>NC_055995.1:5120917-5433605 GCF_018446385.1 Zingiber officinale | reverse complement strand
CATGGAGGTGCTCGGACTGTAGCAGTATGGCGTCAGACATGCTCTTCTGACAAGCCCATGCTGGGGTATGGGCTGAGGACACGTATTCGTCTCGATATGTGTGCATGAGCTCCTTCCCAGCCCTATATAAGGAGCCTTGCACTTCATCGGAGGTACGCACTCTCGCATATTCGGAGCCACTTTCTAGTCCTCATCTTGCCTGACTTGAGCGTAGGAGGGTCGTCGTCGGGGACCCCTCCCCGGCCCGACTTCTTTGCAGGTTCGCCGGAGCTCCAGCCGGTCAGTCAGAGAGTCGCGTCATCGGTTTGGAGAGCACCACGTCCCCAGCGTCCATCGACTCATCATTCGGACAGGATCAAATTGGCGCCGTCTGTGGGAACGCACCTGTATCCGAACGGAAGAGATGGACGAAACTGGACGACCGCACACCGTGGCACTCTCTCCAGAGGAACTTGACGCCCTGGTCGAAGCAAGGGCCGCTAAACTCATGGAGTAGCAGAAGCAGAAGGCTCGGGCCGAGCGGGCGCCGCAACAAGCTACTTCGACATCGGCTGGTCGGGCGGCTCCAGTAGACCAACCGGAGCATCTATCCACAGGAGGCTTCCATCGGGCTCTATTCCGTACACCTCCGAAAGTTGCGCTGACTAACCTTGAGCAAGGGTCTTCGTCTGACGATGCTCCCGTTCGGGACCACAAGAAAGGAAAGGCGCCCCGAACAGACACATCTCCCGAGCGGATCCATCGACAGTTCTCCGTGGCTATTCTCTGTGATCCATTGCCGAAACACTACACACCCCCGGCGATTGGAGAGTACAATGGGACCACCGACCCAGATGATCATCTGGGAAAATTTGATAGCACCGCCACTCTGCATCAGTACACAGATGGTGTGAAGTGCCGGGTGTTCCTCACCACCCTTTCAGGATCTGCACATCGATGGTTCTGAAGGACGCCTGACGGATCCATTACAAGCTTCAAGGAGTTCCGCACGGCCTTCCTACACCATTTCGTGAGCAGTCGGCGCTATCAGAAGACTAGTGTCAGTCTGTTTGCCATCAAACAAGAGACCCGCGAATCGCTTCGATCTTATATCCAGCGGTTCAATCAGGTGACCATGGATATTCCAACGGCCACCTCAGAAACCATGATGAATGCCTTTACACAAGGCCTGGTGGACGGCGACTTTTTTCGTTTGTTGATCCGGAAGCCGCCCCGTGACTATGATCATATGCTGTACCGGGCCAACGAATATATTAATGTGGAAGAGGCTCAAGCGGCCAGAAGAAAGGAAGCACCTCCCGATCGGCAAACCCATTCCGAGCGGAAGCAGCCAGCTAACAATCAGCCGCCAAGGGGATCGAGAGTTGAAGCAGCTCGTCCTAACCCACAGTCAAGGAACCATACCATTCAGGAGGTCGCGGCTGAGCGTCCCAAGCAAATGAAGAAATGGACGTCCATGTTTTGCTCCTTCCATCGGACCGACACGCATAACACCCGGGATTGCCGAAATCTTCCCTTCATAGCCCATCCCGTCCCCCGGAGTGGCCGTCGCCGATCTCCAACACCCGATCGACGATTGAGGCACCAAGAAGCCGGTCGACGCACATCCCGGAGGTCGCCTGAGCAATATCAACTTCATAGGCGTGAAGACAATCCCCGAGGGTCTGAGCGGCCTAGGCCTTCTGCTCGGGAGGAAGAAAATAAAAACAACGCGTCTCGAGGAGAGATCAACATCATAGCCGGCGGGCCGACCGGTGGTGACTCCAACAGGGCACGGAAAGCAAGTGTCAGACAGCTTGAGATACACTCGGTCGGTTGCAGTCGAGAGCGGGCGAGCGGACCCGAAATCAGTTTCGGACCCAGGGACCTCGAGGGAGTCGAAGTCCCACATGACGATGCCCTCATCGTCAAAGCGGTAATAGCTAACTATACTATTCACCGCATTTTTGTTGATACAGGCAGCTCGGTCAACATCATGTTCAAAAAGGCTTTCGACCAACTGCAAATCGACCGAGCCGAGCTGCTTCCCATGACAACCCCCCTTTACGGGTTTACAGGCAATGAAGTACTTCCGATCGGACAGGTCTGACTGGTTATTTCATTGGGGGAGGAGCCGCTCAGAAGGACGCGGACCGTAAATTTTGTCGTCGTCGATTCTCCCTCGACGTACAATGTCATTCTGGGACGGCCAGCGCTCAGTGAATTCTGAGTGGTAGTCTCCACATTCTACCAGAAAATCAAGTTCCCAGTTGAAGATAAAGTTGGAGAAGTGCGAGGGGACCAGCTGGCGCCTCGGAAATGCTATGTAGAGATGGTCCGAGCAGAAGCTAGCTCCGGGCGGAAAACACCACGGATCGAGGTAAATGCCATAACTGAAAAACCTCCCTCCTTGGTTTATGAAGAGAAAGAGGAAGTACAAATCCATCCTGCCCGACCGGAAGCCACCACATTCATAGCGTCCGACCTGGAGGCAGGCCAAAAGGAAGAGGTGATCAGATGCCTCCAGAAAAATCGCGATGTTTTCGCTAGGTCAACACATGAGCTGCCCGAACTTTCTCCAAGCATAGCTCAGCACGAGCTTCACGTCCGACCGGACGCTCGCCCGGTAAAGCAAAGAAAAAGAGACTTTAGTACCGAGCAGAACATCATAATCTGAGCGGAGGTGGAGAGGATCTTGGAGGCTGGCCACATACGAGAAGTACAGTTCCCAAGTTGGCTAGCTAATGTGGTGCTGGTCTCCAAGCCGGGAGGTAAGTGGCGAGTTTGCATCGATTTCCGGGATCTAAATAAAGCATGCCCAAAAGACTTTTACCTCCTGCCCCGGATTGATCAGCTGGTAGACTCCACAGCCGGGTGCGAACTCATTTGCATGCTGGACGCCTATCAGGGCTATCATCAAGTGCCGCTCGCCCGAGAAGATCAAGAGAAGGTTAGTTTCGTCACACCTGACGACACTTACTACTACAATGTAATGCCGTTCGGACTAAAGAATGCGGGAGCTACCTACCAGCGCTTAATGAACAAAGTATTCAAGGAGCAGATCAGGCGAAATTTAGAAGTCTATGTGGACGATATTCTCATCAAGTCAGCCCAAGCAGCTGATCTCTATGCGAACATGGAGGAAACCTTCCAGACGCTAAGGAAAAATGGAGTGAAGCTGAACCCGCAAAAATGTCTGTTCGGAGCAAAAGGTGGATGCTTCTTGGGTTATATAGTGACCGAGCGGGGGATTGAAGCGAACCCGAGCAAGGTGAAGGCGCTACAAGACACGCCACCCCCCAGAAATCTGAGGGAAGTACAGCGTCTTACCGGACGAATAACATCATTATCCAGATTCATCTCCAAGACCACCGACCGGAGCCTTCCATTTTTTAAGATCCTGCGCAAAGCTACTAAGTTCCAATGGGATGAGGAATGTGTCCGGGCGTTCGAGGAGCTGAAGGCGTACCTCAATGCTTTACCCGTACTAGCCAGGCCGGTCGGGGGCGAGCCACTATGTATTTATTTATCTTCAACCGAGCATGCCATAGGCTCGGCGTTAGTAAGGTCGAGCGGCGAAAAAAACTAGTGTACTTCCTAAGTCACATTCTAAAGGATGCTGAATCCCGCTACACTGGACTCGAGAAACTGGCGTTTGCTTTGGTTCTCGCCGCTCGGAGGCTTCGCCCATACTTCCTGGCGCATACTATCATTGTCAAGACCAATAGCCCGCTCGGACGAGTACTCCTGAATCCGGAAGCGTCCGGATGGCTCATCAAATGGACAACGGAGCTCAGCGAGTTCGATATTCAATATCAACCCCACTCGGCAATCAAGGCACAGTCCTTGGCAGATTTCGTGACGGAGGTACAGAACCCAGAGCCTGAAGCCATGTGGAAAGTATTTGTGGATGGGTCGTCCACTCGGCTTGGAAGCGGAATTGGTGTAATATTATTCTCTCCGCAAGAAGAGCGGATGCATCTCTCCGTCCAGCTGGACTACAGGGCGACAAACAATGAAGCAGAGTATGAGGCCCTCATAGCCGGATTGCAAGCCGCTCGGCACGTAGGTGCCGGCGAGTCACCCTTTACTCAGATTCTCAACTAGCCGCCCAGCAGCTCTCGGGCACCTTTGAAATTAATAATGCGCGGCTCAAGCTCTACGCAGAGGCCTTCGAGAAGCTCAAGGCCAACTTCAGGGAGGTCATCATCCAGAAGGTACCTCGAGCGGAGAATCAAGCGGAAGATGAACTAGCCAAACTCGCAAGCTCGCTATCTCCGGTCGCCATTCGTCAGCCGGTGGAACAAGTATCCTTGGTGGCGCATATCGACCGGATGGAAGGCCTCACCTTCCCAAGTGATTGGAGGACGCCTATCATGGAGTTCTTGCGCTTAGGAGCCGCTCCGTCCGATCGGGAGGAAGCCCATTTGCTAAGAAGGAGAGCCGGACGGTTCACCCTCGTAGGAGACCAGCTCTACAAGAAGGCTTTCTCCCGCCCACTATTGAAATGTGTGAGCTCGGAGGATGCTGAGTACATCCTCCAGGAAGTGCACCAAGGATCGTGCGGAGGGCATCCGGGCGGACGTTCTCTGGCCAGGAAGATTCTGCTGGCTGGATACTTCTGGCCAACACTGCAAGTAGACGCCGCTCGGACCGTCGCGATGTGCCTTTCCTGCCAGAAGTATCACAACTTCTCCCACCGACCGACGGAGGAAATGAAAGCATCTACCGTATCCTGTCCGTTCGACCAGTGGGGAATGGACATTGTGGGTCTATTTTCTATGGCAACCGGTCAGCGGAAGTTTCTACTAGTGGCGGTCGACTACTTTTCCAAATGGGTGGAGGCCGAGCCACTAGCCCAAATCACCGAGCAGATGGTCAAAAAGTTTATATGACAACACATCATCTGCCGGTTCGGCGTCCCCCGTCGGCTTGTTTCCGATAACGGGCGGCAATTTGCGGGAGAATTGCTCGAAGATTGGTGTAAAAGCTACAGCATCGAGCAACACTTCACGTCCGTGGCGTATCCCCAAAGTAATGGTCAAGCCGAAGTAGACAACCGAGAAATTCTTCGCATTCTGCGCGCTCGGCTCGACCATTTGGGAGGAAGCTGGGTGGACGAAGTGCCTGGAGTTCTATGGGCCATCCAAACGACTCCGAAGGAGGGAACGAGCGTGACGGCTTTCCACTTAGTGTATGGTGGTGAAGCAGTGATTCCAGTTGAAGTGGGTGTCGAGTCCGTCCGGGTCCAAAACTACAACGAAGACAACGCCGAGCGGAGGCAGCTGGAGCTAGACTTAGTCGACGAAGAACGGGCTAAGGCATCCGTCCGGCTGATGGCGTACCGACAAAGAATGAAGCAGAACTATAACCGACGAGTGATCCCCAGAGCATTCCAAGTCGGCGACTTAGTATGGAAGAAAGTAAAGCCGGTCGGGGACGTTGGCAAGCTGGAAGCCCCATGGGCAGGGCCATTCAAGGTAGTCGAAAAGCTCCGCTCGGGCACCTATTATCTGGAGGATGAAGACGGACGGCAACTAGAGAGGTCGTGGAGCGCGAACCACCTCCAGCCTTACCGGGCGGGGTGAAAGGTGCACCAATGTAAATCATTCTGTATACTTTTTTTAGCTGTATACTTGAAATGCAGAAATAAAAGATCGGAAGACTAGAGCAAGTATAAGGCATCGTCAGCGAAATCGAAGGCCCCGGACCGTTCGGCCGGAGGTATATGGTACGAGCCGTACGCTCAAAATCGAAGGTCCCAGACCGTTCGGCCGGAGGTATATGGTACGGGCCGCACACTCGAAATCAAAGGCCCCGGACCGTTCGGCCGGAGGTATATTGTACGAGCTGCCCGCTCGAAATCAAAGGCCCCGGACCGTTCGGCCGGAGGTATATGGTACGAGCCGCACGCTCGAAATCGAAGGCCCCAGACCGTTCGGCCGGAGGTATATGGTACGGGCCGTACACTCGAAATCAAAGGCCCCGGACCGTTCGGCCGGAGGTATATTGTACGAGCCGCCCGCTCGAAATCGAAGACCCCGGACCGTTCGGCCGGAGGTATATTGTACGAGCCAAAGACTCGATGCCGAAACTCCTGCGTCGTTCGGCCAGGTAGATATTGTCCAAATTAGGCTTAAAAGCCCGTCGAGCTCCGACGTTAAATATCGAGAGACGGACCGGCGTCTATAAACCCCCCGGTCGGAAGACCGTCGAGCTCCGACGTTAAATATCGAGAGACGGACCGACGTCTATAAACCCCCCGGTCGGAAGACCGTTGAGCTCTGACGTTAAATATCGAGAGACGGACCGACGTCTATAAACCCTCCGAGCGGAAAATCGTCGAGCTCCGACGTTAAATAATCGAGAGACGGACCGGCGTCTGTAAACCCCCCGGTCGGAAGACCGTCGAGCTCCGACGTTAAATATCGAGAGATGGACCAGCGTCTATAAACCCTCCGAGTGGAAAATCGTCGAGCTCCGACGTTAAATATCGAGAGACGGACCGGCGTCTATAAACCCCCCGGCCAGAAGACCGTCAAGCTCCGACGTTAAAAATCGAGAGACGAACCGGCGTCTATAAATCCTCCGATCGGATAGTTTCACGCATGGCACGACTCCGTG
Organism: Zingiber officinale; assembly: GCF_018446385.1. Taxonomy (NCBI): domain Eukaryota; kingdom Viridiplantae; phylum Streptophyta; class Magnoliopsida; order Zingiberales; family Zingiberaceae; genus Zingiber; species Zingiber officinale. Next base: position 5,427,002 of record NC_055995.1, on the reverse strand, counting down.
GTAATGAGCGACCAACGATAGATCCTGCTCTTAAGATAAGAATGAGGCCAACGCACGGCCTAGCGGCCCGCTTATCAAAATACTGTTCACATGGCCAAACGCTGTTCACTTGCCAAACGGTCTCGCGGCCGAGGGCATTTTCGTAAACAATCGATTCAAACTCGAGTTGGAATGGTGGGCCGAACGGCTAACTTATAAAGAATACTTTAGCGTAAAGATGGAAAAAATGCTGGCCGAAACAAAAGTTAGTGGATGGATACTGGTCGAGCAACCAAATGACAAACAAAAATAGGATTCATTTTCGCCAAACGACGAGCAAACAAAAGTAGTTATAGCAAAAATATTTGTGCCGAACGGCGAGAATACAAAAATGTAACCACTCCTCACGCATCAAAATCAAAAAGGGCGTCAGGGATAGAGCCCATCATGACAGCCAGATCTTCTGTGGGGATGGACAGCTCGGCTGGTAGGTGGCCCTTAGTCTTGAAATAATCAACCGCCACCTTGATAGCCTCTTCAAAAGTTAGAGATAGCTTGTCACTGAACTTCTCACCAAATTCGTCCGAGCGGACGAAAGCTCTTCGCACTTCAGCCGACCGACTGGGCTCCCCATCTTGATATTCTTTGAGCGTGGCTCTGGAAGCGTCAAGGGCAGCCTGGAGATCTTTCAAATCCCCTTCAAATTTGGCCCGTTCAGCCGAGCGGCTCTCCCGTTCGGTGGTCAATAGGTCGTCCAAGTCCCTCACGCGTTGTTCCAGCCCTCGGTTTTCCACCTTCATCAAGTCCATATCGTCGATGGCCTTGAGCTTCCGGCTGGTCGCGAGCTTTATTTCCTTATCACGTTGCTTGACCAGAGCCTCGAGCCAAGCCACCTCACTCGCCCGGTCAGAAGATCGTTGCTGTTCGGCTTCCAAGAGCTTCTTGGCTTTCTCCAGAGCAGCCATGGACTGTCTGCTTTCCCCCGAGGTTTTAAGCTTTTTCAGCTCGTCCTCCAGCTCGGCTAGGCGGTTGCTGATGGCGATCTGCTCCACCCAGTTCTGTGAACGGATGTGATCAAGTTAAAAGCTAAGCCAAATTAACCAACAAGACAAAGGATATACCCCAGTCGCCTGCTGCAGATTGCTGTCGCCTAGCTGGCTGGGGCTCATAAGCGCGACGCGGATCCGAGCGTCCTCCCAGCCTTTGGCTAGCGGCCCGGTGAGGGTGATATGCTGTTCGGGAACTGATGGCCGATCAGCGGCCAGTAAGTATTCCTCCGAGGGAAATCGAAGGACAGTTTTAATCGCCCTCGGGCCGCTCGGATCATCCTGGGACGTAGCGGCTTGGCCAGAGGGCTCACCGGTCGGGACCGGACGATCGCTTAGTCGCCTAAGGCGACGCAAGGTCCGAGAAGTGGAAGGCTGTGCCTCGGAGAGGGTCAGTGGTGAGTCAAGCTGAGTCGGAGTGTGCTCTGAGGAGACCGCCCCAGAGACCACGGGAGCATCGTCACCCCGCTCGGAACTCTGCTCGTTGGATGGGGTCGGCTGAGGGACTTGCTCTTGCCTCCTGTGTTTTCGGGCCACCAGAGGAACTTCATCCGCCGATCGACCCTCTTCCTCGGCTTGAGAAGAGGAGGTGATATCGCCCACAGCCTCGTTGGGGGAAACAGGGACGGCTAAAGCTTCAGGGACACTTTGAGTCCCTTCACCCCCTTTATCTGTTGAGCCGACCAGGATAAGCCCCCATTCGGCGACCTCCTTGTTCTTCGCCGCTTCAATTTCATCAGCTTTCAACTTAAGCCGCTCGGTAGCCTTGGCACACCACATGACTTCATCTACAGAAACGAAGAATAAATCAGTTAGAACAAAAGAAAAGGGGTGATAAGAATGCTTACTCATGCTACAAGGCAGATCGGCTTGGACGAGGGACAAGCCAAATATATACATCACTCCCGGGAGGAGCAGCTTGTCGATATTGTAGCGCTGGCCGACCAGTTGGTTGGCCGCATGAAGATACGCCGGATGGCTCTTGAATTTGCCGAGTCCCGGTTGGTTCGGCACCGCTATCTGCCACTTGGTTCGGAAGGCCGGCAGTTCGGGAAGACGCAGATAGAAAAAATGCTCCTTCCAGTGCTTATTGGAGCTCGGCATGTTGTTAAAAAGAATAAAGCCTGTCCTAGATTGGAAAAGGAAAGTTCCCCACTCGGATTGTTTCAGGTAGAAGAAATAATGGAAGATTTTTGGATCCAGTGGTATGTCATTCATCTTAAAGAGAATTATCACCCCGCTCAGCAGCCTAATGGAGTTCGGAACTAGCTGGCCGAGCGGGATACGAAAATAGTTGCACACTTGAAGGAGGAACTGGTGAGGAGGAAATCGCAGCCCGGCCAAAAATTGGTCTCGGAAAAAACAAATCGTGCCAGTCAGCGGGTCATGGGGCCGATCAAAAGGAGTAGCTAAAATTATTTCATGGTCAGTAGGGATCTCATATGTCCGAACAAGACGTAGGGCGTCTTCCTCGTCAAAATGGCTCTCCATGGTCATATACCAAAGACCAGGAGCGCCAACTGATGGACGAGAGGTACTCGCCATAGTCGAAAAGAAACAGGAGGCAAAAAAGAAAATCGGGAAGCAAACGGAGGGCGACAATAAAATGAATAGGACAGACAATGAAAAAAGGCGAGGGATGTAGTAATAAAGCTTACGAAGGAGAAGATGATTGAAGAAGGAGGCTGTGGAGGCGCCGACAAGTCGAAGAACAAGATCACCGGAGCAAAGACAGCAGCAGAAACTCTGATCACGAAGAAACGAGAATGCGGCGGAGAGGAGAGGATTAAGTTTTATAGGGTGGGGGCCGAGCGGCCTCCACCGTCGGATTCAGGTCACAAAAAACAAAGTTGCCATCAGACCGTCCATTTCAAACGGCGGCTGTCCCATCAAAGGTAACGCCACCGCCGTACACTGACGATAGCTAGTCCGCCACGTGTCGGTCGGACACAAGGCGCATTTAAGAAAAGCGTGCTCAGCTTTAATTATAAATATTTGGCATAAATTCCAACGTGATATCGAAGAAGGCATCCATGGAATAACGTCGAACGGGAATGACAGAAAAGAAGAGCCGAGTGGAAGAGCATTCCATGGGCTGGTTCAACGAGCGTTATTCAATCAGACCGGCAGTCCAGTCAGTCGGACTTCGCCTCCTTCGACTAGACTTGAAGAGGAGGCAAGTGATCCGGTGATAAGGATGGGGGACCCCCTTTTCTGAAGGAAGTCAAAGCCACGTGGCGACCCAAGGCCAAGAGGCTGATCGGGAAAGAAGTGCCGATCGGCCTAGGGGAATATAAGCAGAGGCACAGAGCCCGATAAGGAGTTGGGTTTCCGACGCTCAGGGTGAAGAAGCTCACCTGGCCGAGCGGACTGTCCGCTCAGCATAGGCATAAAGCAGCAACTGACAGGCGCAGCCGAGCACACGAGCGAGACTCTCCCGAGCAGATTCGTACTTAGGGCCGGTCGAACGTAACGGTACGGTCGAACGGCTGGACCCTCGCCCTGAACAAAAGATAAGAACAAAGAAACATCCTCTGACAGTAGGCATATTCGGAGGACAAGCCATGTACGGAATCTTAAACCGGAATGTTCTAATGTCCCATCATGGAGGTGCTCGGACTGTAGCAGTATGGCGTCAGACATGCTCTTCTGACAAGCCCATGCTGGGGTATGTGCTGAGGACATGTATTCATCTCGATATGTGTGCATGAGCTCCTTCCCAGCCCTATATAAGGAGCCTTGCACTTCATCGGAGGTATGCACTCTGGCATATTCGGAGCCACTTTCTAGTCCTCATCTTGCCTGACTTGAGCGTAGGAGGGTCGTCGCCGGGGACCCCTCCCCGGCCCGACTTCTTTGCAGGTTCGCCGGAGCTCCAGCCGGTCAGTCAGAGAGTCGCGTCACCAGTTTGGAGAGCACCACGTCCCCAGCGTTCATCGACTCATCATTCGGACAGGATTATTATTTTTAACAAAATCTTTATTAGCATTTGCTTAATTAGTTAAAGTTTGAACTGAGATTTCCGTTGTGCTCTATGATTTTTTATTAAAATATTTATTCAATGAACCTCTTAAAACTCTGGACTCTCTCTCTCTTTTGTCTTTTTTTTTTATATTCACAGAGTTGTTTCATTATGATAGATAATTATAAACACTAAGCAATAAATAAAGAACAATAATACTTGATTCGATTTGAAATCCGCTTATATAAGATCTTACACAGATATCCTACAAGTTTATAAAAAATAACACAACAATTTAATTGTTTAGGAGTTAGTGTAAGGGATCGGTCGGCCGGCTTGAAGGGGGGTTGGATAGACGGCGCCCCCAAATCGATTGATCTTCCTACACTTGTTAGTATGCACAGCGGAATATACAAAACAAACAAGCTAAAGGAAATTAAACTAAAGACAAGAAAGAATGCAAACCAAGCTACACGATCATTTACGTGGTTCGGAGATAAAGCTCCTACTCCACGGCGTATCCTTGAGGTGGACGATCCCTATCCGTCGGTGGATTACTCCCCGGAAGACCTTCGGCTAGCTCACGTAGCTCCTTGTGGGTGGAGAAACCTCACCAAAACTCTCACCAAGGACTCTTTACAAGTTAGGGTACAGGTAGACTACTAATAGAGATTAACCACCTCTATTTCGTCAACTATAACCAAGCTCCCAAGCTTTGGTTATATAGGTCGTGGGTTGGAAACCCCGCCTACCAGTCGACTGCCCTCTGTGGAAATTCAACCGTTACATCCCAACGGCTCGATACCAGTCGACTGTTAAAACTTGTAGTCGACTGGTGCAGTCGACTGCTAAAACATGTAGTCGACTGATCCACACTGACCGAACGAACATAACCATTCTGTTCACACTCAATCGTCTGCACCAGTCGACTGCTAAAACATGCAGTCGACTACTATAGTAGCACTACAGTACTGATACAATACTGCTATAGTAACGCTACAGTAAAACCCTAAAATTATGATTTTACTCCGAGTACAATCTCTCGTGCACTCGTACCCTCACCCTTATGACTCACTTGACGCTTCTTTGCAGCCTTGACCTCTTGCCTTTAAGCCTACTTCCTTTGGCTCTCGTCCCTCGGATGCATTCAAGCCCGCGGCTCGTCCCCAATGCCATCCTTCGCGTATGCCTCGAAGTCGCTTCCCTCGGCCCTTGTCCTCGCTGCCTTATCCACGGTCCCTCGGATGCTCCATCCTTCACTGGACTCGAAGCCGTCAACCTAAGTCACATGTGTATCCTGTAGTCTTGCACAACTCAAGTACACATATCAAATAATAAGGGTGAACCTAACTTAAACCCTTTGTCCAAATACCAAAACACATAGTCGCACGGACCATTGGGATTGCTCCAACAATCTCCCCCTTTTTGATGTTTGGCAATACGTTTAAGTTAGGGAAAACAAATAGCAAATAAACATGCTAAAAATAATGGACTTACGATGCCAAGGCTACACACTTGGACTTACACCGCCGAAATAAAAATGCACCATGCATTGGAACTTATGCCAAGGCTTCCCCTACACCTAGGCTCCCCATTGAGCTAGGAATTTTATCATAGGGCTATTTAAGAACCTATCCCAAGGCTCTCCCTACGCAAAGACACTAAGGTTTTTCCAACTAAACCTTACTTCTCCCACTTTGCCTAACATCCAAAAAGCTTTCCAACAATATCCCAATTATTGAAAACTTATCATCCAACTTACCCTAAACTCATGTATGTATCCCCCATGGATCCCATACATCTATATGAGCTGACCCGGTCAAAATCCAGTGCTGAAAACACTTTCAGACTGGTATCAGTCGACTGAAATAAGTACCAGTCGACTGCCCCCATGAAAACGAGCTTACAGAGACATTCTGTGCTAAAAAATATTGTTACCAGTCGACTGCTAACTGTACCAGTCGACTGATACACTATTCATGCAAAAATCAACCTTTTCTGGCCAACTTCATAAATGCGTCAGAAATTCCACAGACCTCCAAAAATTCCCAAATTTTGTGGAGAGGTCTATTTTATCAATGTCTAATTGGGAAAAATATATATAAAAATATATTTATCATAAATCTCAAGATTGACACAAAACACAAAACTAGCTAAAAAGTTCAATTGAACCTTGACCTAAAGTCCTAGTTTTGACTTCCTCTTGATGTATTTGCCCATACTAACCCACAATGCATCCCTAGCATTGGTTTCTATGACATCTATACATCCAAAATCAATTATCATGCTATATGACTCCAATGTCATATTTCTAAGCATGAAACATAAGCCAATTGTGCCAAATCCCTAGGTTTGAGACTCAAGTCCGTCTCCAAACCACTTGGCACATTCCATGGCTTGTCTAAACTCCCAAGTAAACCCCACATGAGATCCATTGGCCATGGGTCCCAATTTGATTCTTAGAGCTCCCCTAGAGCTCTTAACCTTAGTCACCTCCCTAGGTGACTCATCTACAATAGCTAGGCCACATCGGTGCACCTCCGGTGACACTTGGCCTACAAACTAACCTTCTTAACCTTGGACACCTTGTCTTTGGTTAATTTCTCCTACCTTTTAAATGACTTTCCCTTGCCATTTCTTGACTTCTCCTTGCTATAGTCATATGCAACCCTAGCATATGACTTTCCCTTAGCATTGGAGCTACTAGATTGATATCCCAAACCCGATCTATCATTGTTGGGTCTTTGGCTACCCAACACCATACCTAAACCCTCAGATCCAACATTGAATCTTTCTAGGGTTTTCTCCAATTTATCAAGCTTTGCCTTCAAAGGTTGATTTTTCCTTTCTAGGTTCCTAAACCTAGAGTCAACATGTCCACCATGGACATTCCTAGACCTACCATTTCTAGGCATATGTCTCCCTTTCTTGGGATTAATGCCTTGGGTCTCCTTAGGTCTATCATTTCTAGAGTTATCATGAATGGATTTCCTAGGGTTATGATCGACATTTACCCTACTCCTATCATGATATTTGAAACCAAAGTTATGCATGGGTAAATAAGAATTAAACCTTGAATTGTGATTCAAGTTAGGGTATACCTCCCTTACCCTTGAAGCTCCCCCTTGACTTGAGCTTTTCTTCTTCTTCTCTTTCTCCCATTTCTTTAATTGTGCAAGCTTCTTGATCTCCCTCTTCTTGGGGCATTTTGTGTGGTAATGACCCCGCTCACCACACGTGAAGCACACTATGTGCTTTTTCTCCTTCTTCTTCCTACAACTCAAATTAGATTCAAAATGAATTGAATTGAGTTTAGGAGATACCTTCTTCTTGCCCATAGGACATCTACTCTTGTAGTGTCCCCTTTCATTGCACCCGAAGCACACAATGTGATCTTTTGACTTTGCTTCGATGGAGGTGCTCACTAGGTTGACTTCCAAGACTTCTTCTTCTTCTTCACTTGTCTTGGATTCTTCTTCAACTTTTGAGGATGTAGATGCTACCTCATCTTCCTCATCCACACTTGTGAATGGCCTTTCTTCATCCTTTTCCTCAAATGTGACCAAATTCACTTCCTCTTCTCCTTTTGATGTTAACTTGGTTTCCACATTCGATTGGTCCTTCTCTACTTGAGCTATTAAACTCATCTCCTTGAGTTCTTCTTCTTCTTGTGTAGGTTTAGGTTCTTCCTATAGAACCATCTTCACCTTGCTCCACAAATCGTGGACATTCTTATATTCACCTACACCACTCATCATATTAGACGGTAACATATCAATTAAAATTGATATTACCTTATTGTTTGCCTCCGATCTTGAGGTTTGCTCCTCCGTCCAATATCATGGTCGGAGCTTCTTCCCTTTCTTGTCCTTCGCGACTTCGAACGGGTCATTGATCACCATCATGGTGTCCCAATCTGTGTCGAAGAAGACTTCCATCTTCATCATCCAAAATGTGATGTCCCCAAGGCTTTCTCCTTCAAACTTTGGAGGTTCAATCAAGTCGGTCATCTTCTTGTAGTTGCTCTTCTTGGTGGTTAGTCCGGTGAAGTGCGAACCTGGCTCTGATACCACTTGTAAGGGATTGGTCGACCGGCTTGAAGGGGGGTTGGATAGACGGCGTCCCCAAATCTATTGATCTTCCCACACTTGTTAGTATGCACAGCGGAATATACAAAACAAACAAGCTAAAGGAAATTAAACTAAAGACAAGAAAGAATGCAAACCAAGCTACACGATCATTTACGTGGTTCGGAGATAAAGCTCCTACTCCACGGCATGTCCTTGAGGTGGATGATCCCTATCCGTCGGTGGATTACTCCCCGGAAGACCTCCGGCTAGCTCACGTAGCTCCTTGTGGGTGGAGAAATCTCACCACAACTCTCACCAAGGACTCTTTACAAGTTAGGGTACAGGTAGACTACTAATAGAGATTAACCACCTCTATTTCGTCAACTATAACCAAGCTCCCAAGCTTTGGTTATATAGGCCGTGGGTTGAAAACTTCACCTACCAGTCGACTACCAAAACATGCAGTCGACTGCCCTCTGTGGAAATTCGACCGTTACATCCCAACGACTTGATACCAGTCGACTGCTAAAACTTGCAGTCGACTTCTAAAACATGCAGTCGACTGATCCACACTGATCGAACGAACAGAACCATTCTATTCGCACCCAGTCGACTGTGCGGTCGACTGCACCAGTCGACTGCTAAAACATGCAGTTGACTGCTATAGTAGCGCTACAGTACTGATACAGTACTGCTACAATAATGCTACAGTAAAACCCTAAAACTAGGATTTTACTCCGAGTACAATCTCTCGTGCACTTGTACCCTCGCCCTTATGACTCACTTGACGCTTCTTTGCAGCCTTGACCTCTTGCCTTCAAGCCTACTTCCTTTGACTCTCGTCCCTCGGATGCATTCAAGCCCGCGGCTCGTCCCCAATGTCATCCTTCATGTATGCCTCGAAGTCACTTCTCTCGGCCCTTATCCTCGCTGCCTTGTCCATGGTCCCTCGGATGCTCCATCCTTCATTGGACCCGAAGCCGTCAACCTGAGTCACATGTGTATCCTGCAGTCCTGCACAACTCAAGTACACATATCAAATAACAAGGGTGAACCTAACTTAAACCCTTTGCCCAAATACCAAAACACATGGTCACATGGACCATTGGGATTGCTCCAATAGTTAGGACCTTATTGGTACAATTAAAGACACAAGTACATCAACTTTATTAAAGGAATAAAAAATATGAATATACCTGAAAACAATAGTGATCAGATAAAAAATGATAAAAAATGGATGTATTGTCCTTCTCTATAAGATTTAAGGATTCCTTGAATTGATATAACTGAAAATAGACAGTTCCTAATCATGCAGTTTCTAAAAAATGATAAATAGGAAACAACAGGTTGTTAGCGCAGCGGGGCCGGTAAGAGGGTGCAATGCTTGTTAAAAAATAAAACAAAATCTTTCTTTGTTTTTCCATCTAAGATTAGTAGCACTATCACAATAATTATAAACTCAAATGAACAACTAATACAATTAAAAGAGGCTAATAGTTTTAACTTGGTTACAACTTAGGTAGTTGTTAATCAAAGGCGGTTGCAAAGCTCCACTAGAAATATCTCCTTCATGCAGGCAAAGAAACCTCATACAATCTATGAAAGGCTTAGAAAAGACTAGGAAATTGATTACAGCAGTTGTTACATATTTCCTAGATCCAGGGGTCTTTTTATAGCCCTTGGAAAAACTTGTCCATATCTTGAGGGCGCCTCTAAAGGGCTTGGAGGGCGCCTCCAGCGAGGCACAGTGGATAAAGTTTTATCCACTGTGAATGACTACTTTGACTGGCCGAAGGCGCCTTTCATACTCATGGAGGGCGCCTTTCATACTCATGGAGGGCGCCTTCCATGCTTATGGAGGGCACCCTCCATGCTTATGGAGGGTGCCTTCCTCCTGAAGGTGGCGGAGGCGCGGGCGCGCCTCAGAGGTGCCTTCAACCCTTGTTGAGGGTGCTTCCGGTAGTCTTTACAACCTCTCTCTGTTCTGCTGCTGCTTCGATCGCTTGAGTGATTGAGGCCAACCGAAATAGGGCTAACCCGAACCCAATTTCTCCTCGAGCAGACTTCCGCTCTGGCTTCTCGTCCCTCGAACGTCGCGTACGTTCTTCTCGTCCACCGATGTACTCTTTCGCAACACTTCGCCCCTAGGATGCACCAAGCTCGTCGCTCCCTTCCCGTGCCATCCTTCTCGTTAGCTGCGTCTTCCGCTCGACTTCTTGTGTTCCTAAGCTCTTGCACACTTAGACACAAGGATCAACATAAAACAGGACCTAACTTAACTTGGTTGATCACATTAAAATAACCACGGGGTCCAACAATCTCTCCCCTTTTGATGTGCATCAACCCAAGTTCAAGTTAGGGTAAAACAAACAGAAAAAATAAATTTGCAAAACTTTTTAAGTTTGTAAAACATTTTAAGTATTAAGTTGCAATATAAGATATTGAAAATTTGAGTATAATTTGTAAGCAAAATCAAACATAATTGATAAAAAAAAAAACATAACTTCCCATAAATTTGTATATATTCCTCCCCCTTTGATCACATCAAAGACTAGGGTAAAACAATAATTTTAAAAATTTTGAGATTAAAAATTTTCTAAGTAATGAAATTTTCAATAAATTGACAAATATTAAAATAATTATTTATCTAATTTCACAAGCTTATTAGTTTGTCAATTAAATCTTCAATTCGATAATTGACTTCTAGGCTGTGGTGAGGTACTAAGCCTTCTTGGTTATTGAATCATCAACCACTTCTAGACAAAGTCTTTTAAAGAATTTAAACATTTAATTTTTCTGAAAGCCTTAAATAAAAAAAAAAGTTTAATCTAAATAAGATTTTGGAACCCAATATAGGTTCCTTCCTACTGGGTTAATTAAGAATTGGGGGGGCGGGGGGTATATATCTTCTGGGAATTCTTCTAAGTTGTCTTTGATGATGTCTAATATACCAATTTAATCTACTATACTTTTCATACTTTGATTTTTGACAACTGTTCAATTTCAAGCCTGCATGGTCATTTAAGCTTTTGATTTGAATTTTTAAATTATCATTTTGTGATTTTAATTATCTAACTGTCTTTTTAAGTTAACGTTCACTTTTTCCAATTTTACTAAATCTTTCGAAAGTGCTTTAATGAACTACAAAGAATGCTCGGGTGAAAGAGTATGTACCTCACTTACCTTAAGTTCTGATGCTCCCCCTTCATCGCTGCTTTCTTCCGATGATCCTCCCCCTTCATCAATGCTCATTGATGAACTGGTTTCATCTTCCTCTTGATGGGTTGCTATTAGAGCTAGTCTGGCGTAGGCTTCGATTTCGGGTTCGGAGGACAACGACTCATCCCACGTGGCTTTGAGATTATGTTTGGGTCGAGCTGGCTTCTTATTCTTTTCCTTGTCTTTGTTCTTCATTTTTAGGCAGTCATCCTTGATGTGCCCTTCTTCGTTGCAGTTGTAGCATCGGACCGTCCTTTTGTGTCGCAAGTACTTTTTCGTTTGTGATTTAAATTTATTAGATTTAATAAATTTATTGAATTTTCTTACCATTAGGGCTTCTTCGGCTTCATCGATGGATGCTTCGGAGTCTTGGTCTTCCGTTCTTGCCTTTAGGGCAATGTTGAGATTTGTCTTTTCTATTTCTTTAGGATATGCAATTCGAGTTTCATGAAGTTCAAATGTGGGAAACAAACTCTCTAACGTACTTACCTCAAAATCCTTAGAGATGTAGTATGCATCAACTAAGGATGGTCATTTTGAAGTCCTCGGGAAGACATTGAGTGCATATCGGATTGAGTCTCGATTTGTTACTGATTCTCCGAGATTGCTTAGATGAGTGATGAGCTCTTTGATTCGTGCTTGGAGTTACGCTACCTTTTCTCCATTGTTCATCCGCAGATTTGTCAACTGGGTTCGGAGAATGTCTCGCCTTGCTAACTTCGCTTCCAAAGTGCCTTCATGGAGTTCTAGGAACTTCTCCCAGAGCTCTTTGGTAGAGTCGTAGCTGCCGATTCGATTGACTTCCTGGGGCGGAAGAACGTTAAGTAGATGAAATTTTGTTTTACCGTTCGCCACGAAGTCGGCTTGTTCCTTCTTCGTCCACTAATATTCTTCTTTATCTTTTGGAACTATAAAATCATATTTCATTATTAATAGAATTTTGAAATCTGTTTTGAAGAATACCTCCATCCGGTGTTTCCATTGTGCGAAGTCTCCCTCGAATTTTGGTGGGTGAATGTTTGCACCAACCATCGTCTTGATCTTGATGCTTCAGTCGGCGGTTAGTCCTTCTAAGGCGGTTGACCTCTGATACCACTTGTTGGCCAGCGGGACCGATTAGAGGGCGCAACGTTTGTTAAAAAATAAAACAAAACCTTTCTCTATTTTTTCAACTAAGATTAGTAGCACTATCATAATAATTATAAACTCAAATGAACAACTAATATAATTAAAAGAGGCTAACATGTTTAACTTGGTTACAACCAAGGTGGTTGTTAATCCAAGGCGGTTGCAAAGCTCCACTAGAAATATCTCCTTCATGTAGGCGGAGAAGTCTCTTACAATTTATGAAAAGCTTAGAAAAGACTAGAAAATTGATTACGGCAGTTGCTACATGTTTCCTAGGTCTAGGGGTCTTTTTATAATCCTTGGAAAAACTTATCTGTAGCTTGAGGGTGCCTCCAGCGAGGCGCAGTGGATAAAGTTTTATCCACTGCAAAGGCTACTTTGATTGGCCGAAGGCGACTTCCATACTCATGGAGGGCGCCTTCCATGCTTATGGACGACACCCTCCATGCTTATGGAGGGCGCCTTTCACCTGAAGGTGGCGGAGGCACGGGCGTGCCTCGGAGGCGCCTTCAACCCTTGTTGAGGGCGCCTCCAGCAGTCTTTACAGCTTCTCTCTGTTCCGCTGCTATTACGATTGCCTAAGTGATTGAGGCAAATCGAAATAGGGCTCACTCGAACCCAATTTCTGGCATTCTCCTCGAGCAGACTTCCGTTCAGGCTTTTCGTCCCTCGAATGTCACGTACGTTCTCGTCCACCGGTGTACTCTTCCACAACACTTTGTCTCTCGGATGCACCGAGCCCGTCGGCTCCCTTCTCGTGCCACTACTAGAAATAAGATCTATAGGGACACACAAAAATGTCCTTATAGTATACTTTTAGTGACATCAAAGCTATGGTGACATCACCAAAAAATGTATTGAAATGCGATGTTAGCATAGACCCTCTAATATTCCTGACATTTGTATAATGTCATTATAAAATATCTATGCTAACTACAAAAGTGTCTTAAATATAGAAATATACTGACTATCGAAAATGTCACGAAAAGTATACTACATAGACATTTATATATGCCTTATTATTATCTTAATAAGGACAAATATAAATGTCACCTAAATTAATTTATATTAATAATTATAAATGTTTTAAAAATTTTGTATATTATTACTGATATTTATTCATAATACAAAACATTCACCACATAATATAAAAAAATATACATCATCACAATTTACTCATCATCACAATTCACCACTATATAAAATAGAAAAGTTTTACATCCAAAATATCCAATTCATTCACCACGTCTTCACAATTCATCTCATCATCACAAAAATACAAATGCAATACTAATGTAAAAGTATTAAATCCAACACTAAGTAAATACTAACAAAACATTGAGTTTTAGAACTAACAAAGTCTTATAAAATAAAAAGCTCTACTAATTTACTATCAACTATCTTCAACCATCATATGCAAAATCCAAGTACCTGTCACCTACAAATACAATCCAAAAATTTGTATAAGTAAATTAAACAATGAAAATATAAACATAATAAACATAATTTAAAAGATGGAATATCATACAAAGTGAGAAACAAATAAAATATCATTCCATAGGCACTTATCAATGGATAGCATTACACTTTGAAATGAAACCCAGGGAAGTGAACCAGTCAACCTCCTGGGGCACAGTTAAAACCTAACTCAACATTCTTCACAAGATCCATTAAAATTCTGAGACATGCTTACATTTAGATAAATTTTTTGCATTAATTTTTTTTTAAAAAATAAAATAAAGATCTCAGACTATTGGATGAGTATATTATGAATTGTATGTTTATAGAGCATGGTTCCACGACAAACCTTACCACTAAGGCATGATCACATTCTAAAACATGATAAATCCACAAAAACTTAGCAATATCATATCACACCTGAAGGCCACCAATAGCTTGATCCCCAGCATCCTCCCAATTTGGAAATTGTTCAAACAAATACTCGATTAACATGCCAAACTGCATAAGAATAAAATAAATTTATTCAACAACAATTTACAAGAGGCAACAATAAGTATATAAAATATAAAGTTTAATTAATGAGTAATTAAAATATAAAATTAACAAAACTACATGGCATCTCTGATAGAACAACAATAGTCAACAATTAAAAGGTAGCGTCATACACAGAATCCACCTTATTCAAAGTTTATATAGACATACAATGCATTAAGTCAAGGTACCACCATAACAGTTCTGGTTAAGTTGTTGTAATGGGAATCACGTTCCCAAGTGCCATGAAACTATGGCTCTCACTAAAATAATGACACTAAACTTACACCCTTTTCTGTATTATACTAATATAATACAACTTAATATGGAATATATCCTATATTAATATAATATAATATAGTAGATATCCATAGGTAATACTAAGTGTGCCACTTCAGAGGTGATATACCGATTGCATTTAGTTACTTGGTGGAAAGCATAATAAAACAAAATGCAAAGGAAATTTTACAAGGATGCTTTGTATAAGGGCTGCAGAAGAGGTAGTAGGGGTGGCAATCCCTACTACAAGCAAAGGGAGGGGAGGAGAACAGGAGCTTATATGGTGGATTAGTGGACAAATAAATACTGTTTACCATTTATATTACCTTTTTTTAACTTATCAAGCATAATCACATTCCAAACTAAGATATCAAACAGGGGAATATATCGGATTTACATGTTAAAAAATTCCATGTCAACATGTATGTCTGTGATTGTAATTCATAACTTTATTTTGTCTGTAAAAGAACTGTTTCTCTTAAAAGTTTAAAAGCAATTTACCACGAGTTGTTTTACAAAACATAGTTGATCAGGCCCCTTTTTGTATGATGAGATACTTGCAAGAATTGCACCAGTGTATAAATTGATCACGAGATACCAAAGGCAAAGCCAGGAGATAGAGAACTAGGTATCAAACTTAGAACATAAGACAGATAATGTATAAATGTTATGCGGGAAGTAACCAATCTCAGTACATTAGACTAATAGTCAAAAAAAAAAAAAGATCTGACTTTTAAAGGAAACACGAAATAAAATAACAGCAAGATTGATTCTTCAGTAACTTAATTTAGGAAGACCCTTACAGAAAAGACAAAAAAAACCACAAATGTTACATGTGTACCACTTGTTTGAAAATTTTATATTCACAAATCTAGGTCCAGCAACAGAGGTAGATTCAATCATCTCAGATTCAAGAAGATTTTTGGCAATTGCCTGTATAAAATGTCATATCAATATCATTTTAGAGAAAAAAAATGATACAAACCGCCATGAGTATCAGAACAATGTAATATGGCGGCACCTAATTGGCTGTGAATTTTTGACTTTGCAAACATTATGTAGGAACTGATGCTAATGGGAATTATGAGGTACCTGGCCAATAGAACTGGGATTCTTGAACTGGGTTGTTTTCCCCCTTCAATTGTGACCAAATTACCATTACATTGTTGCTACATCAAAGTTTTTCTAGTCATTTTCATTCACCAAACAAAGAGCAAATAGTAAAGATGATAACTATAATTATGAAACAATAGAGAAATTAATCTTATAAATATCTAAATTAGAGGAGAATTGCAGTGGCAATAACAATTATACATTCTAACTAATAAGAACTCAAAATGCAATAGACTTGCATAGTCAGTTTATCAAGCACACAACAGAGAAACAAAGAGGCTTTGCTGAAATTTGGCCGAAGTGCTTTGCTGAAGAAGAATATAGTAAGAATTTCACCATTGATAATCACCGAACTTTGCTTGGCAAGCCGCAACAATGGGCTGGACTTCATCTGGGAATAATGATTCAAGGGATTATTGTATGGTTGGGGAATCAATCAGTGTTACTTTCATGGAGGTAGGGTTCAGATTGAAATACCTTGAAAGCTTCAAATTTCTTAGACCAAAACCTCCACTCACTACTTTCTTCCGTAAACCTAAGGAATCACAGAGGAGGCAGTGATGTGGAGGAATTGTGGTGGAGACAAGCGATGGAGGCCGGCGGCGGCGACAAGGATGCGTGAACATAGGTGAGAGGAGCGGTGACGGCGAGAATGGGTTAGGGAGGAAAAAGGGTGAGGATCAGCGACAGAGATGATGAGCGTGGGGGAGAGGAGTGGCGACGGCAAGAGCAGGTTAGAGAGGAAAAAGGGAGAGGAGGTAGTGGCGCTTGAGCGTGGTGATGTTATATGTTATATAATGATATTATATACATTAAACATGATGATATCTATGATGATACACGCAAAAAAATACACGTTATAGATTTCTTTTTCTTGCTGTAGATCCGCCTCTTGACTTGAAATAACCTCCAAGAACTTCAAGAACTGGCGGTGAGAACTCTGTGGAGAAGTTCTGTGAAGATCTGTGAAGAGAAGAATCAAAGCCGTGGAAGTTCTACCGAGAGAACAGCTCGCCAGCAGCTAAATACGACGCCAACGGTCGGATCCCGATCGATTGGATTGCTCCCAATCGATCGGGGAGGTTTTGGATCAATCGGCTGATCGATCCAGAGCGCCTATGTGCTCTCGGGAAATGCCTGGATCGATTGGCCGATCGATCCAGAGCTATTCTGTGCGATCGCGCACTTCTCCCAATCGATCCACTGATCGATTGGGAGGAGGCTTGTCGCGAAGACTCGCCTAATCGATCGACCAATCGATTGGGCATGAGCCAATCGATCGGTTGATCTATCCAGCCCATGTAAGACTTGTCAAATCAAGTCTAAACGTCCCTCAAACCACCATCCGGTCAACCATGACCTGTTGGTACATCATGCCTAGCATCTGGTCACCCTTGACCTGCTAGGACTCCATTACCTAGCGTCCAGTCAATTCCTTTGACCCACTTGAACTTCCACCAGATGTCTGGTCAACCTTGACCCATCTGGATTTTCTCGTGCCAAGTATCTGATCAATTCCTTTGACCTAGTTGGACTTCCCAACACCAGATGTCCGATCATCCTTGATCCATCTGGATTTTCCTTGTGCCAAGTATCCGGTTAATCCCTTTAACCTACTTGGACTTCCCAACACCAGATGTCCGATCATCCTTGATTCATCTGGATTTTCCTTGCTTGGCTTCACTCACCAGGATTTTCCTTTTACCTAGCTTCACTCACTAGGACTTCATGTGTGTCTGGCTTCACTCACCAGGACTTCCAACTGCCTAGCTTCACTCACTAGGTCTGCGTACAAGTGTCGAACATTTCCTTAAATAACCTATTGTGTTATTTAGAAGTTAAATTAGGAATCGCAGACGGAACTTAACATCATTGATTCCAAATTTAACTTATTTGTTCTTAATGGTTTAGATTTGAATCACAAGCGGAACTTAACACTATTGATTCAAATCCACCTATGTTATTAATTTCATTAAATATTAATTTCCAAAATTGACTTCCAGGACTGCATGGCGAGGCACATGGCCTTCTTGGATATGGGAGCAACCACCACCACCTAGACAAAGCCTTTTAAGGAAAGCTAATATTTAATTTCCTTATAACTCTAGGTTTAACAAAAAAGAACAATCGAATCACAAATTTGAAAAATAAAAGAAAAGTAACACAACTTCGAAACAAATCCGAAAACTCTAGAATCATATGCCTCTTGTGTTTGGTATTCCCAAAAATAACTTATACAAAGAAAACTAATATGATGCGGAAAACAATTACTAGTTATACCTTTCTTTGTAAGCAAATAACCTCTTGATCTTCTATCGTATTCCTCTTTTTATCCCAGACGTTGTGTGGGCAACAATCTACCGAGATGAGAATCCACCTAAGCCACCTTCTTCTCCAAGCAATATTCGGCCACCACAATATCTCCATGAAAGGATGAGGTTCGACCACCACCAAGCTCCAAGGGATGCTAGGAAACAAAGCCTCCTCCTCCTTCTTCTTCAAGTAAAATCCTGCCACCAACCAAGCTCCTAGAGAAGTTGCCGCCGACCACAAGAAGAAGAGAAGAGGGAGAAGCTAGGGCCAACCACCAAGGAGGAAAAGAGAGGAAGAATATAATAGAGTAGTTAGCCATGAAGACACCTCTACCCCCTCTTTTATAATCCTTGGTCTTGGCAAATAAGGAAATTTAAATAAAAAACTTTCTTAATTTTTTTGCCATGAAAAGGAAAATTTATTTAATTAAAAATAATTTTCTCTTCTCACATTACATGGCCGGCCACATTAAATTAAAACTTCCTAATTTGTCTCCGGAAATTTATAAAAATTTCTTCAATAATTTTTCCCTGCATGGTGGATTATAAAAAGGAAATTTTATAAATTAAAACTTTCTTTTAAATCTGTGGATAAAAAGAAAGTTATCTCTAAAAATTAAAATATCTTTTAATCTACAAATAAGGAAAGATATCAAATCTTTTCTTAATTTTTTGTAGAAGCTTTATAAAAGAAATATTTAATTTTTAAACTCTCTTTTAAATCATGAACATGGTTAAAAAGGAAAGTTTTCTCAAAATTAAAATCTACCTTTTAATCTACAAATAAGGAAAGATTTCAAATCTTTTCTTAATCCTTTGTAGAAAGCTATGAAAGGAAAGATTTAAATTTCAAACTCTCTTTTAAAACCATGATATCCATATAAGAAATAATTTTAATAAAAATTCCATTTTAATATGATGTGGCTAGCCACCTAAGCTTGTGCTCCAAGCAATTGGCCGGCCACCTTAAGGCTCAACCTTTAGGCTTGGTCGGCCCTAAGCTTGAGCTTCAAGCTTGAGCTTCAAGCTTGGCTTGGTCGGCCCCTATAGGTTGGGTAAGAAGTGGGTATGTGGTGGGTATAAATCTCTATATACAAGAGGCTACGATAGGGACCGAGAGGAGGAATTAGTTTTGGTCTCCCAATGAAATTAAGCTTCCCGTGTTCGCCCCGAACACACAACTTAATTTCATCAATAATAATTCATTCTACTAAAAAACTATTATTGAACTACTACACCAATCCCAAATTACATTTTGGGTTCCTTCTTATTATGAGTGTGTTAGTCTCCCTGTGTTTAAGATGTCAAATGACCACTAATTAAATAAGTTACTGACAACTCACTTAATTAATATCTTAGTCCAAGAGTAGTACCACTCAAACTTATCGTCATGTCGGACTAAGTTCACATGCAGGGTTTAACATGACAATCCTTATGAGCTCCTCTTGGGGTCATTCTCAACCTAGATTACTAGGACACAGTTTCCTTCTATAATCAACAACACACACTATAAGTAATATCATTTCCCAACTTATCGGGCTTATTGATTTATCGAACTAAATCTCACCCATTGATAAATTAAAGAAATAAATATCAAATATATATGCTTGTTATTATATTAAGATTAAGAGCACACACTTCTATAATAATTGAGGTCTTTGTTCCTTTATAAAGTCAGCATAAAAAAAATGACCTCTAATGGTCATACTCAATACACTCTAAGTGTACTAGTGTAATTATATAGTTAAGATAAACTAATACCTAATTACACTACGACCTTCCAATGGTTTGTTCCTTTCCATCTTGGTCGTGAGCTACTGTTTATAATTTATAAGGTACTGATAACATGATCCTTTGTGTGTGACTCCACACACCATGTTATCTACAATATAAATTAATTGAACAACTACATTTATCATAAATGTAGACATTTGACCAATGTGATTCTTATTTCTAGATAAATATTTATACCAAAAGCTAAGCTTTTAGTATACATCCTAACAATTGCCCAAGAAATATCATGAGAGGTAATAATAATTGACCGGACCTAGTCAAAGTTCGATTTCGACCGATACAAGGAGCAATGTTATATTAAGCTATCTATGATATAGCAATGACAAGAGGGGCGAGCAGGAATGATAGATGCACTTTGAAATAACTTATGAAACAGGACAGAAGTAAATATTTCAAATAAAGTAGTTTAATGAAGATATTTGTAGTGTGTGATTGTATAACAGGTTTGTTAATGTGGCGGGAGAAAGGCTTCTGGATTTTTTTACAGGTACTAGATGACAAAGAAGGTACATCTGGGGTACAAAAAAGATTCCTTAAAAACCATTTTCCACAAGTACACAACTTACGTCATCTCATAACAAACTCTAATAAATCGGGGTCCACTTTATGACTATGGAGGTTATATGAAGTGGTATAAAAGGGGGAATCTTCTCCGTTGGCAAGGTAAGTTCACATCATTGCTCACATTCATAACCCTAGTTTTCAACTACTGTTCATTTTCTTCTTCCTTCTTCCACGCCAAGAGAGATCACTGACTTGAGCGTCGAAGGACCTAGCCAGGGATTCCCACCCCGACCTTAGGTCACTGACGATAGTGTTGGTTGGTCTTTTGTGCGCAGGAAGCCTTGGAAGCTCCGGATCTGGGTTTTCTTCAGTCGGGTTTCTTTCTCGCCATTGGAGCTTCACACTAGAAGGAGATTCTGGGACTTCATTCTCTTAGATCCGCTTTAGGTTTCTCGGATCAGTATTCAGTCAGGTATTACTCTTCATCAGCAGTAGGTTTTCTCCCAGCTTTCTATTTTGTCAAGCCTCTCAAACAGGATCAAGGAACATTATAAATTTATTCTATACATCACTATCATTAGATATTCAAATTAGCATTCAAGTGTATAAAATAATTTTTATATTATTAAATTCAATATATTAGTCATAATTCTAGTGATGTGTACTAGTTTGTTCCTTGTTTTTATTAATAACCTATTGTATTATATTTTTTTGCAAGATTGAATACTACTTATTCATTTTGGATTGTATTGCCTTTTGCTAGGAGGTGTTGTATTTTATATTATTAGATTCAGATGTTGTAGTACTTCATTTGAGATGTCTAGGTATTTATTTTTGTTCTGTTGTTAGGTTAATTTGATACTTGCTTAGATTAAGTTTGATACTTTCCATTTTTGTAAATGTATCATTTTTTAAATTTCAGTAAGATAGATGTGTGTGTGAGAGAGAGAACAAGGAAAAATACAAAAACAAGCTACTACTGTTGAAAATTTTGATAATTAGTGACGGAATATAATTTTTTGTCACTATATTTTCATACGAAATTTAAAAAGTTACGATAGTTAGCGACAAAAAATCTAATATTCTGTCTCTAATTAGTGATAGAATATTACAATTCCGTCTCGCTATCTAGTGATGAAATATTAATTATATCGCTATCTAGTGAAGAAATATTTAATTTTCGTCGCTAAATGATAATTAGCGATGATGTATTTATATTCCATCTCTATATAGCGATGAATATTTAAAATTCCATCTCTACTTAGTGACAAAATATTAGCTTCCATTGATAATGTTTGTATATGAAAATTTAAAATGTTATGTTAATTAGCAACGATATTTATTTATCCATCTTTATTTAGCGACAGTTTTTAATTATTCCGTTGCAAATCTTTGCTATGGTATAACGACACTATTAACAAATTTAATGATGGACTATTTTAATCCCATCGCTATTATTTGTGACATAATTTAATTCCGTCGCTATGTAGCGATGGCTAATTTAATTCGTCACTAAGTGATGTCAGCGACTAATTTCACAGGGACGACAATAATAGGTCTCTAATCAGTCGTTGATTGAAAATAGTGAATGATTAGCGACGGATAATTCTGTCGGTAAACCTTTTTTTTAGTGTTTATCTTTAGGCTCTATCTAAAAGTCCTCAAACCAATGGAGATATCTTCATCCTTTTAAACCCATGATCCCTCGAATGACCACCTTTACTCTCATAGTCTAGGTCTCCCCATAATCATCCAGTCACTTTTGACTTGCTCCGTGTCTCCCCATAAGTATTCGGTCACTCTTGACATACTTCGAGCCTCGCTCGCAAGCATCCGGACACTCTTGACCTGCTCAGGGCTTCCCCGCAAATCATGGTAGTCATTTAGTTTTCCAATATGTGACTTTGATTGTATTCCCAAAAATTATCCCTTCAAAAGAAGGACTACCATTACTCTTATGGTTTGAGCCTTCCGTAAATATCCAGTCACTCTTGATCTGCTCGAGGCCTCCCTGTAAGTATTCAATCACTCTTGACCTGCTTTGGGCCTCCTCGCAAGCATTTGATCACTCTTGACCTGCTCTGGATCTCTCCTCAACTTCGTTCAAGGTCATCCCACATGACATCTAGTCTGGACTATGACTCTAATACTATTTGTTGTGTCTAAAAGAATTCACATATCTCTATAATGGTATGATATTGTCTACTTTGGGCATAATCCTTCATGATTTTATCTTTGGGATTTATCCAAAAAGCTTCATACCAATGGAGATATCTCCATCGTTTTAAACATATTATCTATTTTATATTTTTTTAATGTGAAACTTTGATTATATTTCCAAAAATATATATAGTGGATTTGAAATGTTGATTTACCTCTCCATCAAATCGTTCAAAATTGATTGACTTTCTTGTTGACTTTAACTAGTGGGAGATGATTAAGTCTAACCTACACAATTGCCATTAAGAATTAAATCTCATTAATACAAATTGTATGAAAGGGGTTTAAGTTATGAATACATGTGAAGAATCTAATAATCAAATTTGTTAATAATAATAGGTTGTTAATAAATTATGGGAATGGTTCCTATACGAATGGGCTTGTATAAGAGGAAGAGGCCTGATCATTTCAACTGAGCATGCTGAATTCTTCAGCTTCTTCTTCTTTCTTTTTCTCTTCCCCATTGAGATGAAGATTTTGGTTATCACCTAGCTCATACAAAAGACCTTTCGTTGCATTTGCAAGAACTTCATGTAAGTACCCCATGTGATTTTGGTGTGCTTAACCAAGTAAAGTTAGGTCTTATGTATGTTTAATGCGTTGTGTCTAAGTGTGCAGGAACTTAGGAGCACAGGAAATCGAGCAAAAGACGCAGCTAGAGAGAAGGATGACACGGGAGATAGTCGACGGGCTCGGTGCATCTGAGGAATGAGGTGCTACTGAAGAGTACCCTGGCTGATGAGAAGGGAGCATGTGGCGCTTCCGAGGGATGAAAAGCCGGAGCGGAATATTGCTCGAGGAGAAGATCGAAAAATAGGTTCAGGTGAGTTCTATTCCGGATGGCCAAAATCATCCAAGCGAATGGAGCTGAAACGAAGGAAAATTGGATAGTCAACAAGAAGTTGACTATCCGGGCACATGGACCAAGTCCAGGCACTTGGATCCCCTAGGGTAGTCCAGGGCACCTCCTCACACGCCCTGTTCGAGGACAGTGTCAGCACGGTCAGGGCGCTTGGACCTGGTCTAGGCCCCGGAACTAGAAAGGTTTATCTTTGGTTGGCAATTGCAAACCATTGTACATGGATAAAGTTTTATCTACACCCAGGCGCCCAGAGCTGCAACATCAACAAACGGTCAGATCTGACTGGCAGGTTATAAATAGAGCTCTGGTCTCAATAGTTCAGTACAACACTCGAAAATGATCTTCTTTCTGTTCTACTTTGTAATCTAGTGCTTAAACTGTTGTAAAAGGCTTCTTCGATAGAAGGAGATTTGATAGTGAGCTTTCAACGTCTTAGACTAGCAATCTTATAAGTGCAAACTAAGTAAAAAAGATCTGTCACTTCTTTCTTTCTTGTTAATTAGTTTTTATTAAATAAGTGTTTCTTAATTTAGTTTGAAAAGTCGAGAAAAGTTTGATTTTTATTTTCAGGGCAATTCAACCCCCTCTTGTCGGCCTCAAGGGGACCAACAATTGGTATCAGAGTGAGGATACTTCAAAAGGACTAACCACTAACCAAAGCAAAGAAATCAATAGCTATACCAAGTATCTACCCAGCAAAGTTCGAGATGCAGTTCGCGCACTGGAAACGCCGAATAAAGGTATTCCTAAAAATTGATTTTGAAATTCTTTTTATAATAAAGTATGATTTTGTAATTCCCAAGGATCAGCAAGGCAGAGAGAAAGAAGAATACCTTTGGATGAATAAGGAGCAAAGTAACTTTATAGTCAACAGCAGAGCGGAATATCACTTACTAAGTGTATTATCGCCTTAAGAAGTCAATCACATCGAACGCTACACCTTAGCCAAAGATCTCTAGGAGAAATTCATGGAACTCCACGAAGGCACATTCGAAGCAAAGCTTACACGGCGGGATATTCTTCGGGGTAAACTAACAAATTTACGCATAGAAAAAGGTGAGATGGTGGCTCAACTACACGCGAAGATCAAGGAGTTGATCACCGAATTGATCAATCTTAGTGAAACGGTAACCAACCGGTACTCGATTCTCTACGCACTCAATGCATTTCCTAAAACTCAAGAATATACCTCAATAATAGACGTCTATTATATCTCTACAGATTTGGAGGTAAGTACTTTAGAAGAACTCTTCTCTACATTAGAATAACATGAAACTAGATGTGCAGGTATGACAAAAGAATCAAGTCAGAATGTAGCACTGAAAGCCACCAAGAAAGACGAACTCGAGTCAAACTCAAATATAGATGCAGACCAAGAAGCCTACATGGTAAGGAAGTTAAAAAAGTTTTTTAAATCTAACAAATTTTTAAAAAAATACAAAACAGAAAAAGTCCAAGAAACAAAAGAAAGATTCGATGCTACTATTGTCAAAAGGAAGGACACATAAAGGATAACTGTCCAAAACTCAAGAAGGAACAAGATAAAAGACCAAGGCGAAACAAACGCAAAAATCAAATGGCCACTTGGGATGAAAGTTCATCATCTGAGTCCAAAATGTTGGTGCGGGAAGCATCCGACGATCGAACCTTAGTTTTGATAATGACAAAGGATTCAAAGTTAAGTTAGTGTGTGATCTAACATGTTTGAATGAGTGTTTTAGGAAAGTCCTAGCTGCGGTTAGGCAGGTGAAAAACCCTAAGGGGAGGTAACCTTAGGTCCTAGGGGGCGGTAACCCTAGGTGGAGGAAAACCCTAAGGGGTGGTAACCTTAGGTCCTAGGGGGTGGTAACCCTAGGTGGAGAAAACCCAGGGGTAACCTTAGTCCTAGGGGTGGTAACCCTATAAGAAAGTCGGCAGCGACTGAGGCATGTTGGCATTCTCCAGTGGAGTTGGTGTTGGTGCAACTTTAGGTCAAGGTTGACCTGGTTGACCCGACTCGAGTTGACCACTCGAGTTGTATTTTGATGTTTGACTAAAACATGATGGAGATTGTAACCCTAGGTCAAGGTTGACCTGGTTGACCGACTCGAGTTGACCTGACTCAAGTTGTATCTTGATGTTTGACAAGAACGTAAAATTGGGAGGTTGTGGGTGCAACCCTTGGTCAAGTTGACCTGGTTGACCCGAGGTGAGTTGACTGCACGGAAAGTCCAAGCAGGAGCTTGGCACGGGAAAAGTCCAAGGTGGAGCTTGGCACGGAGAAAGTCCAAGTATGGAGACTTGCACGAGAAGTCCAAGTATGAGAACTTGGCAAGTGGAAGTCGGAGAGGGCTCTTGAGCTGCCTCCTGACTAGGTCGAGAGGGCTCCAGAACCTGCCTCGGACCCAAGTGAAAGACGGAGGGCTTGGTAGCTCTGCCTTGACTAGGTCGAGAGGGCTCAGAGCTCGCCTCTAGATCTGGGAAGGCGATGGAGAATCTGGTGAGGAAGCCAGTTAAAACTCAGGTGAGGAAGCCGGTGAAAGTCCCGTGAGTGAAGCCGGGAAGATGGAAAGTCCCGTGAGTGAAGCCAAGCAGCTGGTAGATGAAAAGTTCTAGTGAGTGAAACCATGTGAAAACCCCTAGTGAGTGAAGCTAGGTGAAAGTGAAAGTCCCGGTGAGTGAAGCCGCGGCTAGGGAAAGTCCTGTGAGTGAAGCGTGCAAGGAAAGTCTAGGAGGAAGCTGTGCTTGGGAAGTCCCGTGAGTGAAGGGCAGGAAAAATCCAGATGGATCAAGGATGATCGGACATCCGTGTTGAGAAGGTCAAGTAGGTCAAGGGAGTGACCGGATACTTGCACGAAGAGAAAGTCCAAGTGGGTCAAAGGATTGACCGGACACTTGGTGGGAGTCTTAGCAGGTCAAGGAGTGACCGGATGCTAACATGATGTACCAACATGTCAAGGTTGACCGATGTTGGGGAGACTTGGGACTTGATATTGGGAAAATAAGTTCGATCGATCCGGGACCGATCCATGATACGGCCGATCGGTCGTGACCGATCAAGAACCAAATGTAATGCTTCAGGATTATCTCGACGGTTCAAGACCGATCAGAAGCAAATGAAGAGAAGAAGGAGAAAGCTGATCGGTCCAGACTAGACGTTGGAGTGACAACGGCTAGATCTAGGTTCTTCACATGCCTTTGGCCTCTGCTCTCTCGCAGTGGATGCAGGCAAAAAGGGTTGAGGGCTTCGTGGACTCTCCTCTTACTTCTTCTTCTCTCTGTCCTTCTTGTCGCTATTTTTTCTCTAGAGCTTTGCCGAGCCTCGCCTGCTTCGCGTGAGCTTCTTTCTGCCGGTTCCCGCTGTAGGCGCCGCTTGAAGCGTTCATCCAATAAGAGAAGGCAAGTGCGAAGGTTTTATGCTGTATTTTGCTTTTCTTTCTTGTACTCCTTCTTGTTGTTGTGTAAGTTTTGTGCGAGGTTTCTCCACCCATAAGGAGTTTATATTAGCCGGTTTTCCGGGGACTCATCCACCGACGGATTGATAGGCTTCGTCCACCTTACGGACACGCCGATGAGTAGGAGTATCATCTCCGAACCTCGTTACATCGCTGCGTGTTGAGGTTTGATCTTCTTGTCTTTGTTTCTTTGTTTTATTTTCCGCTGCGCTAACGTCAACTTGTAGAAAGAAACGAAGAATTTGAGGTCGGCTATTCACACCCCCCTTCTCTAGCCGCGTCCTTCGATCCTAACAAGTGGTATCAGAGCCAAGGTTGCTCTTCGTCGGATTAACACCCGAGGGAGCACAAGCTAGAGATGGATCAACTCGGAGAAGACATCACCATTCCACCTTTCTATGACCGCGACGACTTCGCGTATTGGAAGGTAAGAATGAGGTATTTTCTTATGACTAACCTTGAAAATTGGAGTTGTGTTCAATTAGGTTTCAAGCCTCCATTGGATAAAGAAGGAGAACTTTTGGAGAAGAAGAAGTGGATGAAGGAGCAAATCCACCAATCAACCATCAATGATGAGGTAACGAAAATCATTGAATTTTCTTTACCTAATGATGTTTTGTGTAGGATAGGTGGATATAACGATGCCAAGGAGTTGTGGAATAACTTGGCAAAGTTCCATGAGGAGAACTCCACTTCAAGTCATGAAGAGGAGTCAAGTGAGCCAAGTAGCTCACTTCATGGAGGCATGGAATTAGAAGTTGAGGGCCACTCAACATCTAAGGAAGAAAAGGAGGAGAGTTCTTCTTCAAGATCGGAGCAAGAAGAAGAAGCTTCTACCTCCAGAAGGGATGAAGGAGAGAGCTCATCCTCAACCCTAGGTAACTCAAGCAATTTAAGTTCAAATAAATTGCATATATTATGCTTTGAGTGTAGGGAATTTGGACATTACAAGAGTAAGTGTCCAAAGAGGGTTAGGAAAACTCCACCGGCGCCAAAGATCAAGGAAGCCGGAGTCCCGATACGCAAGATCAAGGAGCACGTGGTGTGCTTCCAATGCAAGTGATCCTGTCCTTATCGCCGAACCAAAGGACGCTGGGCACGTGGCGCGCTCCTAGTCGATGGAGTAGGCCTTTGAAGCTCCGGCGAACCTGCACAGAAGTCGGACCGGGAAGGGGTTCCCGGCGGCGACCCTCCGACGCTCAAGTCAGGCAAGCAAACAGTGGAAAAGAGTGGCTCCAAAGCTTGTAGAACGCGTACCTCCGGCGAAGTCTATGGCTCTTTATATAGAGCGGTGAAAGAGCTGCTACACGTCCACCGAGATGCATACATGTCCACAGCCCATACCTCGGTACGTTTCTGTCAAAAAGCTTACCTGATACCATACTGCTACAGTCCGACCACGTCTTCGATGGGACAACAGAACACCTTGTTGTCAGACTTAGAGTATGGCCTAGCCATAGGACTTGACGGCTGTCAGAAGATGTTCCTATCCTTCACCCAACGCCCGGCCGGGACGTCCGTCCGGCCGGCCGACGCGAAGAGCGTCGTCCGGACGGCCTTAATTCCCTGCGTCGGCCGGCCGGCGCGCCCATTATGTCCTGCCTCCTCTTAGGCCTTCCGCTCGGCCATTATTTAGTGTTTCATTGAGCGTCGGAACCCCGACCCCTGTCAGGGCGTATTTTATTATCAGACGTTTACGGGCAAACCGATCGGCCTGCCCTTTTCTCATGCGTCCGGTCGGCTCACTCTTCTTCGACGGCCCACCTGGCCCTTTGACCTCCACGTGGCGTTGACCCCTCGTTAGGGGGTCCCGGGCTCTTACCACCGGATCACTTGCCTTCCCCTCGAGTCTAGTCGAAGGAGGAGAAGTCCGACTGACTGGACTGCCGATCTGACTGAGCAATGATCGCTGCATTGGGCCGCTCGGCCAGGCCTAAGGATGCTCCTCCGCTCGGCGGTATCTTATCCGTGCCTTGTGTTCTCTTGGAATCCATGTCCGATGCTCTCCCCTACTACCCCTCACGTGCGCTGCGCATGGTAAAGGGGAACTCATTAAATGCGGCCAGTATCCTGCTGACGCGTGGCGATCGTGCGTTTGTCAGCGTATGGCGGTGGCGTCACTTCCGATGGGACAGCCGCCATTTGAAATGAACGGCTGGATGACGACCTTGATATCGGGGACCTGGATCGGACGGTGGAGGTTGCTCCCGGGCGGCGATATAAAGCCCGCGACTCCGTTTCCGCCGCATTTTTGCTTCATCCTCCTCCGGCCTCCTCTGCTCGTTTTCTTCTCCGGCGACCTTGCCCCTCAACCTTTCGGCAACCCCCAGGCCCCCGTCGATCATCTCCCCTGGTTCGTAAGACTCTTTTTCTCGCTCCTAACGTTTTCTTGTTTCTGTTAATCGTTTCCTTCAATCTGTTTCCATCCATTCCTTGCTTGAACCTTCCTTTTTGGTCCTGCATTTTTGTCTTTCGACCATGACTAGCACCTCGCAGTCGACCGGCGGTGCCCCGGGTCTTTGGTATTCGACCATGGAAAGCCGGTTCGACGAGGAGGATGCCCTGCGCCTCACTCGAACCTACGACCTTCCTTCCGACCACCAAATAGTATTAGCCACACCGACCGATCGGCCTCATGAACCGTCGTCCGGCACAGTTCTTTTTTTCCGAGACCAATTTTTGGCCGGGCTACGCTTCCCACCCCACAAGTTCATCTTGCAAGTCTGTCATTACTTCCGCATCCCGCTCGGCCAGATAGTTCCCAACTCCATTAGGCTGCTGAGCGGGGTGATAATTCTCTTTAAACTGAATGGCATCCCCCTCGACCCTAAGATTTGCCACTACTTTTTTTATCCCAAGCAAGCCGAGTGGGGCACCTTTGTTTTCCAGTCTAGGATAGGCTTCGTCCTTTTCGATAGTATGCCGAGCTCCAACAAACATTGGAAGGAGCACTTTTTCTATATACGTTTTCCCGAGCGGCCACCTTTTCGTACCAAGTGGCAGACGGCGTTGCCGGCGCAACCGGAGCTCGACAAATTTAGAGGCGACGCGGCCTACCTTCATGCAGCCGAACGGCTAGTTGGCCACGCTATCATATTGACAAGCTACTCCTCCCGGGAGTAATGCACATATTCGGCTTGTCCTCTACCACAGCCGATCTGCCCTGCAGCATTAGTAAGTTCCCTTATCTTCCCGTTTGTTTTGTTCTAACTGATTTATTTTTTTCTTCTGCAGCTGAAGTCATGTGGCGCGCCAAGGCAACCGAAAAGCTCAAGCTGAAAGCCGCTCAGATTGAGGCGGTGAAGAACAAGGAGGTCGCCGAGCGGGACCTTGGTCTAGCTAATCCGACCGGCGAAGCAAGTGAGGAGACTCAGAATGCCCCTGAAGCCGTAGCAGCTACTACCTCTCACGACGAGGCAGCGGGCGGCACTGAACCTTCTAGCCAAGCCGAGGTGGAGGGTCGTTCAGCCGACGATGTTCCACTAGTCACTCGGAAGCGCCGACGACCGGAATCTGCGTCTGCCTCCACTCCACTTGATGAGCCCCAACCCGAGCGGGGCGCGGATGCTCCGGTGTTGCTCGGGACGGTTTCCATAGAGAACACCCCGACCCCACATGGCTCTCCTAGGGCAAGCTCTGATGTGCCGCCATCCAGCCCTTCTAGAACTCTGCGTCATATCAGGCATTTGGGCGAGCTTCCTTCCCCGTCCACCGGTAAGGCCGATGCCTCTCAAAGCGAGCCGAGCGGCTCGAATTTAATTAAAACCGTTCTGCGCCTTCCATCGGAGGCGTACATGGCTGCTGCTGATCGACCAATGGTCCCTGAGCAGCAGATCACCTTGACGGGCCCTCTTGCTCAAGCTTGGGTGGATGCTCGGCGTCGAATAGCCATGCTGACTCCCGGGCAGCTCGGCGACAGCAACCTACAACAGGCCACCGGGGTATGCTCCTTTTCTCAGTTTGCGTATTTGAATTATGTTTTTAACCTGTTCACACGTGCTAGCAGAACTGGGTGGAGCAGATCGCCATTAGTGATCGGTTGGCCGAGCTGGAGGATGAGTTGAAAAAACTCAAGACCACCGGGGACAACCAACAATCGACGACCGCTCTGGAGAAGGCCAAAAAATTACTGGAAGCCGAACGGAAAAGGGCTTCCGATCTGGCGAGCAAGGTCGTTCGGCTTGAGGCGATGATCAAGCAACGAGATAAGGAGATCAAGACGGCGACCACCAGGAAGCGCCAGGCCATCGATGATATGGACCGAATGAAGGTGGAGATCCGAGGGCTGGAGCAACGCATCAAAGATCTGGATGCTCTGCTGGCTACCGAGAAGGAGAGCCGCTCGGCCAATCTCCAAAGATTTGATGGAGACTTGAAGGATCTCCAAGCCGCCAGCGACGCTGCCCACTCCGCGCTCAAAGAATATCAAGAGGGGGAGTCGGCCCGTTCTAACGAAGTGAGGAAGGCGTATCTCCGCTCGGAAGATTTCGGAGAGAAGTTTACCGACAAGATATCCCTCACTTTCGAAGAAGCAATCAAGGCGGCGGTGGATTATCTGAAGACCAAGGGCCACCTGCCGGCCGAGCTGGCCATCCCCCCCGAGGACCTCGCGATAGTGATGGGCGCCATCCCAGACACTCTTTTTGAATTTGACGCGTGATAAGTGTTTTTTTCTTTTTATGAACTTTTTTGTATTCCAGCCGTTCGGCCCAACTTATTTTTGTAGTAACTTTTTTGGTTCGCCCAGTGCATAATAGATAATCTTTTCTGTTCCTTCAACTTCCGTTTTGGCAAGAAATTTTTCTCTCGTCATGACTGTAAGTGTTCTTTAAAACTCTTCCGCTCGGCACCCCGCTCTACCAGACAAGTCGATGGTCTTTAATGTCTTTTATCATGCGACTGAGCAGCCACGCTCGGCACCACGCTCGGCGTTTACACGCTAATATCTTTAACTTCTACTGACCAACTTTTTCTTCGTGCCTTACCCCCAAAGGGGTTTTCCGTACATATTTGATAAGCGAGCCGCTCAGCCGTATGTTGGTCTTAACGACCAGGCTATCGTTGATCGTATCATGTGAATGGCTATCCGCTCGGACATTTATAGACGCCGACTCGTCTCTCGATATTTAACGTCGGAGCTCGACGGTCTTCCGCTCGGACGTTTATAGACGCCGGCTCGTCTCTCGATATTTAACGTCGGAGCTCGACGGTCTTCCGCTCGGACGTTTATAGACACCGGCTCGTCTCTCGATATTTAACGTCGGAGCTCGACGGTCTTCCGCTCGGACGTTTATAGACGCCGACTCGTCTCTCGATATTTAACGTCAGAGCTCGACGGTCTTCCGCTCGGACGTTTATAGACGCCGGCTCGTCTCTCGATATTTAACGTCGGAGCTCGACGGTCTTCATGGCTAACTTCGATATTGCCGATCGGCGGAACCCTTGGCCATCCTTTGAATTAATTTCGCTTCCTATATTACAAGGACAAGGGCTACTAGCATATACACAGGAATGAGTTACATTCGTGCACCTTTCATCCGGCTCGATAAGGCTGGAGATGATTTGCACTCCACGGTCGATCCAGCTGCCGCCCGTCTTCATCCTCCAAATAATATGCGCCCGAGCGGAGCTTTTCAATAACCTTGAAGGGGCCCGCCCATTGCCGACGTCGCCGACCGACTTGACTTTCTTCCAGACAAGATCGCCGACCTGGAATGATCTGGGGATTACACGGCGGTTGTAGTTTTGCTTCATCCGTTGCCGGTACGCCATCAGCCGGACGGACGCCTTGGCTCTTTCTTCTTCGACCAGGTCCAGCTCCATGTTTCTCCGCTCGGCGTTGCCCTCATCATAGCTTTGGATCCGAGCGGATTCGACTCCCACTTCAACAGGAATGACCGCTTCACCGCCATACACCAGGTGGAAAGGCGTAACGCCCGTCCCTTCTTTTGGAGTCGTTCGGATGACCCATAAGACGTCCGGCACTTCATCTGGCCAACTTCCTCCCAAATGGTCGAGCCGAGCGCGCAGAATACGAAGAATTTCCCGATTGGCTACTTCGGCTTGACCGTTGCTCTGGGGATAAGCCACGGACGTGAAGTGTTGCTCGATGCCGTAGCTTCTGCACCAATCCTCTAACATCTTCCCTGTGAATTGCCGCCCATTGTCGGAAACCAATCGGCGAGGGATGCCGAACCGACAAATGATGTGTCGCCAGATAAATTTTTTGACCATCTGTTCGGTGATCTTGGCTAGTGGCTCGGCCTCCACCCACTTGGAAAAATAATCAACCGCCACCAATAAGAATTTTCGCTGTCCGGTCGTCATCGGAAATGGACCAACAATATCCATTCCCCATTGATCGAACGGACATAAAACTGTTGATGCATTCATTTCCTCTGCCGGTCGGTGGTTGAAGTTATGGTACTTCTGGCATGAAAGGCATGTCGACACGGTCCGAGCGGCATCTGCTTGTAAGGTTGGCCAAAAGTATCCGGCCAAGAGGATCTTCTTAGCCAACGATCGTCCGCCCGGATGCCCCCCGCACGATCCTTGATGTACTTCTTGGAGGATGTAAGCTGAGTCCTCCGAGCTAACGCATTTCAACAGCGGGCGTGAGAAAGCCTTTTTGTAAAGCTGATCGCCGATGAGTGTGAACCGACCGGCTCTCCTCCGTAGCAGCTGGGCTTCAAACTCATTTGATGGTGTGGCGCCCGAGCGGAGGAAATCTATGATGGGTGTCCGCCAGTCTCTTGGAAATGTGAGGCCTTCCATCCGGTCGACATGCGCCACCAATAGCACTTTCTCAATGGGCTGCTGAATGGCAACCGACGTTATTGAGCTCGCGAGTTTGGCTAACTCATCAGCTGCTTGATTTTCTGCTCTGGATATCTTCTGGACAATAACTTCTCTAAAATCGGCTTTGAGCTTCTCGAAGGCTTCAGCGTAGAGCTTGAGCCGAGCACTGTTGATTTCGAAGGTACCAGAGAGCTGCTGAGCGGCCAACTGCGAATCCGAGTGAAGCGTTACCCGACCGGCTCCCACATGCCGGGCAGCCTGCAAGCCAGCTATGAGGGCCTCATACTCCGCCTCATTGTTGGTAGCTTTATAATCCAGCCGGACGGATAGGTGCATCTTTTCTTCTTGTGGGGAGAGCAACAGTATCCCAATCCCGCTTCCGAGCCGAGTGGATGATCCGTCCACAAATATTTTCCACATAGCTTCCGGCTCAGGCCTTTGCACCTCAGTCACAAAATCGGCCAAGGATTGCGCTTTGATCGCCGAGCGGGGCTGGTATTGGATGTCAAATTCACTTAGCTCCGTCGTCCATTTGATGAGCCGTCCGGATGCCTCTGGATTTAATAGAACACGTCCGAGCAGGCTATTGGTTTTGACAATGATGGTATGCGCCAGGAAATACGGACGAAGGCGCCGAGTGGCGAGGACCAAAGCGAAGGCTAGCTTTTCGAGCCCAGTGTATCGAGATTCAGCATCTTTTAAAATGTGACTAAGGAAATACACAGGCTCTTCTCTGCTCGCCCTCACCAATGCTGAGCCGATTGCCTGCTCGATCGAGGATAGATAAATACAAAGTGGCTCACTAATAGTCGGCTTGGCTAATACCGGGAGCGAATTCAGATATGCCTTTAAATCTTCGAAAGCCCGGTCGCATTCTTCGTCCCAGTGAAACTTTGTAGCCTTGCGTAAGATCTTGAAAAAAGGAAGGCTCCGGTCGGCGGTTTTGGAGATGAATCTGGATAGAGCGGTTATCCGACCGGTCAAACATTGCACTTCCCTTGTATTTCTTGGCGGCGGCATATCTCGCAGAGCTTTCACCTTGCTAGGGTTCGCTTCGATGCCCCGCTCGGTCACTATGTACCCCAAGAAACGCCCCCCCCTTTGCTCCGAACAGGCACTTCTGGGGATTAAGCTTGACTCCATATTTGTGTAGTGTTCGGAAGGTTTCTTCCATGTCCTTGAAGAGATCGGCCGCTCGGACGGACTTAATGAGAATGTCATCCACATAAACTTCTAGATTCCGCCCGATCTGCTCTCTGAATACTTTATTCATCAAGCGCTGATATGTGGCCCCCGCATTCTTCAGTCCGAACGGCATCACATTATAGCAATAAGCGTCGTCGGCCGTCACGAAACTGACTTTTTCTTGATCTTCACGGGCGAGCGACACTTGGTGATAGCCCTAGTAGGCGTCGAGCATGCAGATTAACTCACAGTCGGTCGTAGAGTCCACCAGCTGATCTATCCGGGGCAGAGGATAAAAATCTTTCGGGCAAGCTTTGTTGAGATCCCGAAAATCTATGCACACTCTCCACTTGTTGCCTGGCTTGGAGACTAATACTACGTTAGCCAACCAGCTCGGGAACTGCACCTCGCGTATATGGCCGGCCTCCAGAAGTTTTTCCACCTCCGCTCGGATGATAGAATTCTGCTCGGCGCTGAAGTCCCTTTTTCTTTGCTTCACTGGTCGTGCGTCCGGTCGGACATGTAGCTCATGCTGCGCAATGCTAGGCGAAATTCCAGGCAGCTCATGCGTCGACCAGACGAAGACATCATGATTTCTTCGGAGGCATTGGGTCAGCTCCTCTTTCTGCTTCTCCTTCAGATCGGATGCAATAAAAGTCGTGGCCTCCGATCGGGTTGGGTGAATCTGCACTTCCTCTTTTTCTTCATAAATTAGAGAGGGTGGCTTTTCAGTGATGGCGTTTACCTCGATCCGGGGCGCATTCCGAGCGGAATTGGCTTCGGCTCGGACCATCTCGATGTAGCATTGCCGAGCTACTAGCTGATCTCCCCGTACTTCTCCCACTTTGTCCTCTACAGGGAACTTGATCTTCTGATGGAAGGTTGAGACGACCGCTCGGAATTCGCTTAGCGCCGGTCGTCCCAAAATGACGTTGTAGGATGAGGGAGAGTCGACCACCACAAAGTTTGTTGTCCTTGTCCTCCTGAGCAGCTCTTCTCCCAGCGAGGTAGCCAGCTGGATCTGTCCGACCGGTTGAACTTCGTTACCAGTAAACCCGTAGAGCGGAGTTGTCATGGGTAACAGCTCGGCTCGATCAATTTGCAGCTGATCGAACGCCTTCTTGAATATGATGTTGACTGAGCTCCCTGTGTCAACAAATACGCAGTGAATAGTGTAATTGACTATTACCGCTTTGATGAGCAGAGCATCGTCATGGGGTACTTCAACTCCTTCCAAGTCCCCGGGCCCGAAACTAATTTCGGGTCCTTCCGCTCGTTCACGGCTACAGCCGACTGCATGAATCTGGAGCTGCCGGACGCTCGCCTTTCTAGCTCGGTTGGAGTCTCCTCCGGTCGGTCCGCCAGCAATAACATTGATTTCGCCTCGGGAAGTATTGCTTCTATTTTCCTCTTCCCGAGCGGACGGTAGGGACCGTTCTCTTGACGCTCGACGATTCTCTTGCCTTGGAGAACGATGCCGATCGGGAATCTGTTGCTGTGGCCTATCAGCTCGCATCCGATCGGCTTCATGAGTTCTTTGTCGCCTGTCGACTGAGGGAGACCGTCGTCCGGCATTCCGGGGCACAGGATGAGCCACGAAGGGAAGACTTCGACAATCCCTTGTGTTGTGCGTATCCGTCCGGTGGAAGGAGCAGAACATCGGGGTCCATCTCTTCTTTGGCTTGGGTCGGGCGGCAGCTACTTCTTGCACATGGGACCTGGCGTGGGGGGATCGGATGGCTTCGGCCCTTGGTCCTCTAGGCGGCTGATGAGCGGCGTGCTGTTTCCGCTCGGCAGGAGGAGCCCGCTCGGTTGGAGTTTCTTTTTTCCTGGCCGCTTGTGCTTCTTCCACGTTGATGTATTCACTCGCCCGGTGTAGCATGTGATCATAGTCTCGGGGCGGCTTTCGGATGAGAGATCGGAAGAAATCCCCATCCACTAGGCCTTGTGTGAAGGCATTCATCATGGTTTCCGAGATGGCCGTTGGAATGTCCATCGCCACTTGGTTGAACCGCTGGATGTAAGCTCGAAGCGATTCACGAGCTTCTTGCTTGACGGCGAACAGGCTCACGCTCGTTTTCTGGTAGCGTCGGCTGCTTGCAAAATGGTGGAGGAAGGCCGTTAGAAAGTCCTTGAAGCTTGTGATGGACCCATCCGGCAACCTCCGAAACCACCGTTGAGCCGATCCCGAGAGAGTGGTGAGAAAAACTCGGCACTTTACTCCATCTGTGTATTGATGGAGAGTAGCTGTGTTATCGAACTTACTCAGATGATCATCTGGGTCGGTTGTCCCATTATACTCGCCGATCATCGGAGGCACGTAGTGCTTCGGCAGAGGATCTCGCAGAATAGCCTCTGAAAATTGGCGATTAATCCTCTCGGGCGATGCGTCCGCTCGGGGGGCTTTCCCCTTTCTATCATCTCGTCTTGGCATTTCATCCGAAGAAGATCCCCTATCTCTATGAGTTGTTGCGGCTTCAGGGGTGCGGAATATGGCTCGATGAAATGCAACGGTGGCCGGCGGTGCCTCCGCTCGACCGCCAGACGCTGACGTTGCTTGCTGCTCCGGCCGCTCGGCTGGGGCTTTCTGTTTTTGTTCCACGAGCTTGGCGGCCCTTATCTCGATCAGAGCGTCGAGTTCCTCGTTCGAAAGCGCCACCATGTGTTGTCGTCCAGCCTCGTCCATTGTTTCCGCTCGGATGCAGGAGCGTTCCCACAGACGGTGCCAAATTGATCCTGTCCGAATCGCCGAACCAAAGGACGCTGGGCACGTGGCGCGCTCCTAGTCGATGGAGTAGGCGTTTGAAGCTCCGGCGAACCTGCACATAAGTCGGGCCGGGAAGGGATTCCCGGCGGCGACCCTCCGACGCTCAAGTCAGGCAAGCAAACAGTGGAAAAGAGTGGCTCCAAAGCTTGTAGAACGCGTACCTCTGGCGAAGTCTACGGCTCTTTATATAGAGCGGTGAAAGAGATGCTACACGTCCACCGAGGTGCATACATGTCCGCAGCCCATACCTCGGTACGTTTCTGTCAGAAAGCTTACCTGATACCATACTGCTACAGTCCGACCACGTCTTCGATGGGACAACAGAACACCTTGTTGTCAGACTTAGAGTATGGCCTAGCCATAGGACTTGACGACTGTCAGAAGATGTTCCTATCCTTCACCCACCGCCCGGCCGGGACGTCCGTCCGGTCGGCCGACGCGAAGAGCGTCGTCCGGACGGCCTTAATTCCCTGCGCCGGCCGGCCGGCGCGCCCATTATGTCCTGCCTCCTCTTAGGCCTTCCGCTCGGCCATTATTTAGTGTTTCATTGAGCATCGGAACCCCGACCCCTGTCAGGGCGTATTTTATTATCAGATGTTTACGGGCAAACTGATCGGCCTGCCCTTTTCTCATACGTCCGGTCGGCTCACTCTTCTTCGACGAACCACCTGGCCCTTTGACCTCCACGTGGCGTTGACCCCTCGTTAGGGGGTCCCGGGCTCTTACCACCGGATCAGCAAGCGAAGGGGACATTATCGGAGCCAATGTCCGAGGGGGAGGCAATCTCACAAGGACAAGAGACCGAGCACATCGATAGGGGGAGCTAAGGCAAACCCTAAGGTAATCTCTAAGGCACATTATTGCAATACTAGTAAGATGCATGCTAGTAGTTTGATTGCAATTGACAATAATGATAAGCATGATAATTATAGAAATCGATACACATGCTTAGGTGCCAAACATGTGAGCCTAGATAAGGATAACACTAGGAAAGCCAACCCTAGGATCAACTCATCTAAGGTTAAGGATAACCTAGGTAGAAATCCCAAAACAACTAGACATATGCCTAGGAATACCTCAAAGACAAATGACAAGTTAAAACTTGAGGCCTTAGAAAAGGAAAATCAAGTCTTGAGGTCAAGACTTGACTCTTTAGAAAAGACCCTTAAAAATTTGGAAAAGTCAAATATAGGGTCTAAGGGGCAAAAACCAAAGCCCAAGGACATGAAAGGTTTGGGTCACAAACCTAAGTCCCAAGTGGTCAAGCCCACTTATCACAATGTTCCATTAGATTATGGAACAAAATCTAGGGTAAGGAAGACCATCACCAAGGTCACAAGGGGAGTCACCCCTAGAGTTGATCTTGATGAGTCCCAAATGACCAAGGCTTCAAAGCCTAGGAGGGTCATTAGAAGGGTTGCTAGGGAAGTCATCCCTAGTGAATACTTAGTGAACCCAATGAGCTCCAATAGGTATTGGGTTCCTAGGAGCGTGATTCCATCACGCTGTGCCAACCTTACTTGAATAGGTAGTTAACCTAATCATGGCAAAAGGTGACACCTTAGGAATTTTCAAGGTCTAATCAAGCCTTGAAAATGAAAGTGAAAATTATTCCTAAGATAATTAGGATGTGCCAACCACATTTGAGGAATTTTCTAGAGTCAATCTAGTTGGCACATAGTGATCTAAAAATCTTTTGTATTTGATTTTAGGTCTATTACACTTAGGAATATAGAATTTATGGCAAAATGATCAAAATTATCAAAAATGGCAACTAATGCTAGAATTAGATATTTTCTATACCTTGACATGTTATTTGCCATATATTGTTTGCCATATGCCATGTCATGACATCATATTTAATCTATGATCATTTGAAATGTCATGATAATGCTTAGGTTATTTATATGTCATGCTTTATTTAAGTTTCATACTTTATGCCATGACATCATGACATTGGCACATGTTATTATGTATGATATCATTTTATGCCATGTCATCATTTATTGCATTTATAATCAATGAAATTGATTTAAGGTTAAAAACACAATTTGATATGGAGATCAAATTGATGTTTAGAAAATGCATGAGACCTTAGCCTAAGATAACCTAAACCCATATCTCACATCAAAATTGACTTGGATGTGTTTGATACACCTTAGATGTGTGTGAGATATTAGGATGATGAGTTAGGAACAAGGTGCATAGTTCTTGTACCTAGATGAGCCTAATTCAAAATTGGGGATCATAGGAAAAGCTTATGTACAAGTCATGTACATTTAGCCCAAAGATTGTGGTTCTAAATTAAATGGTTTAAAATCATTTCAAAATTGATTTGAAAAACCTTGATGAAGCTTTTCTAGTGATAGCATTCATCATTGAGCAAAGTGATACAAAGATGAGTTAACTTTGAGCTATTTCAAAGACTTTTGAACTTTGTATCAAGATTTGAAAAGGGAACTTATTTTCATAGAAAACTATTTTTCCATGATAGTATATGTTATGAGGAGTGTATCCTCAAAATTTTACAATTTTTAGAATTTTTTGTGATTTTCTAGAGGTTTCTGAATTTCGGGAGAAGAAATCAGAAATCAGAAATCAGAGTTGTGGACCGATCAGAGGGTGACCGATCCAGGGAATCCCTGATCGGTCTGGTGACCGATCAGGGCGTGCCAAGTTGCTGATTTTTCGACTGTTGTCTGAAATTTCAGCTGGGAGTTGGTGTTTTGGATTTCTAAAGGCTTGAAACTCTCCAAGACATTGTTGGCGCAATGATCAAGGGGGAGTTGACCTTTAGGGGGAGTTTTACCTATTAGTCAAGGGGGAGTTGACTTTTAGGGGGAGTTGACTTTAAGGGCGAGTTTTTACTCCTAAAGACTTGAGTGATATGGGATTATCACTAAGTTAATTGTTGACCTTAGTATCAAGGGGGAAATTAAGGGTTTCAATGAAAGGTATGGGACCTTCATTAGAAAGAAACTCTTGACCTTGATTCACTCTTTTTGATGTGTGTCAAAAAGGGGGAGAGTGTAGGTTTGGGGAGAATGTTCAAGGAAGAACATTAGAAAACCTAAGTTAGGTTATGGTTTTGTCAAACATCAAAAAAGGGGAGATTGTTGGTGCAACCTTAGGTCAAGGTTGACCTGGTTGACCCGACTCGAGTTGACCTGACTCGAGTTGTATTTTGATGTTTGACGAGAACATGATGGGAGATTGTTGGTGCAACCTTAGGTCAAGGTTGACCTGACTCGAGTTGACCTGACTCAAGTTGTATCTTGATATTTGACAAGAACAGAAACTTGGGAGGTTGTGGGTGCAACCCTTGGTCAAGGTTGACCTGGTTGACCCGAGGTGAGTTGACTTGGCACGGGAAAGTCCAAGCAGGGAGCTTGGCACGGGAAAAGTCCAAGCAGGGAGCTTGGCACGGGAGAAAGTCCAAGTATGGAGACTTAGCACGGAGAAGTCCAAGTATGGGAACTTGGCAAGTGGAAGTCGAAGAGGGCTCGGTAGCTCGTTCTCCGGACTAGGTCAGAGAGGGCTCGGTAGCTCGTTCTCTGGACCGGAAGTGAAAGACGGAGAGGGCTCGGTAGCTCGTTCTTCGGACTAGGTCAGAGAGGGCTCGGTAGCTCGTTCTCTAGATCAGGAAGGCAGATGGAGAATCCTGGTGAGTGAAGCCAGGTGAAAATCCTGGTGAGTGAAGCCAGGTGAAAGTCCTGGTGAGTGAAGCCAGACAGATGGAAAGTCCTGGTGAGTGAAGCCAGGGAAAAAGTCCCGTGAGTGAAGCAGGCAGTGTGAAATCCTGGTGAGTGAAGCGGTGAAACCCTAGTGAGTGAAGCTAGGTGAAAGTGAAAGTCCAGTGAGTGAAGCTTGGTGAAAGTCCCGGTGAGTGAAGCGCAAGGGAAAGTCCCGTGAGTGAAGCCGAGGCGGTTGGGAAGTCCGTGAGTGAAGCCGAGGCAGGAAAAATCCAGATGGATCAAGGATGATCAGACATCTGGTGTTGAGAATGTCAAGTAGGTCAAGGGAGTGACCGGATACTTGGCACGAAGAGAAAAGTCCAAGTGGGTCAAAGGGATTGACCGGACACTTGGTGGGGAGTCTTAGCAGGTCAAGGGAGTGACCGGATGCTAAGCATGATGTACCAACATGTCAAGGTTGACCGGATGTTGGTGTGGGAGACTTGGGACTTGATATTGGGAAAAACCAAGCTCTGGATCGATCTGGGGACCGATCCAGTGATACGGCTGATCGGTCTGGTGACCGATCAGTAACCA
This sequence comes from Zingiber officinale, assembly GCF_018446385.1. Taxonomy (NCBI): domain Eukaryota; kingdom Viridiplantae; phylum Streptophyta; class Magnoliopsida; order Zingiberales; family Zingiberaceae; genus Zingiber; species Zingiber officinale. Next base: position 5,385,067 of record NC_055995.1, on the reverse strand, counting down.
AACAGAATGCTTCTGTGGATTATCTGATCGGTCTGAAGACCGATCAGGAAGCAAACAGAAGAGAAGAAGGAGAAAGCCTGATCGGTCCAGGACTAGACGTTGTGAGTGACAACGGCTAGATCTAGGTTCTTCTGCTGTCTTTGGCCTCTGTTCTTCTCGCAGGTGGATGCAGGCTATAAAAGGGCTGAGGGCTTCTACAGTGGACTCTCCCTCTTACTCTTCTTCTTCCTCTCTGTTCCTTCTTGCTGCTATTTTTTCTCTAGAGCTTTGCTGAGCTCTCGTCTAAGCTTCGCGTGAGCTTCCTTTCGGCTGGGTTCTTGCTGTTGTAGGCGTCGCTTGAAGCTGCTGCTTCATCCAGTCGAAGAGAAGGCAAGTAAGCAAAGGTTTTACAGTTGTATTATATTTTGCTTCTTGCTGTACTTGTACTCCTTCTTGCTGTTGTAAGTTTTTGTGGCGAGGTTTCTCCACCCATAAGGAGTTTATATTAGCCGGTTTTCCGGGGACTCATCCACCGACGGATTGATAGGCTTCGTCCACCTTACGAACACGCCGAGGAGTAGGAGTATCATCTCCGAACCTCGTTACATCGCTGCGTGTTGAGGTTTGATCTTCTTGTCTTTGTTTCTTTGTTTTATTTTCCGCTGCGCTAACGTCAACTTGTAGAAAGAAACGAAGAATTTGAGGTCGGCTATTCACACCCCCCCTCTCTAGCCGCGTCCATCGATCCTAACAGCGTTCCCCGTAGAGGGAACAGTAGGCGTCGAGTCGACCTAGGGTTTCCGGTTGGGAATCCGAAGTCAGACTCGGACAGTCCGAAGACTGTCAGCTCTTTTTCACTTATGAATTATCAAATTCTAACATTGTCTTGCAGGGTATGAAATTGCTCGGACTAACCTTGTTTTGCAGGAGAAGCGTCTCCTGGAAAAAGGAGGTCCGGGCGCCCGGAACAGGTCCGGGCGCCCGGGACCAAATTTTATCCCCTGCGCGACTTCACCACGTGGAGCAACCTAGTTGGCTGGCCACGTCACACTCCAGGCGCTCGAAAAGTTCCCAGGCGCCCGTAACCTCATATAAAAAGAGGGTTGAGGTGCAGCTTCAAGGACAACCATCTTCTAAGCATTCTCCGTGCGACAAGCTGCTAACGTCTCGACTCAGAAGTGCTGCAACGACAATTCGGAACTTCAGCTTTATTCTTTTTATTGTCGGTACAATATTCTTTCCTGCTTGAATTGTACTTAGCGTGTAATAGATTTTACGAATTATAGTTGTTGCCCACCAGAAGCGATCAAGGATTGCGGGCCTTCGAGTAGGAGTCGTCACAGGCTCCGAACGAAGTAAATCCTTCGTGTCTACGTTATTTACTTTTCCGCTGCGTTATTTCTGAACAAGCTTTTACGATTTCGAAAAACGAAATAGCCACGAGCACTATTCACCCCCCTCTAGCGCTTTCGATCCATTAATTGGTATCAGAGCGGGGTTATTTTGAATCGGTGCAACCACCATTCAAAATATTTTTTTTCGTGGTATTTTTTTTTCGTGGTATTTTTTTTTCGGAGTCGATTAGAATTTAGCCTCATAGCTATATTCTAATTCTTTTTCCCTCGAATCGGTTTTTCTCGGAATTGGTGCAACACCACCCGAGTTCGTGATCCATTCTTTTTCCCTACCGCACTACTAAGCCAGGACCAAGTCCTGGGATATTTTTTTGGTTGTTTTTCGCTTTAGGTAAAACTGAAATGGCCCTTCAAGAAGGCTACAGTACTGCCCGCCCTCCGCTATTCACCGGAGACGACTTCGGGTACTGGAAAGGTCGGATGGAGGCATATCTCCAGACTCACTTTGAAGTCTGGATGATTGTCAAAATCGGATTCGAACGACCATCTGACAGCGCCGGCAAACCACTACCGTACGAGGACTGGGATGCATCTTTGATCAAGAAAGTGGAAGCTAATGCCAAGGCAACCTGCACCCTCCAGTGTGGCCTATCAAAAGAAGAACTCAACCGCGTCGGCCCCTTCAACAGTGCCAAAGAGTTGTGGGAGAAACTAATTGAACTTCACGAAGGGACATCCGACACCAAAGTAAGTAAAAGAGACCTAATTTTTAATAAATTATTTAACATCAAATTGCAGGAAGGTGAAACAGCTGCCCAACTCCATGCCCGGATTCAAGACCTGCTCAATAGGCTTCATGCAATTGGACAGAAGGTAGACAACCGGGACATCATAAGGTATTCTCTAAACGCATTTCCAAGGAACACCTTGTGGGCATCCATGGTAGATGCCTACAAGGTCTCCAATGACTTATCTACCATTAAATTAGATGAACTTTTTGCAGAACTCGAACTTCATGAACAGACTAATGCACGCCCGACCAAGAAAGGGTTGGCTTTGGTTGCAGGAACAGGGAGATCGCGTGAGTCAAAAAACAAGCGGAGAACCGAACCTGAGTCAGAAGAAGAATCAGATTCAGAAGATGACGATGAACTTACAACCGAAATAGTCAACTTAGTAAAGAAGCTCTGCAAAAAGAAGGGCTTCAACAAAAAGGATCTCAGAAAGGCCATTCAGTTTAAAGAATCCTAACCAAGCTCGAAGGTTAAATTCGAAGTGACCTGCTACGGATGCAATCAAAAGGGTCACATCAAGGCAAATTGCCCGAACCAGAAGGATCCAAAGAAACCCAAAAGAAAGAAAGCATTGAAGGCAACATGGGACGAGTCTTCTTCCGAGGAATCCGACGATGAAGAACTAGAACAGACGAACTTTCTCGCCTTGACAGCCCGGGACTACACCAACGGATCTAGAAGTGAGGACGAATCGGAAACCGAGTCCGAGAGAAGCCACGGATCCGCATCCGTTTCCGAAGGACCGAACCTCTCTGTAAGTAAAAATCGTTTATATAGCTTAATTAATTATTTAATGCATAAAGTAGCTAAGTCCAAGATTCGAATCAAAACGCTTCTAAAGGAGGTAACGCTCCTTAAAGAAACGACAAACAACGAATCCTTAACCGATCAAGTTCAGACTGGAACCTCAACTCAAGTTTAAAAACTTGAGGAAGAGAATTCCAATCTGAAAAGTCAGGTAAAGGATTTGAAAACTACCCTAGAACGATTCTCCTTGGGATCCAAGAATCTTAACTTGATTCTTGGAACACAAAGGGCAATCTACAATCGAACTGGACTAGGATATAAAAAGAAATATAAATCTTACCTATCCTTAATAAACAAACCAAATAGAAAAATGGTCCAAGCATGGGTTGCCAAGTCCAACCTGATCAATCAAGTTGGACTTGGACATTATTGGGTTCCTAAGGATCAAATACATTACCTCAATAAACCTTATCGAGGCTATGATCCAGGGGGAGCCAAAACAATAAAGATTCGAAATTAATCTAAAACTCAAATTTAAAAAATTCGAAATTAATCTAAAACTCAAATTTAAAAATTCAAAATTAATCTAAAACTCAAATTTAAAAAAAAATCGAAATTAATCTAAAACTCAAATTTAAAAATTCAGAATTAAAATTTAAAATTCAAAAATCAAATAGAAGGAGGGTCCAGAATAGCTGGCAACTTCGAAATCTATTTACCCGACAGGGTAACCGAACTTAATCTACCCGAAATGGGTAAACAAGAGTAGATTACCCGGATGGGTAAATAAGGATAGATCAAAAAGAGTTAAATTTTAACTTGAAGCACAGTACTGGTGAAGTTTTTGGATGATAGTACGTTGGGAAAACTTGGCCATCGCATGTCTAGGAAGATATGGCTTCGACCTGGTGCATTTGGCCAAGTGGAACTAACCGAAGCTACCCTTAAATGGATCCTAACTAGTTAGACCAAGGTTTAGTATTAAGCTCAATGGGTAGGACTATTTGGGAAACCTCGAAGGCATGGTTACTTTAATGAGCTCCTTGTGACTCACCATAGTCCAGAAGTTTATCCAAAGAACGCTTACTTGTTGAACCCAAAGCTAAACCCGAATCTAACATAAAGTTAAACAAAACCCTATAAATTGAACTAATTCATCTCACAAAATAATAGGATCCCCTGATTGAAAACATACATCGGGTGAGATGACTAAGTAAATTAAAATTTAAATATTCCTCCAAATTACTTAACTTAAACATCTTCAAATCAAATTAACTTAAACAATTTCAAAATTGAATTAATTTAAAACAATTCTCAATTAAACATGTTTAAAATCAAATTAACTTAAACGTTTTTAAGTTAAAACATTAAAAAAAAAAAAAGGGAACGAACAAACAAGGGTCAAAAACCGGGGGCGGGCGCCCCCGGTATTCGGACTCAGGGCGCCCGCAGAGAACCCGGGCGCCCCGCCTCACACGACCCCGGGCGCCCGGAACAGGTCCGGGCGCCCGGACTCCCTTATATATAGGGGGCAGGGGGCGCCCCCTACCCTTGCACCTTCAAGTCTTCCTTAAGCTTTTTGGCTTCCCTGCGAAGACTTTTAAAATTTAAATTTTCCGCGGTTGATACGGAGTCGTGACTCAACCGAGGTCGTCAGTTCAAAAATTTCTTACAATGGCTCCTCGGTAAAATGTCTATCCCCTCCTAAACTTTATTTCTTATAATGCTTGTTCTTTTCTTAGTGTAATATTAGTTTGAAATTTAGGAAGCGTTCTAAATCTGGTGTTGGGCCCTCTACACCTAGCATTGACCCTAGGTTTCCCACCGACGAACTTAGGATTAAGTTTATGTCAACAAATTACATGGCCATTAGAACCAAATGTATAGATAGATCGTTCTTTCTACGCTCTTGTATTCCAGTCACCGAGGCTATAAACCACTATAGGTTGCGAAACCTTGTTGAGTGCACCAGCCCAATAAACATAAGTTTATGTGCCAAATTTTACAACAACCTAGTAAAAGTAGACGACTTCACCTATACCACTAGGGCAGCTGGCACGGATATCACATTATCTCCCACTACCATTCGTGAGTTTCTAGGGTTACGAGAGTCACCCTGCACCTTTTTATGCTATCCTCCTAGGGAGCTACCTTTTGGAGATCCCTACTCACATATTACCCTCGATACAATCTATTCATATTTCTTTGAGGACCAGCGTGATCCCACTGAGACCCAGTTTAGGTCAGTTAACCTTAGAATTCAGGACTACGCCCTTTATAGGGTTCTAGTGCTTTGTATTCTACCGCTGACCACTCACGACATTGCGGTGATGCGTCCATTTCACTCCTTTCTTCTCTATGCCCTGTGTCATAGGTTAGACATAGACATCAGCCTACACATCTTTTCCACTATTATTTACGTAGCTGGATACGTGACCAGCAGACGAGTACATATGCCTTACTGTCACATTCTGACAGCTTACATGTCCTCATTGCACATTGATGTCACCGGAGGTGACATCCGCCACATGACCGAGTTTGACATCATAGGAGCTAGGAACTTTTCCCTAGCAAATATCCATATAGACGATGAGGGTACCATGTCCTGGCGTAGGGGGGCATAGCACCAGCCGGCGGGGGAGGCAGAGCAAGATGAGTTCATGTTGGCACTATTTCCTGAGGAGGCTGCTCCTGCCCCACCACCACCTCGAGCACCACACCCAGCTCCCCGCACTCTAGCTGATCGAGTTTCCGGACTAGAGAGGGCTATGTCGAGTCTCCAGAACGAGAGCTCCGAGTTTCATCAGGCCATGCGGCGTGAGGTCTCCGATCTTCGACGAGAGGTCCGACAGGAGGTCTCCGACTTACGACGAGACGTACGACAGGAGCTCTCCGACCTGCGTCGAGATCTACAAGAGGACGATCGGGCTCGTCACACTGAGCTCCTGACACTACTCCGGTCGCTGGGTTCCGGACCACCTCCCTCATCATCTCAGTAGCTCCGACTGTAGCTCTATTATGACTCTAGTACAGCATGTAGCAGCTCTATTATGACTCTTATATCTATGTCGACTGTTTAATCTAATAGACTGTTTTACTTCAGACTTGATTGACTATATCTTAATCTAATAGATCAGTCTTTTAATTACATTTCTGAAATTCTAGGCAAAACTGATTTTTCAAAATCCCTACTTTACTAGACTTTCAAAAGTTGGATCTAGCCTAGGATTTCCCCTAGAAATCATGTTCCCCCAGGACTCAGCCAGAGCATCTCACAAACACCTAGGTTTACCTTGATTGTGTTTGTAAAACATAGAACGGTGTGAGATGCATAGGGTACAGCCTGGACTTGAGAATGCTTATTTCTGTGCATCAATATGAGTCTGGGCGTTAAATACGTGATTAAAAGTAAATCAAGTCTTCCAGCCTTAGTCAAATCTAACTGGATCAATTGACTTGACTTGACTAACCAAGTGAACACTGTTGCCCTCTAGGCAATCAGAAAGTAGCTAAACGGTTAGACAGTTGGTGAAGGAAATAATAAGTTTAAGCATGTCTGTACTTAAGGGATCTGATACCTGATCAAAACAAATCTTGACTCATGCTTGGACTTTAGGGCTCTGATACCTTACTAAAACAAATGGAAAGCTATTAAAAAATAAGGTTATCGCTTCTCCTTTGCCTTAAGTATTCTTGAAATTCATTTCAAAAACATGCCTTAAGCAGCTTTCTCAAAAACTTTCTCCAAATTTAAAACTTTCAAGTGTCCTCTACTTTGAAAATTTTTGTTCTTGTTAGAAAGATATTTAAGCTGAACCTTTTTCGAAAATTCGTTAAGTTAAAAAAAAAAAGTTTTTTAGAAAATTATTTAAAACTTTGAAATTTTTTTTTTAAATTAAATTTTTTCTTTCCTTGGAAAATTTCTTTAAAAACCTGAATATTTTTTTCAAGAAAATTTCTGAAGTTGAAAATTGTGTTTTGAAAATTTTCCTGTGAAAATTTTGGAAACTCCTCAAAATACACTAAGTTAAAAAGAGCTCCTTTTTGCTATATCTCTTCAAGCAAAATCAATTCTAAGGTGTTGCCTTTCACTTGCTCCTTGCCTAAGATAAAATGTTTTCTGCTAAATTCTATCTTGAAAAGTTAAGTTTTTCAAAACTAGCTCATTTTTTATATATGGCAAAGGGGGAGAGTAGAGAAATTCAAAAAGAAAATATTTTAAAGGGAGCTTGTATTAAGGGGGAGCTATGGCCATTAGTAAAAAATTCAAAGAGAATAACTTATATTAAGGGGGAGCTATGTTTATGCTTATCTTGCTATCACGCTTATCGTGGTTCTTGTGCTTATACATAACTGCATATTTTTTACTTAACATTGAATTTCGGTTGCCATTATCAAAAAGGGGGAGATTGTTGGTGCGGGAAGCATCCGACGATCGAACCTTAGTTTTGATAATGGCAAAAGATTCAAAGTTAAGTTAGTGTGTGATCTAACATGTTTGAATGAGTGTTTCAGGAAAGTCCTAGCTGCGGTTAGGCAGGTGAAAAACCCTAAGGGGAGGTAACCTTAGGTCCTAGGGGGCGGTAACCCTAGGTGGAGGAAAACCCTAAGGGGCGGTAACCTTAGGTCCTAGGGGGCGGTAACCTAGGTGGAGAAAAACCCTAAGGGGCGGTAACCTTAGGTCCTAGGGGGTGGTAACCCTAGGCGAAAAGTCCAGTCGGTCTGGAGGACCGGACTGACATCAGGTAAATCTCCTGAGTGGAGTAGGTGAGGACGCGTTCCCTGTAGAGGGAACAGTAGGCGTCGAGTCGACCTAGGGTTTCCGGTTGGGAATCCGAAGTCAGACTCGGACAGTCCGAAGACTGTCAGCTCTTTTTCACTTATGAATTATCAGATTCTAACATTGTCTTGTAGGGTATGAAATTGCTCGGACTAACCTTGTTTTGCAGGAGAAGCGGCTCCTGGAAAAAGGAGGTCCGGGCGCCCGGGACCAAATTTTATCCCCTGCGCGACTTCACCACGTGGAGCAACCTAGTTGGCTGGCCACGTCACACTCCAGGCGCCCGGAAAGGTCCCAGGCGCCCGAAACCTCATATAAAAAGAGGGTTGAGGTGCAGCTTCAAGGACAACCATCTTCTAAGCATTCTCCGTGCGACAAGCTGCTAACGTCTCGACTCAGAAGTGCTGCAACGACAATTCAGAGCTTCAGCTTTATTCTTTTTATTGTCGGTACAATATTCTTTCCTGCTTGAATTGTACTTAGCGTGTAATAGATTTTACGAATTATAGTTGTTGCCCACCGGAAGCGATCAAGGATCGCGGGCCTTCGAGTAGGAGTCGTCACAGGCTCCGAACGAAGTAAATCCTTCGTGTCTACGTTATTTACTTTTCCGCTCCGTTATTTCTGAACAAGCTTTTACGATTTCGAAAAACGGAATAGCCACGAGCGCTATTCACCCCCCCCCCCCCTCTAGCGCTTTCGATCCATCACAAAATAGAAGCATATACTGGACTAACACTGATGGCGAATCACGAAGAACAAAGCAACTCAGAAGCTAGCATCTATAAAGGGGGAGTGACATCAGATGACATTATAAATTTCACAAGGGTCAAATCAGAAAAGTAATAAACAAGTATATTCCTAGAAAGTAATTGATTAATCCAGTAGGAAGGAACCTATATTGGATTCCAAAATCATGTTTAGACTAAATTTTTTACGTATATTTCTAAGTTTAATTTAATATTTTTTTTATTATCTAACTTTTTCAAATAAATTATTTCATACAATTTCTGGTCGAAATTAATTAGATCTAAATTTTTTTAAGAAAGAGCATCTCATTACTTAACTGTAGAAAAGCTTTCAAAAAATTTTTGACAGTTATATTATTTTTTATGAATTATTTTTTCAGAAGTCATATTTTTATTTTAAAAATACTTTACAGAATTATTTTTTGAAAATTTTATTTTTTTGTCAGAACATATTATGTTCTCTATCAAATAAAATAATATTGAAATTTTTTGGCCGTTATTGAATTTTTTTATCCAAATACTAAATTTAAATATTAAACATTTTTAAAGATTAAATTTTTAAAAAAAAACTATTTTTTTTTGTAATAATACGTGCTCTATTACATTCTCATAAAATATTTAAAGAATTTTCGAGCTTAGAAATTATTTTTAAATATTTAAAAAAAACATCTTTATGTAGAAAATAATTTATTTCTACTTGAATTAATTCCATTTTTTTGTGCAAATTTTATCACTACTTTGGATATGTCTATTTAACAGTTATAATTTTTTTAAAAAAATTTTTAACAAATAAAAATACTCTGTATAATTAATTTGTTTCAATTGCTTTATAAATCATAAAATTCAATTTTTAAATACTTAGCTTCTCTAAGTGTTAGTCACTAATTCTAGAACCCTTAGTTTATTTGACCCCTATTTTTTAATATGATCAAAGGGGAAGAATTATAGATTAAGTTTAGGGGTAGGTGCATTTTAATTGTGTATTAATTTATTTTTAGGTTTAACCCTAACTTAACTTAGATTGATCCATATCAAAAAGGGGAGATTGTAAGTACCCTATTATGGTTTTGATGTGATCAATCAAGTCAAGTTAGGTCTTATGTATTTTTGATGTCTTGTGTCTAAGTATGTAGGAACTTAGAAGCATAGAAAGTCGAGCAAAAGACGTAGCTAGTAAGAAGAACGACACGGGAGAGAGTCAATGGACTCGATGTGTCTGAGGGATGAAGTGATGCGGAAGAATACGTTGGCAGACAAGAAGGAAGCACACGACATTTCCGAGGGATGAGAAGCCAGAGCAGAAGCTTGCTCGAGGTGAAGACCGAAAAATAAGTTCGGGTGAACCCTATTCCTGATGGTCGAAATCACCCAAGCGAATGAAGCTGAAACGGAGTTGACTATTTGGTGCCTGGACTAAGTCTAGATGCCCTAACCGTTCGAGGCTCGAACTTGGTCTGGGTGCCCGGACCCCTTGGGGTAGCCTAGGGTGCCTTCTCACGCACCCTGTTTAAGGGTTGTGTCAGCACAGTTCGGGCACCCGAACCTGGTCCAGACGCTCGGACTAGAAAATTTTATCCTTAGCTGGCCATTGCAAACCATTTCAATGTGGATAAAGATTTATCCACGCCCAGATGCCCGAAGCTGCCATGTCAATAAACGGGCATATCTGACCAATAGGCCCTGGTCTTAGTAGTTCAATACAACACTTGAAAACGATCTTCTTTCTATTTTACTTTGTAATCTAGTACTTCAACTGATGTAAGAGGCTTCTTCGCTTGAAGGAGATTTGGTAGTGAGTTTCAATGTCTTGGACTGACAATCTTCTAATTACAAACCAAATAAAAAGATCTGCTTCTTCTTTCTTTCTTGTTAATTAGTTTTTATTAAACAAGTGTTTCCTAATTTAGTTTGAAAAGTCGAGAAAAGTTTTATTTTAATTTTCAGGGCAATTCACCCCCCTTCTTGCCAACCTCAAGGGGACCAACACTTTGTTTCATGACAAAGAAGGAATCGATTTTGTAAAAGGTGAAATCTGTCACTTTGACGACCCCCCATGACTGCCCCACACCATTGGGAGAAAGTGAATCAACAACCGAAGCCAGCAATCACATGGGAGGTTAATTCCTCATTCTTTATCGGGATTCAACCCTTGCTCAATTCTACAAAACTACCATATGATAACAAATTCGCCCTTGTCTTGGGGGCAATAAGGAAGGAATCAAGTGTTGGGACCTTGACGTCCGCTAGAGAGAGGGGGGGTGAATAACGTCTCATCCAAATCGATCACTTCCTATAATGTTAGTGTACAGCAGAAATATAAAAACAAATTTAACAAATAGAATGTTAAACCTAGAGGTAATAACCAAGACAATCAAACATCTAACACATTTATGTAACGTGGTTCGGAGACCACTTACTCCTACTCTATGGCTGTCCGTAAGGTGGATGATCTCGATCCGTCGGTGGATGACTCCTCGGAAAATCTCCGGCTAGCTCAAGCTCCTTGTCGGTGGAGAAACCTCGCCACAACCTCGTACAAGCACGCTAGATCACTTAGGCACTTGGAGACTCTAATTAGAGTTAATCACCACTAATTTCGTCAACATTAACCAAGCTTCCAATGCTTGGTTATATAGGCCACGAATTGAAAACCCCCGCCTGTCAGTCGACTGTCAAAATCATCAGTCGACTACCTGATGTGATTCTATGAATCAAAATTCTTAGAACAATAGAAGAATTTGTTCTTAGTCAGTCTCATTATGTGGACAAAATTTTTGAGAAATTCACCAAGGGTGATACTGCGTTGGCATGAACATCAATAGATATGAGTCAACATCTACCGAAAAATTAAGATGAAAGTATCTCTCAGATAGGGTGTTGGTGCAATCGATCTCTAGAGTTTCTATGTTTGACAATATACCTCAGTCTGGTCAATTTGACCAAGGGTTTTGATCCAAATAAGACTTAATATTTGGAAGAGAAAAGTCTAGTCAGGACTAGATGACTAGCAACAATAAGTCATAACTGAAGGTTAGATAAGGGGAAGTCCTAGTGAGTAAAGTCAGGCCCTAGTTAGTGAAGCTAGGTAGTGGAAGTCCTGGTGAGTGAAGTCAAGCCCTAGTGAGTGAAGCTAGATAATGGAAGTCTTGGTGAGTGAAGTTAGGCCTTAGTGAGTGAAGCTAGGTAATGGAAGTCCTGGTGAGTGAAGCAGGACCCTAGTGAGTGAAGCTAGGTAGTGAAAATCCTGGTGAGTGAAGCTGAACCCTAGTGAGTGAAGCCGAACCCTAGTGAGTAAAGCTAGGTGGTAGATGTCCTGGTGAGTTAAGTCAAGCAATGGAAGTCCTAGTGAGTGAAGATGAGCATCCCTAGGGGAAGGTAACCCGAGGTAATATATGATTGACCGGACCAGTGAATTATTAATAATGCTAACATTGTTTTATCTTTGCCATTTTATATCTATGGTGTTAACTCAGTGTTGTAGGCAGGTCTTAGTAGATCAGCTTGGTCAGATACTAAGTAATGCCAAAGAAAGTCTAAAAATGTCTGAAGGATCAGATGTTTGGCAGGTAAGTAAAGGTAAGTCACTCGAGGAGAGTGACTCAGTGAGGGTACATCCCAGTTGAGGGACAGTAGGCGTCAACCCAGTTTAAGTCCATTTCGGATCCCTATATTGAGACCTTGACTAGATCCTAGTCTCAGAGAGACATAATCTAATTATTACTCAGTATTATTATGCTAACACTTGTCTTGCAGGTTATTATTTGATTTATTGGACTAAAACATTTTGCAGGGCAAGAAGAGCACCAAAAGCCTCGGGTGAACAGTACCCAAGGCACCTTCCAGGAGATGAAAGGCGCCTTCAAGCAGTGGAAGGTGCCTTGGCACTGTTCATAGAAGGTGCCTTCAGTTCATGGAAGGCGCCTTCGATAGGATAAAATTAGACCTCGTTGCGGATAAGGGGCAACTCGTTTGAGATCCAATTTGTCGGGTTAGAGTCGCCTTCAAGGCCTTTGGAGGCGCCTTCCACAGCCTTTATAAAGAAACACAAAGATTGATAAGAGGATGGCACAATCTATGCCTCATTGATCAATCTAGATATCAAGGATAGAGGGACTGAGTCATACAAGATAATAGCCACGGACAGGTTAGGTCGGATCTCGACTTTCTCGTCACTTGGGTAGCAATGATGCATTGCTAGATGTCACTTATTGTTTATGTATCACAAATGTGAATTTGGATACGTTGCCAACGTTACGAGAGCCTATAGGGTCACACACAAAGAACATATTGGTTTGGAGATGTGTATTTTAGTTTGACTAAAATACTAAGGATATTAAGAATAATGGGTAAATCCAAAGTGTTGGTGCATCTTAGTGGTGATTGACATTAGTGCTAGTGGGAGATTGTTAGTAATTAGCCCTAAGAGACAATCATGAGATGATTAGGCCTTTTGGTTACTAATTGAGTTAGACTCAAATGAACCCACTCATTGGATTGAGTCCAATCCGAATTAGACACATTAGATTGATGGGTTAGACTCAATGGGTTAGACTTATTGGATTATTGGATTAATGGTTAATCCAATATAATAAATTCAACCCATTAAGAGGAATACAAAGGGACAAAAACTCTTGGTATTCATTAGATGAATATAAATAGGTTTTTGTCATTTATTTTTCATAAGATGAATTAAATGAAGAAAAGGTGACTCTTGATCTCCCTCTTCCTCCTCCTCGCTCCTTCCTCCATGGCTGATTCTTCAAGATTAGCCAAATCATTCTTCTTGCTAGCATAAGAAAATGGTTCTTCTCCGAAGGCTTCGTTCGTGCGACGAATGAAGGATATGTTCGTGTGGATACCGTAGAGGGGCGGACGCTTGAACGCGCTGAGATCTAGATCCAAAGAAAAAGTTGCTGGCGGGATTGCGAAGGGCACGCAACAAAGGTATAATTCTATCATATAGCTTAGCATAGATTATTTTCAGAACATGTTTCTTCCCTTCGCATGGATCTACTGGATAGAGGATCTAGTTAATTTCCGCTGCGCTTTCGCGTGTTTAGCGCGCTATATCCCAATAATTATTTGGTTTATTGGACTAACACATTTTACAGGACAAGAAGAGTACCAAAAGCCTCGGGTGAACAGTACCCGAGGCACCTTCCAGGAGATGGAAGGCGCCTTCAAGCAGTGGAAGGTGCCTTGGCACTGTTCATAGAAGGTGCTTTCAGTTCATGGAAGGCGCCTTCGATAGGATAAAAATTAGACCTCATCGTGGATAAGGGCCAACTCGTTCGAGATCCAATTTGTCGGGTTGGAGCCGCCTCCAAGGCCTTTGGAGGCGCCTTCCACATCCTTTATAAAGGCTTTTCGACCTAAGCTTTAATAACAACATCCATACAAGTTTCTATACGCCCATTTGAGGATCCGACTACTCCAGTTTCCTGCTGTGACTCTGCTACGATGCTGCTGTGCCCGACTACTACCAAGGATCCTACTGACACTGAGCCTAAGTTGATAATCTTCGAAGGTGTTGGGTAACAAATTTGTAATTTGTGCACTTTACTACTTACAAAAGGACAAGTGTAGGGTATTACACTTGTTCCGTCTTTCTGTGTACTGGATTCCCTTTTTCGGAAGTATTGGAAAAGGTATTTTAGTGGATTACCCATCAAGAGGTCCACGGGACCTGGGTCTTAGAGTAGGAGTTATCGCAGGCTCCGAACTAAGTAAACCGACTATGTTTGCATTGTTGTTCGCTTGTTCTTTTACTTCGCTTTCTGACTTCCTTTCTCTGCTGCGTACTTTGCTTTTAGTTTTAAAAAGAAAAGACACATTTTCAAAACCACATGATTCACCCACCCTCCTCTTACGTGCGAATCGATCCAACATAGAGTACTCTTGAGTGATTGGAAGTCTGATGTACCTGATGAGTTGTACACAACTATACTTGGCCTACGCAATAAGTAAACTGAGTAGATACACAAGTAATCTTGGTATTGAGCACTGGAAAGAGATAACAATAGCACTGAGTTACTTAAGGTATACTCGTGAATATGGACTGCACTAAACTAGATATCCTGCTGTGATCGAAGGATACAGCGATGCGAGTTGAATATCTAACATAAAAGACTCTAAGTTTATGAGTGGATATGTATTCACTCTGGGAGGTGCAACCATTTCAGAAAATCTTTTAAGCAAATGATAATAACCAGATCCACGATGTAATCTGAGTTTATGGCTCTTGATAGATGTGGTGAAGAGACTGAATGACTACGATAATTCTTAAAAGATATTATGAGATAGCCGAAACCTATACCAGTGATTTTCATACATTGCAATAGTCTATCAACAATTGGCTGGGCACAGAGTCATCTGTATAATAGTAAGTCTATGTATATATATTAAAGACATAATATCATTAGACAACTACTCTCAACGGGAGTTATCACTGTTGACTATGTAAAGTTAAAGGATAATCTAGCATATCCGTTAACCAAAGGGTTAAACAGAGAGTTAGTTGCACTCTCAACGCGAGGGATAGGCTTGATGCTAATGGGAAATGTTGGTACAAAGAAAGCCTAACCTATGCAGACTGGAGATCCCAAGAACTAGGTTCAAAGAGATAACCTAACTGCACCAATAAAGTTACTATGGGGGAATGACCCAATAGATCGGTGAAGGATGGAAGTTAAACATACGACTTTTAATGATCAGGTAAAGTAATATGGAATACTCTTAAGAGATCACTTATGTGAGAAAGAAGTAGGGTCATTTCGAAGAAAATTGGAGGTACAATTCTTAGAGATTCTCATAGAACCAGGTGTATTCATGGCCAAGAACGAATACACTCATGAGAACTGAGTTGTAACAGGGAGAGTCTTGGGTGAGATTTGTCAATGCTTATATAGAGGGCAGAACAGTTCAAAGACATCATGTCTACTGTCAGCCAATATGCAAACAAATCTTCATAAGAGAAGATTCAAAAGATAAAACCTACCTATCATATACTAGACTCAACTATTGAATGTTATCACATACCCTGTTTTCCATTCATTTGAGGAATTGTTGGAAATGTGAATGGAATAAAGAGGAGATGAAGAAACTCTATTATGCATGAGTTTTTAGTCCCACATTAAAAGTCTCTTGGCTTTATTGTTGGTTTAAATTATAAACATATACATGGGGAGAGACTCTCTCACGCGTGGGTGCGCAAGGGTAAGTGCAAATCCAGGGCCCAAATTGTACTGAGCCAAGGTTGACTTGTGTGCGAGCACGATTTGCACACGTTGAATGACGGACCGACCGAGGCAAGATTTGCCCAAGCGAACAAACCAATGTTTTGCCACATTTTTTTTGTTGCTCAGGTGAAATAGATGAATTAATTTCAATTAATTCAATCCAATTGAAACTGTCGATAATTAATGACAATAAATGGTCATTAATTCATTCAATTGAAACTGTCGATAATTAATGAAAATAATGATAATTAATTCATTCAATTGAAACTATTGATAATTAATAATAATAAATTGATCCAATTGAAACTGTCGACAATTAATGGTAATAAATGACCATTAATCGGTCATTTATTATGGCTAAAGGTTGAGCCCCTATATAAGGAGCTCAGAACTTGAGCAGAATAGAGAGAGCGAGAGGAAGAACATGAAGCAAACCTTTGTTTACCCTTGTTCTCTCATAAAAATTCTCTCAGTCGTGCATTCATTCGGCTGAACTACTCGTGATAGTACTCGGGTGCATTCTCAGTTCTCCACGAACAACCAGTGCCCACTGTCGCTCGATCTTAATGAATTTAGATATCTCCACAATTACATGATATTGTCCACTTTGGGCCTAAGCCCTCATGGTTTTGCTCTTTCCTCTTTATAAACTCATGATCTTTCCCATATGTTTTACAATGTGGGACTATGTTTGCAACCCTGCAAACCCAACGATCCCCCCCCCCACCTCAAACAAAGGACCACATGCTACCCAAGTCCGATCCTTCAACCCACCAGGTCCTCTGACCTCTACCCTTCGGTCCACCCGACCTACTAGGACTTCCTTTATCTGATGTCTGGTCCTCTTAATTCGAACATAGGAGCCCCCACTTTTTTTGTTCGAGGTAATATTGTACTCACATGGCTTAATCAAACCATAGCTGTTGTGCACAGTCGGCGGTTAAACCTTCTGACAGTACGGACTCTGATACCACTTGTAGGATCTTAATAAATTTAGATATCTTCACATTTATATAATATTGTCCACTTTGGGACTAAACCCTCATGGTTTTGCTCTTAGGCTCTCCCCAAAAGGCCTCCTTCCAATGGAGATATCTTTCCTCTTTATAAACCCATGATCTTTCCCATGTGTTTTACAATGTGAGACTATGCTTGCAACCCTGCAAACCCAACATCGGTATCTTACTCAGCAAATTCTCTTCACGACTCGACGATTGACCCTGATTCTACTACGCACTGCATCAACTTCGCAACTCGGAACACCGGAAGTTTGGCAGAATTAGCCTCACTAGCAGCTTGAGATCATCTGCTCATGTCATCTTAATAGATAAGTTAGAATTGATTTTATGTAATTTCAATTCAATAATTTTTTTCTATATCACCGGTAACAAATTGTCCAACAGATGATAACTAGATTTGGTAGATGCATCATTTGGTTTCATTTAGATGCATTGTAATGCTTTAATTTCTAAGTCCCATGTCATGTAAGTAGCCTCTCAATACCACCACAATTGTAAGTTTATATACTCTAATTTTCATTAAGCATGAGACGGGCAAGAACATGTTTCCTAGAGCATCGGTACACCTCTAATAAACATATCAAAATGATGACCTATGGCAGCACAAGCAGAAATATGTAATGTCCCTAATTTAATTGCTGAATTTGCTTCTAATTTCTCTCTTTTCCATCATTTATCTCTGGGGTATAAAGTATTCTATAAACTGAAGTCCAACAAAGCATTGTACCTTCAACAGCCTCCTACACAGGGAGAAACTTTCTTGGAGGGACTTGATTGAAACAAATTGAAAGGTTAGGGATTATCCACAAGAAGAATTGATTAGTACACTTTGGTATTAGCTACGATTTGCATTTGGTCCAGTTTCTGGAGAAAATATCAACGATCTGATTGCATTTGGGAGAGGAAGAGTTTTAGCTATTTAACTTAGTGTTGAAGATAAGAAACAACAGTATGGATTATATTAGGCAAGATTGTTAATCTTCTCGCAAAAAATGCACTGTTTTCTTCTCACTTATTACTACTACTATCGTTTTTAGTCATAGATTAATTAGTTTTCACCCGAAGTTCTATATTTTATTAATTCATAATGATCTATGCCTTCTTAGTTTGAACTTGATCCTTTCGTTTGCCTCATGTTCTTCATTTTCAAGCTACTAAATAATCTACGATTCAAGGAACCAGTCATCACATATCTTTTCTGATCAAGTGTCTTTTGGGAAGCCGACTCAGAAGATGATCTTGTAATATCTGATACCATAGAGATAATCATTTGCCCCTTTTCCTAAAGGTAGGAAAGAACCGTCCAGTGCACGAAACTCTCGACAATAATGAATTCCGGAGGAGGGATAGATAAATCACATTGGATTGGGTCTATTGTAAGAAAAGTATTAATTGAAACCAAAAGCTAGAAACTCTGCTCTGCTATCTTTTTCAAAGACGACTGGCTTTTCGCGTATCGCGACAACTCTACGGGTTGCTTTTGCGGCAGTGGGCCAAGAAAAGCTTGAGAGCCGTGTGCTACAACTCTTTGCCAATCGCACTAGGAAACAAGCAAATTCTGCATGCGTGATGCTTAAGAATCTTGACGGATGATTTTTCTTCTTATTCCATCGAGATGTCGACCTCATTTGAACTCTAATCCTCTTAAATTATTTAAGAGATTGATTTCATGTCTTGTCTGGATGGTGTGATGATTAAAATATATAATATTATCATATTAGATCATAGAATTAGTCTGAGTATATTTTCTCCTATGTCTTAATCATTGTACTAATGGTTAATAATTATCCGTAATATAATTTCTTTATATGAGTCTAGGGATGAATTAACGGAGGTGTTAGAACAAACGAATCACCTGATTTCACAAAGCGGAGGTTGAGATGTCATTGGCAGGCAGTGTGGCCATGTGGAGCCATGGACTCGAGCCTATATGATTATAGATGGGGACTGAGAGCACACTTTTAGAAAGCGTTGGAAGGATGAAACTGAAGAAGAAAAGCTCAATTATAGCAAAGAAAACTATATTTTGCCATATTAATCGTTGCAGTTGACTTTGTGTCGGTAACTTGACTGGTGCAGTTCGAAATAGAAAAAATATAGTCACAAAATTTAAGCGATGACGGTCCTTATCATGAAATTATGCTATTAAAAAGAATAATTATGTTTCGAATATTTGTAAAGCAAAAACACGCAAAAATAAAACGGTAATAATGCATTTTAAATATTAAATTAAGATTCCAAAAGCAACTTTAAAAACAAAAAATAAATGAAAATAAATATTGCTTGTTGCATATGAGCCCGCCCACGGCGGATGCTTTGCTTTAGACGACGATGAATTTCATGCTAGCCAAATATGGTCGTTGGGATCAAGAGAGTAAGGTTCTACTCGACCCATGAGCCTTTTGGAACATGTTATATCCAAACGTTACAAATAGTGTTGTTAGACGGTCGGCCAATTAAAAGTTAATTAATACGGCGTGCTGTGGGTGACTTGAAGGTAATATGAGGTCGATAATTAAAATTAAATGATAATAAAGTTAAAGGGAGATGATTGTTAAATTTAAAATAAAGTGAAAGTCAAATCAATAAGTCAGTTAGGATATATATAGTCAGATAAATCATTCACTTTTGAGGTTCAGCTCTTTATTCTTCTATGCAAGTCTTTCAATATATATCCGTTCGACCCTAGAGCCGGCCGGACATATAAACACCTCACTTTTCATGAGCAAAGTCTCTCAGCATATAGCCGGTCGGACACATAGCTTGTCAAATATTCGAGACTTAGCTCCCCATTCTCATGAGCAAGTCTCTCAGCATACAATCGGTCGGACACATAGCCGACCAGACATACGGAACTCAACTTCTCACTCTCTTGTTCAAGTCTCTTAGCATACAACCAGTCGAACACATAGTCGGTCCTACATTCGAGACTTAGCTCCCCACTCTCATGGGCAAGTCTCTCAGCATACAATCGGTCGGATATTCAAGACTTAGCTCAAGTTTCTCAGCATACATCCGCCCGACCCTAGAGTCGACCGAATATATGGGTCTCAGCTCCCCACTTCTTATGGGCAGATCTGTCAACATATAGCCGGTCGGACACATAGTCGGTTGGAGATACGACGCTTAGCTCATCACTCTCATGAGTAAGTCTCTCAGCATATAGACGATCGGATACATCTGACCATACATACAGGGCTCAACTCCCTACTCTCCTGTGCAAGTCTCTCAGCATATAACCGGTCTGAACCAAATCCAGTCGAACCTTTTGGACTTAGCACGACTCCTAGTTACATCTGCCCAGTGCTAGAGCCGGTTGGATCTCCTCTAGGAGATAGCATTGTCATGGAATTGTAACAATTTGTCAGAGAATAATAGCTACTCACCAGAGAATATTCTCTTATGCTAGCATATACACGCAATGTAACCTTCCTTTGCCTAGAGGGAGACTGTTGTACATACTCCATCACCCGACATATTTTAACACCAAACATTCTCTGATGTTTCATTATTGCATAGGTTATGAAGGTTAGTATAAAAAGGGGGATCCTCTCCGTTGGCCAGGTACACTTACATACGCATACTCACGCGTATACGTACATACACATTCACATTTACTATTCTACTATTCATCTTCTCCTAAATTTCACTCGGCTACTATTCTGAATTGAGCATCAGAGTGCATGCGCTAAGGACCCCCTCCTTGAGCTAGTAACTAACGCTTTCTCCTCTCAATTCTAGTTTTTGCTGTGCAGGTTAATCCGCACCACCGAGGTCTTCATCTTCTGGCGGTCAACATCGGAGCCACTTAGCTAACGCACCATCTTCCTCACTTTTAGACAGGATCAAATTTGGCATTGTCTGTAGAACATTCACCTGAATCTAAAACACGAAAATGGATGAGGTTGGACGATTCACGACAATCACTTTTTCACAAGAAGATTTGGAGTTACTCGTAGCTGCTTGAGCGGCTAAATTGGTACAACAACAACAAGCAACAACAGAGCATCCTTAGTCAAACAACCTGACCTTATCAGTGATAAGCCCATGTTCTGAGCAAAGGACCCAGATGGAAGGGCCGATTGGGTTTCCACCGACTCCTCCTCCTCCTCCTCCAGACGACTTTATCCAAGCGTTTGCACAGTCGATTAGCTTGTTGCACATGCCCCGTCTCCACTTGCATATCATCAGGCCTTGTTCCGTAAGTCCTTTGAGGGTGTGGGTCGAGTTGAGAGGCCCCAAGTATTATACTCTAGAGACACATCTGCTCGGGATCTTAGAAAGGGGAAAGACCTGATGACCAGTGGCTCCCCTGAGCAGAATAATATGTCGTTCTCCTAAGAAATTTTAGAGGACAAACTGTCGAGCCACTTTCGACCTTTAACGATCGAAGAGTATAGAGGAGCAACTGATCCGAAGGATCATCTACTAAATTTGAAAATACAGCCATCCATCATCAATACACGGATGACATCAAGTGTTGAGTATTCCTCACTACTCTCTCTGGCTAGGTACAAAGATGGTTCAATCGGCTCCCAGCTGAGTTTATTTGTTGCTTTCAGGATTTCCACAAGGCATTCCTTCACCACTTCGCTAGTAGTCGTTGCTACTACAAGACCACACTGTGTCTATCTTTTCTCAAACGAAGACCCAAGGAGACACTTAGAGTGCACATCAAAAGGTTCAACCAAGTGGCCATGGATGCCCCTTCGGCCACCCCAGAAATTTTAATGAGTGCCTTCTCCCAAGGGCTCACTGATAGGAACTTTTTGTAGGCCCTGATCAAGAAGCCCCTTAGAGACTTTGACCATCTGCTAAGGAGGGAAACCAATTACATCAATGTAGTGTTGGTTGCTACTCAGAAAACCTAATGGTTCCACTGTACAAAATTTTTGTACAAAGGTCTGAACCTTTTCCTAGCTACCATGTGTTCTTTTAAATTAAACTTGGATCGCCTGCGGAACTTAACACGTTTGATCCAAAATTTAATTTATTTGTTCTTTTAGGTTTAGACTTGGATCTCCTGCGGAACTTAACACGTTCGATCCAAATCACCTAGGTTATTAATTCCATTAAATATTAATTTTCAAAATTGGCTTCCAGGACTGCATGGCGAGGCACATGACCTTCTTGGATATGGGAACAACCACCACTGCCTAGACAAAGCCTTTTAAGGAAAGCTAATATTTAATTTCCTTAAATAACTTTAGGTCAACCAAAAGGAACAATCAAATCACAAGAAAAAGAAAAATAAAAGAACACAACATCGAAAACTAATTCGAAATACTAGAATCGCATGCCTCTTCTAACCTCGGGCGTTGTGTGGGCAACGATCTTCCGAGATGTGAAACCACCAAAGCACCTTCTTCTCCTCCTTGCAAGGTTCGGCCAAAACAAGAACACCTCCAAGGATGAAGAGATAACACCACCAATGCTCCAAGGGATGCAAGCTTTCTCTCCTTCTTCTCCAAGCTAGAATCCGGCCACCACTTGATCTCCAAGAGAGAAGAGAGTTTTGGCCACAAGGATGGAGAGAAGAGAAAGGGAAGAGCCGGCCACACCAAGGAAGAAAAGAGGGAGAAAATAATAGAGGTTGTTCACCTTAAAGGCACCCAAAACCCCCTCTTTTATAATCCTTTAGCCTTGGCAAATAAGAAAAATTTAATAAAAACTTCCTTAACTCTATTGCCATTGAAAAGGAAAATTTTAATTATTTAAAATTAAAAACCTTTTCTTAATGTATATGGCCGACCACATGGTGAGCAAACAAGGCAATTTTCAATCAACAATTAAAATTCCTTATTTGTCTTCGGAAATTTTAAAAAATAAAATTTCCGTTTAAAATCCCTTCATGGTTGATAAAAAGAAATTTCTATAATTTTAATTTTTCAACATGTGAATAATTTACAAAGAAGAAAAATAAAATATCCTTCCAATCTACAAATAATGAAAGAGATATCTTTCTTTAATCTTTTGTAGAGACTTATAAAAGAGATATTTTAATTTTTAATCTCTCTAATAAATTATATCTTCCACATAAGAAAAATTTAAAATTAAAATTCTTTTCTAATTTAATAGGGCCAGCCACCTAAGCTTGGGTTCAAGCTAGGGTCGGCCACCCATGGACCAAGGTTTGGCCGGCCCTAGCTTGGTCCTCAAGCTAGCTTGGCCGGCCCCTTATAACATGGGTATGAAGGTGGGTATAGGTGGGTATAGTACTCTATAAATAAGAGGCTACGATAGAGACCGAGAGGAGGAATTGGTTTTGGTCTCCCGATAAAATTAAGCATCCCGTGTTCGCCCCGAACACACAACTTAATTTTATCAATAATAATTCATTCCACTAGAGAATTATTATTGAACTACCGCACCAATCCCAAATTACATTTTTTTTGGGCTCCTTCTTATTATGAGTGTGTTAATCTCCCTGTGTTTAAGATGTCGAATGTCCACTAATTAAGTGAGTTACTGACAACTCATTTAATTAATATCTTAGTCCAAGAATAGTACCACTCAACCTTATCGTCATGTCGGACTAAGTCCACCTGCAGGGTTTAATATGACAATCCTTATGAGCTCTTATTGGGGACACTATCAACCTAGATCACTATGACACAGTTTCCTTCTATAATCAACAACACACACTATAAGTGATATCATTTCCAAACTTATCGGGCTTATTGATTCATCGAACTAAATCTCACCCATTGATAAATTAAAGAAATAAATATCAAATATATGTGCTTGTTATTATATTAGGATTAAGAGCACACAGTTCCATAATAACTGAGGTCTTTGTTCCTTTATAAAGTCAGTATAAAAGAAACGACCTCTAATGGTCCTACTCAATACACTCTTAGTGTACTAGTGTAATTATATAGTTAAGATAAACTAACACTTAATTACACTACGACCTTCCAATGGTTTGTTCCTTTCCATCATGGTCGTGAGCTACTGTTTATAATTTATAAGGTACTGATAACATTATCTTCTGTATGTGACACCACATACTATGTTATCTACAATATAAATTAATTGAACAACTACAAACAAATGTAGATAATTTGACCAAATGTGATTCTTTATTCAAAATAAATGTTTACAAAAGCTTAGGCTTTCAGTATACACTCTAACATGTAGAAGTGGCACAATCCGCTCGGAAGAAGGATGTTGTTATGTCGGTTCTTATCTCTGCCCCCAAGCATCGAGCCCCTCCACCTCCTCTCCTGCACAAAGGATCTCGAGTGGGACAACAGTCATACCATCTTAAGCCAAGGTTCCACGCAGTGTAGGATGTGAAAGCCGATCAGATACAATTCCATGAGCCCCATCGATTGACCCCACCATTTTGTACATACCATCAGTCGAGGACCAACAATACCAAGGATTGTTATTAGTATAACCAAGAGAAACACCGGGTGGCTAATCAAAGGTTTCGCCAATGTTCACTATCTCCCCATCACCAGCGTAATCATCGACCAAACAGTCCCCCAAGAAGAATACCCGAGGAAGCCGATCAAAATCAGTAGTGACCTCACCAACGAAATAACTAAGCCCTGATTCAAGCTCTTGTGGAGCCACCACAACTGGAAATCCATGATAATGTTACTCGAGGAGATATTGGTATGATACCAAGCGTGCCAACCAATGGAAATTCTAATTGGGCTCGAAAGTCACATGTTTGCCGATTGGAAATCTATGATATCGGATGTAGTCAAGAGTAAGCACAAGGGCCTGAAATCAACTTTGGTCTTAAAAACTTAGAGGGGGTAGAAGTACCCCATGACGATGCTCTAATCATTAAAGTTGTTATAGCTAATTATAACATACATCATAATTTTGTTGACACAGGCAGCTCCGTCAATATTATTTTCAAGAAAGCGTTCGAACATTTACAAATAGAGAAGAATGAACTTCAGCCCATGATAACGCCCTTGTACAGATTCATGGACAATAAATTTTAGCCACTCGGACAGATTAAGCTAGTCATATCCTTGGGGGAGAAGTCCCTAATGAGGATGTATCGATCGACCTTCATGATGGTTAACGCACCCTCGGCTTACAATGTAATCTTAGGTCAACCAACCTTAAATGTGTTCTGAGCAATCGTCTCGACTTTTGCTAGAAAATCAAATTTCTTGTAGACGATCAGGTAGGTGAAGTAAAAGGAAACTAGCTAGTAGCACATAAGTGCTATGTGGATGTCATCAAGACTAAGGCCTGAGCGGCGCTGAAGGTCCAGCGGACATGGGTAAATGCCATACAAGAAGCACCCTCGACTCTAGTTTACGAAGAAAAAGTGGAGATTTAGATCTACCTCGACAGACCAGAGGCCACCATTCAAATAATGGCCGACTTGACGCCGGAGTTCAAAACAAGGCTAGTTGCGTGCCTAATACGTAACAATGATGTCTTTGCCTGAACACCTCGAGAAATCACTAGCATCTCTCCAACAATTATGGATCAAGTGTTTCATTTCCGTTTGGATGCTCGACTGGTGAAATAAAGGAAAAGAGACTTCGGAGCCAAACAGGATAATGTCATCCAAGAGGAGGTGGATAAGCTACTGGAGGCTGGATACATTTGAGAGGTACAATTCTCGAGTTGATTAGCCAATATGGTCCTAGTATCCAAGCTTGAGAACAAATGGCATATTTACATGGACTTCAGGGATCTGAACAAGGCATGTCCCGAGGACTCTTATCCCTTTCCATACATTGATCAAGTGGTAGACTCAACCTCCGTCTATAAGTTGATCTGCATATTAGATGCATACCAAGATTACCATCAAGTCCATTGGCCAAAGAAGACTAAGAAAAGGTTAGTTTCGTCACCACTGAAAGAACTTAATGCTATAATGTTATGTCATTCGAACTAAATAATGCAAGGGAAACTTACCAACTGCTCATGAACAAAGTATTCCGGAAGCAGATCGAAAAGAACATGGAGGTGTATATAGACGATATTCTGATTAAGTCCCTTCGAGTGCCTGATCTGATTGCAGACATTGATGAAACTTGCCCAACATTGAGATAATAAGGACTCAAGCTTAACTCCAACAAGTGTCTATTTGGGGCTAAAAGTGGGCGCTTCCTCAATTATATAGTAACAGAGCAGGGGATCGAGGATAATCCAGGCAAGGTGTAGGCTCTCCAGGATATAGCTCCTCCACGCAACCTGAGAGAGGCTCAGCATCTTAGCAGGTGAATCATAGCTCTGTCTCGCTCCATTTTAATATTAGCCGACCAAAGCTTACTATTCTTCAAGATACTCCGCCGAGTGAACAAATTCCAATGGGATGACGAGTGCAACAAAACTCTGGAATAACTAAAGAATTACCTATCCACTTTGCATGTATTTGCTAAACCAATAGTGGGCGAGCCCTTTCGGGTGTACTTGCCTCCTAATGAGAGTGTCGTCGGGTCTGTGTTAGTATGTCATGAGGGGAGGAAATAATAACCTGTGTATTTCTTGAGTTATTTATTGAAGGATGTTGAGTGTCGCTACACTGCACTCGAGAGGTGAAGCGGAATATGAAGTGTTGATAGTTGGTCTACAAGCCATGAAGCATGTGGGAGCCACTCGAGTACTAATCTATTCAGATTTTTAGTTGGCTGCTCAACAACTTTCAGACAATTTTGAGATTAACATTGAATGACTAAGGTTGTATGCGAGGGTATTTGAAGAGTTGAAGGTAGGGTTTCATTAATTTATCATACAAAAAATCATCCGAGTGGAAAACCATAAGGAAGATGAGTTAGCAAAGTTGGCCGGTTCTATAATCTCATGGACGCTAGATAGGCTAGTGGAACAAATATTGTTGGTTACTAACATTGAAAGGAGGGCCAAGTTAGAACTATAGAATGACTGTAGAGCACCGTTAATTTTGTTCTTCCAGCAAGGAGTTTTACCCTCAAATCGAGAACAAGCACGTGTGATTAAGGAAAGGGTCGGTTAATTTACAATAATTGGAGACCACTTGTATAAGAGGACTTCCAGACTTAGTTCCTCATCTTTCTTGAGCACGACTCCCAATTACATCTACTCAGTCCTAGAGCTGGTTGGATCTCCTATAGGAGAAAGCATTTATAGGGGCTCGTAACAACTTGTCGGAAAATAACAACTACTCACCAGAAAATATTCTCTTATTCTGGTATATACACATAATAGAATTTTTCTCTACCTAGAGGGAGACTGTTGAATATACTCTATCACTCGACATTTTCTGACACGAGACATTCTCTAACAACTCATTATTGCGGAGGTTATGAGGGTTAGTATAAAAAAGGGTTCTCTCCGTTGGTCATGTACGCTTACATATGTATATACTCATGCGTATATGCACATACACATCCATATTTACTGTTCTACTGTTCATCTTCTCCAACATTTCGCTCGACTACTATTCTGATTTGAGCGTTGGAGTGTTTATGCTAGGGACCCCCTCCTTGGCATGATAACTAAGACTTTCTCCTCCCTGTTCCTGCTTTTGCTATACAGGTTAGTCTGCGCCACCGAGGTCTTTGTCTTCTCACGGTCAATATCAGAGTCATGTAGCTAGTGCACAATCTTTCTCACTTTCAGATAGGATCACCCATCATCTGATGAGGTTGGTTGACTAATCTGTCATTTTAACAGGCTGAGAAATTTACAACC
Organism: Zingiber officinale; assembly: GCF_018446385.1. Lineage (NCBI taxonomy): Eukaryota > Viridiplantae > Streptophyta > Magnoliopsida > Zingiberales > Zingiberaceae > Zingiber > Zingiber officinale. The sequence goes on along the minus strand of NC_055995.1, from coordinate 5,357,750 downwards.
TATTCATACTTAAAATGGATTACAAATTTAAAAATAATAATAAATAATAAATAATCAAAACAATTCATTCAATTTGATAATTTGATGATAAACATTTCTAAAAAAAATCTACAATAAAATTATTAATGTTTGATTTCACACTTTTCTAAAGAAATTGACATAAAAATTTACAACTTTCTAAAAAATACATATATCACTATAAATATGTACTCCATAATTTAATTTTATTTTTTTTTCTTTCTCAATCGACAGGCCAACCCAAATTCATCACAGATCGACCCACTTGGATCTGCAACCTGTGTGAGCTGGTTCGTTTATATTATGAATAACAATGAGTTGAGTTCGGATTAGATTCTATATCCTTCTTCTCTATACCCATTAGGGACAGAATATCCATCTTCATACATACTCACTAAAGGATCAAATATGTTATATACTAATAATTTTTTCTTTTTATTTAACTATCATCGTTATTCAATAAAAGCATATTAGAATTAACCTCATATTTAAAAAATATATATATAATTTAAAAAGTTGATTAAATATTTATATAACCTGCTCTTAATATAAAAAAAATAGTTAGTAAACTTTGAAAAAATTATCATCCCTAATTTATACCTACTTTTAAATAGTTGATGAAATTATTTGACTCCGCTTTGAAAAAAATCTGTATAACCCATTTAAGTTATTTGATAGGATGGATTAATCTATCAAATTCCATCTAAATTAATAGCTCCAGCTACAACATGTCCTTTTCTCTTCCTCTAAGGAATATATGGATCATAGAGTGGCTCGTTAAAGCAATTAAAGCTCACCATTGGGCATGCTAAAAAGGACAATATTATCAATTTCCTTTTCCCTTGGGACCACTCTAGACTGCAATTAAAAAAATATAGTAATTTGACTCCACTTTTTTTTAGCCCACCACAAAAATATATATAAAATAAGATTAAAAAAAAAATACCTGCGTTTCTACAAATTTAACGATACAGATTATTACAACTAGATCTCTTTCTTTCACTTTGCTTTTTCTTCACCTATTTATCTCTACTTTCCTCATCTCATCCTCCTTCCTCAACTTAATCTCTCTCTCTCTCTCTCTCTCTCTGCGCTACTGTTCTATTTATCACATGCAGATGGTTTAGTTTGTGCACCATGAGAGGCTGAAGCTGCCAGCATGATCTGATCTCCTTGATCTCTGCTTGGATCATGTTCAAGCAGCTGGTCAGGTCATCTGGCAGTTTCAACTGCTGATGGGAGCACAGGAGAAAACCTAACCCTAACTCTGTATTGGTTTCTGAAGCACACCGCGAAGTGTATTGATCTTTACAAATGCTGTTTTTTGTTTTTCTTTTATTTGTTTGTCTGTTTCTTGTCTTCTTTTCAAGGTTATTATTGATGAGCAAGTTGAAGGATAGAACTGGAGGTTTTAGTTCGAGCTAAATTATGTAATTTGGTGAGTGCTCTTTAATTAAATCTGAATTTGTGTTCTATATGCAACTTCAAGAAACTTTAGTTAACTTCTTTTCTTCCTTTTTATGTAATTTTTTTTTCAAGAATCGATTTTCCTTTCAAAAATTCTTCAGAAACGGGATGATTGACTATGTTTTTTTTAAATAATAATAATAATTGTTATTAAAAATTGTTAATTTGAACCTTCTTCCATCTCTCTATCTATATATTCATGTATATTTCTTTCCATGTTTTTCTAGCAATTAGCATGAAGATCTACATGCAATGATGCAGTAATAATTAATTAGATGGAAAGGAAAAAGAACTTCTGACCAAAGAACAGGGGGGAAATGAATGAACAGGTGAGTTTGATTGTTCTTCACTGGGGATGTATTGAAGCTTGCTTCTGTAGTTTTACTAAGGAGTTAGTTTAGTGAACACAATAAATAGTCATCTGCAAGTTTACAAATGATTATTTTTGTAATTAAGCTCCAAAGAGTTAATTATAACAATGTTAATATATATATATGTATAGATAGATCGATTTAATCATCTCGACCAGCTAAATGGAGTTGTTTAACTGCATCGAGATAGACTCAACTCAACCAATTAGATTAGACTGACTCGATTAGGTTGATCGATTTCTACGGTCTTCTTTGACTAAGGAACCAAGTTGACTTCACTTCTTAACTCCGGTCTAGTTTGACTAAGGAACCACTCCTATAGTGTGCAAGTTGATCAAGTTCTGATTGATGTAGCCATTAACACTAGTAGTATAATCGAATTACTTTTGCCTTGACAGATTAGATTGGCCAAATTAGCTAGGTTGATGATCGACTAAGTCTAAGCTAGTTGGATCAAGTTAACCTAGCTAGTTGTTGATCTACCAGACCAGACTAACTCAATTGCACCCTATTGGTTGAACAATTAACTTGTTAAACCCAACCAATGTATCAAATTGAACTAACTTGAACTTAATCAAACCGAGTGACAATTTGAGACACTCATCAAGTGGTTAGATCATGGCAACTTGTTCGTCCCTATCAGTCAGTAATCTGACCTTTGCAAACTATTGTCAGCCCAATCGTCTTGAATGGTGAGGCCAATCGATTCAATCAACCGCAACAATCAGAATGCTGCAATATATATTCACAGGCTTGTCTTCTAAAATACTTTGCTACATTGCTACATTATTCACAGGTTTGACTTCAAAAATGCTTCGTCGTGAAGCTTCAGGAATGAAATGAACGAGTTGTGTCAACAACAACTCTAATTCATAATGTTGAAGTCTATCAAACTCTTGTTTATATATGTATGCATACATATGCTAGTGCATACTGAAACACAACTAGGTACCCATGATTCGAATGAAGTGGGACAAGCAAAAACACAACTGGGCATCAATTTATGCAACTACCGGAGCAATCGAATCACTGTGCATCGACAAGTGGTTGGCAAACTGCCCGGAGTTGCACAGAGTTCTCCCAGCAGTGCTCAAAGCCATAATGGGGGTGCCTCTCGTACCATGTCTCCTGCTGCACATGTGTGTCCCAGTGCTCGCCGCTGCTGCTCTTGCCATACTTGTGCACCCATCCTGAGCCATTGTGCCCCTCGCCCCATGTGCGATTCCACCGCTCACCGTGCTGCCCTTCCCACCATGTTTCACCCTGCTTTACGCCATGGCCATTTGCATCAAAGTGTTCATCCCATTTATCTCCCCATTTTGACCACCTACCATCGCCTTCTGATCTGTCGGCCCACTTGTCGGTGTATTTCACGCTGCCACCTTTGCCATCAAACTTCTCCCCCCACCTGTAACAAAACAATTAATCATAAGAACATTAGTTTGGTAGCATCCATGCAGTGGAGTGGAGGTTTCAGTTCAAACTGTTTATTACTAGATAGACAAATACATGTGCCATGTGAAGCTAAATACAGGACAAAATTTTAGATATTTTATATGCATAAAAGTTAATCACACTGGATTTTTTTTTCTCATTTCTTCTTGTTTGATCCATCAAAGCACATCCCTACCTCATATTTGAACTTTGAAAGCATGCTAGAAGCTGTAAATGCTTTAGTTTGGTAAAGGTCGTCAACGCTTATGATTAAATGTTCAATGATGCAAAATTTCTCAAACACGTCAATCCTTATGGGTTTTACAATTGATCAATATGTCCAGCAGCCATATGAATTTACACATTATATCTCTTTTTTGGATGGCAATTGAGGGTACTTCATTTAATTTACCGACTCTCCTGCACTAAATTTGATAAATCATCTTTGTGCCCAAGTTATTATCTCAGAAGAAAAGCGCAACCTACTGTTCCTCTATATTATTTGATTACTTAAAAACATATAATATAATCCTCCAACATTGTTGGTTTGAACAAGAAATATAGAGAGATCAAATAATAAAGCAACAGAAAGTCATAATAGAAGTTAATTAATACTACCAAGTTGCTCGCCTTGTAGCTGATTCATATAACAAGTTGGTACATAAAAATGTAACATTTGTATGATAAGTTACTAACTACTCGGTTGTTTGCTTTTGTTATATATATATATATATATATATATATTATTTGTCCTATAAATCTGACTTCTAAAAACTGCATGATTGGAAGAAGTCAATGGTTTGCTGTTGAAGATGAATAGAATGAGTTGCTGCATTTCACAACTTTATGCTCATCTTTATGGTCCACTACTTAATTGGAAAAAAGAGAAACTCCATCCATGGAAATGAATTGAATAAGCTCATAAAGGCAGAGACAAAAAAGTTAGGACAGCACAATATACATCCTCAATATTTTAGCACCAAAATTAGATAAAAACAAATTAAATGGGCTTAGCTAAGAAGTTTCAATGAATACTACTGTCACTTTTGGTTGCATCAGAAAACAAATTTTTAAAAAAAGAATAAACGGAATAGCATTTGAACCATACCTTTCATGCCAAACATGAGCATGGCCAGCATCTAATGTTGTTGTTGGATCTATACTGCACCATTTATGAGCCCATTTCTCTGTTTGCCCAGAAGTGTCATAGTGCTCCCACCACTTCTCATGCCATTCATCACCCTTCCCATTCTTTCCCCACTTGTCAGCAGTCTTCTCCATATGGATAAGCCCGCTCATCATGTCCTAGGACAATCAAAAACATTTATAGTACGACATTTGCACCCAGTCATTCCAATATTGAAAAGACAATTAAGACACACCTGGCACATTGATTCCTTCCAATACTCACGCCAAACATTACCAAATGCATCACGACCAGACTTCTCGGAGCCTAGCTCTTTATAATCGTATTGATCAGCTGCCTCCCAGAACTTATCTTCCCACTCAATCATTTCATCAGCACTTACACCACGAGTCAGTGTCCATTTACAAACCACTCCATCAGGTCTTTGTTCTATGCCAGTTTCTCTCCACCATTTAGAGCCATCTGGATTGACACCAAATTCTGATGCCGCATTACTATTACTAAGAGCTTCAGCAGCCTCAGCAGCATGATTTGAGAATAAATTATCAAGCTTTTTCTCCTCTTCTGCAATTTTTATGTTTTCTGTGGTCTCTGTTTCCACTTTATCAACCATAACAAGGGATTGAAGAGGTGGAAGAGGGGGATTATGCAGGCCCTCTAGTAATGTGCTCTCTAGGGGGATTGCAAGAAAATCCATAGGCTTTTCTTTCTCAATCACTATGTTGGATGCATATGGTTTTGAGATTGTTTTCTTTGCAGATTTCAGGTCTCTTATACTGTCTGGAGGTGACCATGACCAAAAATCTGGGCCAGGAGTTGCATTTTGTTTAATATCCGATTTGTTGAGAGATGAATATCCACCCTGCAGCACTGCCATACCAATGGGTTCCAGTAAAAACAACAAAATGGTTGTTATTGGACACAGATTAAATGAAACACTTCAACAACTAACAAAGGGTAATTTGTTTGCATGCTAGGATACTTCAACAAAAAAAATCTAAATGCAAAAGTTTGGCCTTAATGACCGAGGAATATGAAATGGATAGCCTAATGTGCTGGGAAAGCATGGAGATTGTCCGAGTCTATGTTCTATGGTGAGTGGACTGTTTTTCAAGGAACCTGAAGTATGTACTATCAAGAATTACCAACTCAACAAATTCGAAGTGCTCATTAATTTAGCAATGATTTGTAGCTTCAATATAAGCTATTCTGATATTTCAAGGTAACTACATGAGCCCAACAGGAACTGAATCCTTCAAAAGGATCACTTCAAATTGAAATAGTATGATTCTCTAGAGTTGCATCACCTAGATAAAATTAAGAAGACCCGAATGAAGAAATCAAGCTTTGCACTCATCCATCATCCATTGAATCTAATGGACTTCCAAACAATTCCCACGCAACGCAAATAAACGTCTGTGGATCTCGAATCACTCATGATGTTGGGTCATCCCCGTCGCCAATCTGCGCTTCCCAGATTTACCCGATGGCGGGTGGGAAACTTCCGTAGGGCCGGGCCGACCACCTCCAGGTGAATGAAGGGTGGCAGAAATACCTGGACCGGGACTTTATATTTTTTAATGGACTTTTAAACAATTGATCCACACTAAACCAATCAACAAATAACATCAATTGTCCTACGAATCACAACCGCAGCCAATAGTACCACAATCAAATTTAATGTGCTGTTTTCTTTTCATCAAATGAACACAAATAATTTTTTAAGAAATTGAATTTTTCAAGTGTCATCTCATAAGAAAAAAGAGAAAGTATAACAGTGTCAATTAATTGCTACAAAATATTCATCTTTTAGGAGATAGTTCTGATTGAACAAATAAGAGCTGAGATCTATACACCTGACAAATAAAATATTCTTGCACCTAGTATCCATTAGTCTCAAATCTATAATATATCCAAACAATGCAAGAGTAGATTAACTAATATATATATTGGAGGATGTTCCAGATATTCCTTGCTTGGGTAATACTTCTTAGTACAATAAATGAAAAACATGGAAAAACAAATAAATATGTATAGCATGTAAAGTAAAGCAAGTGTTATTCCAAAGATGCTGAAATATGTTAGAATATATGCTGTCACAAGGTTTTGAAAGGCCAAGCAGTAACAATGACCAAGGAACTAAGAATTTTGAATGACATTGTTATGGAGAATGAATTCATAATAATTAAGACTAGCACAACAGGCACATCCTGTTCATAGCATGTCAAAAACAGAAAGCTACAACAATGAGATGCTGGCAGGAAGCAAAATGATTATCAGAAAGCTAGAGATGAGTAGGATCAGAAAACCATTTGGAATTCCTGAGTTCTTATTTTCATTTGCAATACTAAAGATGCCTAGTTCCTAGGTAGATCAGAATAAATATTCTCCATGCTTTGTATTCTTCATTTAGCCGACCTAGTGGGATAAAGACTTGATTGTTGTTGTTGTATGCATTCTTCATTTAACTATGAGTATGATGCTACTGTCTTGGATTACTAATACAACAATGTATAATAAAACGTCCACGGCTAAGATTATGTAAAAATAGGAAGTAAGCTATTCCACCTTATTTGACTAGAATAAATATCGCAATCAACAAAGCTGCATAACCAACAATGAAAGTGATTCCTATTAAGGGGCTACAAAAACCGCCAATGCTATTTCCAAGACTAAATGGAAAAAGTTGGGATCTGTGTTTGACCTCAGCCACTAGAATCAAAATTGTCTTTACCCCATGATCATAAATTGTAATCCTATTTTTTGAAAGGCTAGGTGATCTCAATGATATAGCCTTGTAAATAGCTCGACAAATGGATAAAATTCATACATATGACACCAAACAATTGAGACACACATGCCTTGATTGTGAAAGTATTAAAACAGAACAAGGTTTGATAAATAACACATGTTTGGTGTTATAGAGATCCAGAAATACAGTGGATTGAAAAGTTTGGAGTGAAGAAAACTACCACCAAGCATTTTTACAAGGACAGTATATAACTCCCTATCTAATCTTAAAACTAGTTCATCAATGCCATTTTATCATGACAGAATGGTAAAGGATAATGTAAAAGATGTCCAGTAATTCAATAATCAACACACGCTCCTTGATAACTCTGTAGCTCACACAAGTACTTGCATCAGAAAAAGTTATTTGATGCCAAGAACTAATGGGCATTATCAATATTGTGAGAGAACAGTTCATTATGCAGAGAATTATTCTTGGAACATCTTGGTGTTAAATTATTAAAGTTAATTTTTGGCAAACATTTAATTTTTAATTTTTTTTAGTCATTAGCTATGTCAAAGGTTATGCCTCTTGATAGAGAGTCATCTCCATGTTTATTCTACAGTCATGCCTTAGAGTCAAGGATCACCTTTTATCCATAAAATGGATGGTTAGGCCTGAAAATTTCTTCATGCAAGGTTAGAGAAATTTTTGTTTACAGTAATTCTTTTACAAAGGTTAGAGATCTTGGGCCATCGATATATTATTTACCACTGTTTGACAAAAGATTGCATGTTAAGATGACACTGTTTTTCTTCACAATCATATAAGCAAATTAAAAGAGCAGGGATTCGAATCACCTTCTTGAGTCGACAGATCAGAGATGTCCGGTGTAGACCTTACTTCAGAAGTGCTTGGGGGAGGGACTTCCTTGATGAGTGAACGAGCAGCGGCAATGGCCGCGGCGGCGCGGTCGATGACCTGGAGGCGCTGGACCCGGTCCCGCTCCTCGGCGGGCACCTGGAGGAGCTCGTTAAAGAGTTTCGTCTTGTCCTCCAGAGAAGGAACCGGATCCACTCCCTCGATTCCGTCGCGGCGGCGAACTTCAAGCGAATGCTCGACCTGGCGCTCGCGCTCCCGATCCATGGCCTTCTTCCACATGCCGAGGTAGGAGTCGCCGCCCACCTGGGCGAGGCACCGGAGCCTCCGGCATCGCCGCAGAGGATGGAGGAGTGGGGCGCCAAGGCTGGCCTGGGCGCGCGAGCTGCTAAAGTGCACCGACATCTGCAAGATTGGGGACGATGAAGCGTCGAGAGAGAGGGAAGAAGTGGAGGTTCTTATGCTGCGAATAAAAAGCCATTTCTATTCTCTCTTTCTTTTTCTTTATTTTTAAGTAATTATCAAATTGCTCCTAAAATTTAATAGTTCTTTCAAAAACCCCTCTCAAATTTCATGACTGCCAAAATATCTCATTAAAATATTCTTTATTATATTTTTAAATTATTGCTTATTTTTTTCATATTTAATATTCAAAAAATACTTTTAAAAAATATTTTGATACTGAGAAGACTTTGAAATTTCGAAATTAATAATAATCTTGGGCTATGTTGGAAGTTACCCTTATTTTTGTAAAAGAGAGTTATTACTTTATTTTACTTTTTTATTTCTTTTTTTTTTTAATAAAAAAAGGCGTTTGCTTCAGATGGAATGCGTGGGCGATGCTCACTTCGTCGTGATTCACGCAAAGGATTTTACTTTTATTTTATTTTGAAAAATATTAATTATTTTTTCAAAAATAAATAAAATATTAATCCTTTTTTCATTAGATAAATTTTCAAAATTATCAAACTAGGTATTTTAGTTTCAAAATCACCTTATCTATATATTTTTTTTTTTTTTACCTCTGTTATTATTCCGAGTATCTTTTATAGGCAAGTCGGATAAATTTTTTTTAATTAGTTTTGATTGATTCATATAAAAAAATCACTTCTTTTTAATATATTAGGTAAAATTGATATTTAATGATATTTTTATAATTAAAAAAATTAAATAAGAACTAATTTTGTATCATTCTAAAATCTCTAAATATATCAGTCAATTTCAGAGTCTAATTCTTTTTATTGTAAAATATCCTTAAATATCAATTTTATTTAATATATTGATAGCGTAATTTTTTTAACATGAATTATCAAAATTAAAAATCGGTTGATGGACCTATAGAGTTACGTGAAACCAAGTCCTATGAATTTGTCTAGTTCTTATGATTATATACATGTCTTCATCCATCGATTTTACCTAATATATTGAGAACAATTATTTTTTTAATAAGAATTATTTTTTTAACATATTATTTAAAAAATCATTACTATGAATATATTGAGTAAAATTGATATTGAGGATATTTTTATAAGAACTAGAAGAATATATAGAAATTAATTTAATATTATTCTGAGATCTAGGTCCATTTAAAATCAAGTGATTGAACTAGAGATCTCAAACTGACAACTAATTTTCATATGTTCCTCAAATTTTTATAATTATAAAAATATTCTCAAATATTAATTTGATAGTGAGAGTAATAATTATTTTAATCGATTAAAAAAATTCATGACTTTCTTTGGAAAAAAAACTGGAACAGGATGAAAATGAAAATGGATAAATAATTTAATTATTTTAAAATTAGGATACATAATTTTGAAAACTTATCTAGGTTCAATAAAAAACAAAGCTGAATACATAATTTCAATTCTTCCAGGCCGGGCGGCCGGGCCCGGCTTAGTTTGTTCCGGTCTGGTTGCGTAGGTTACGTTGTCCATTTTCCCGTCACACAAATTAAAATCCTGAAATAATTTCAACTCCGCTCCTCTGCAAGCCGACCAACAAGCAGCAACTTGTCCGCCAATGGCCGCTCCCGCGTCCGCCACTTCCTCACTCTCTCTCATCAACAATTTCTCCTCCTCTTCCTCCTCCTCCTCCTCCACCGCTTCCTCCTCTAAGCTGCCTTCCCTCTCTCCCAGAATCATCAGAGCTTTTGCCCCCAATTCCTCCTCCGTGCCCGCTCCTTCAAGGTTCGTCCTAAAGCGGTCTCACAGGTTGATCGCTTCCCCCTCCCGAATCTTTCTCCTCCTGCGGAGGTTTCCCTCGGCCGCCTCCAGTGGGGGTGTCGTCTTGTCCTCTGCCTTTGACTGCCTCTTCGCCTTTCTCACCTCCGTCGCCCTCTCGGCCTCGCTTATCCTTACCGACGTAGCTCCCGCTTCCGCCTTTGTCATCACTTCCCCGAGGAAGCTCCAGTCCGACGAGCTCGCCACTGTCCGGCTCTTCCAGGAGAACACCCCCTCCGTCGTCTACATCACCAACCTCGCCGCGCGGTAGACACTCCCGTCTGTTCTTTTGCTTTCTCAAGATAAGTTGGGCATGGCGGTGGTTGATAAAAATCGGTTCTTTTTTATTTAAGGCAAGATGCTTTCACGTTGGACGTGCTGGAGGTGCCTCAGGGCTCGGGCTCGGGGTTCGTCTGGGACACCAAAGGCCACATCGTGACAAATTACCATGTCATCCGTGGCGCCTCCGACCTCAGGTTGGCGAGGAGAGCAGATTAGTCCTCTATTCATGTTCCTGCTACTAGGAAATACTTAATATGCAGTTCAACTGTAGTTCAACTCGAGCTTTCTCTACAGAGCATCTTTTGAATCATCTCTCGTGACCTGTATTTGCTTTTCTTTTCTGATACTTTTTCTTCCTTCTTTTGCTCTGAATATTCTGTTTGGAAATTCAAGATTATGCTACACCTGTTTGGTATATACAGGGTGACACTGGCTGATCAGGCGACATATGAAGCACGAGTAGTGGGATTTGACCAAGACAAGGATGTTGCTGTTTTGAGCATTGATGCACCGAAGGAAAAGTTGAGACCGATACCAGTTGGCATATCGTCAGACCTGCTGGTGGGTCAGAAAGTTTATGCTATTGGAAATCCTGTAAGTGATTCAACAATTTTATTGTTTCAAGTGTCTTCTTTTGCCATAGGCTTCTGTCATCATACTAGGCATTCAAATCAGTATGAACATATAAGTTTTTTGAGAAATGTTTCATTCTGCAGCAGAGGAGAACTATTCAACCTAAACTGTCATGTTATTGGAGGATCACCAGAACACTAAACGTCCATTCATTTTGTTCCATTCAAATTTTAAAAAACATATGCAAGCGGTGTGCAGTCTGTCCATTGTGTAGCGTGTATAGATTATGTAAGGACATGCAAAAATATTAAAAATGCTAAAAAATACCTGTATTGATAGAAACGATTCATGTATATATAATAAATATTGATCAACGCATCTAATTGATACTGTCAATAGAAAAGAGCGTCAATCTTAAGATGCAAAACACATGAAATTTAACAAATCCATACTAATTAACAATGTAGAATAGATGTGTGCGTGTGACTCTCTCTCTCTCTCTCTCTCTCTTTATATATAACTAATACTGTTAGAATACATAACTAATATTTAGAATGTTCATTACTTGTAAGATAAATGTTACACGATATGAGATAGGGTACATTAGAGTTGTTAGTCTATTTGGTTAGCCTAACTCAGTTCAAATTTACCAAGCACACTCACACTCACACTCACATTCACACACACACACAAGCAGATATATTGAATGCATAGGGAGGTCATATATTTAATATGAAACCGAGCTGTGGTCCCTTCCAAATCCACCTAGGAAGCAAATATGCAGCCTTGGCAGCCTCTGTTCAAAATGATGGTTCCATGAACCAGGAAAGTCTATCATGTCTAACATGGAGGTTGTTGAATCTGAACTTAATGAAACTATAGTGTATTTTTGAGGAAAAGGGAGAAGTCAACCTAATTTTTTTTAATAGAAAGAAGGATGATATTTCACTAACATTCTGGATAGCTATCAGTACAATCTTCACAGTGATTATACAGCAAAAATCCCTATTATGCAGGTTTAATATTGTTATGTTGCTGAAGATTACAAGACTGAAGATGATGTGGATTTTCAAATTATTTTAAAAAAAAATGGAGAAGCCTCATTTTCCTTTCATGTTAGAAGTCTCAAAACTCCATTAGTTAAAATATCATTTTCTCTAAATATTCATTTATCAGGAATGCTAGCTTACATTATGTCCTATTAGTAGAGATACGAACAATCATGATTTATTATAATTATAATAGCTAGGGTTCAATAACTTACCTTAGTGTTTATTATGTTTTTGTTTTTCATTGCAGTTTGGCCTCGATCACACACTTACTACAGGAGTTATCAGGTTAGTGATCTCTTTGCTGTTATAGATATTATGACACTTGGCTACTGGAAACATTGAACTGCTTAATGCAGTAAAACAGTTGAATGTCATGATAATTAAAAGTCTCATTTTTTAGCTATCAAGTGACTAATGTATGGTCTATGTGACACTCTTTTTTCTGTTTTGTTTTATTTTTTTGTTCCCATCCCTATTATATCTCTTCAGTGGACTGAGGAGAGAAATAAGCTCAGCAGCAACAGGACGTCCTATACAGGATGTAATACAGACTGATGCTGCTATAAACCCTGGTAACAGTGGTGGTCCACTGCTTGATAGCTCTGGAAGCCTGATAGGTATAAACACAGCTATATACTCCCCTTCTGGAGCATCCTCTGGTGTTGGATTTTCCATTCCAGTTGATACAGTAAGTTGATCATAGTTGTCTATTGCAAAATCAATTAATTATTGAAGCTCTTAACTTTTAGTGTTATTATAGGTTAGTGGTATAGTAGAGCAGATTGTAAAATTTGGTAGAGTGACAAGACCAATATTGGGCATAAAATTTGCACCAGATCAGTCAGTTGAACAGCTTGGAGTCAGTGGAGTGCTTGTCTTGGATGCTCCACCCAATGGCCCAGCTGGAAAAGCGGTATAGCATTGATACTTTTAGAATAATTTTTCTCTTAGCCTAACTTTTGTAATACTATTTCTTAGATGCACTTTATGAATCTTTGCTTTAATGCTCAATTTTATGTTGATATTGCATAAGCAAACTGTGAATTCCAGGAGTCTAGTGATGAAGCTGAAATATTTAACATTAGCATTTGATGATCGAAAGAAAGACTATTAAGTGTCACCATTCATGCTGTCATTTTCCTGTTAATAACTAGTTGAGGCTTTTTGGGAATTGGCTTCTTCGAGTCACACTTGAAAAGCTGAACCATAAATACAGTCTTTGTTTCAGAAATTTGAGCTAGTCTTGATATATTTGTCAAGGTTTGCATAAACTATCACTTAATGATAAGGTGTTTTTGTGTTCTTCTATTTCTGTAAAATCATATAACCATGAGCATGATAAATATACTCTTTAGAAGAATCTCAAGTTGGTTAAGATCCCAAATATGGGCCTTGAGACGAGTTGAAAGAGTTTAAAGGTCAATCAAGATATCCAAGTGATGCTTCAATGGAAAAGTTGCATAAATGCTTGTCTATGTTGCACCAGAATGTGCATGCTATATAAACTTTATGTTTTTCCCTAAATTTAAGCCACCTTATTATATGATTACTAAAAAAGAATTCGCATTGTTATGGACTATAGTATTCCTAAAAGAATAAAGAAGTGTATCAGTAAAAGAATAAAGAAGTGTATCAGGCAAAGAAGTTTCTACGATTTTTTTTTTTTGCTCATGTATGTCTAGATGGAGTATTTTATTGTGATTTTAGATGTTGGAATATGGTGTAATCCTGCATATGCTTCTAAATTTGCAGGGTCTGCAATCAACCAAGAGGGATGCATATGGTAGGCTTGTTTTGGGAGATATTATCACGTCAGTGAACGGGAAAAAAGTCACAAATGGAAGTGACTTGTATCGGATCTTGGATCAATGTAAAGTTGGTGAAACGGTAATTTTTATACCATATAGAGAATTGATGCTTTTTATTGGCTATTACACAGTTGCAAATTTCTCTGTGATTTTGATGATGATTTTTTGCAAATCTATTGTTTTGTTGTCTGAAGTGCATACTCACTAAATTAAAAAAAAAAGGTCATGAAGCAGCTAACATGTGGAATTGACAATGCCGTGTTTCTTTAACATCTATGTTGATCAGTCTCAAGGTTTAGGAAGAGCAGCCAAACAGAATTTTATGCTTGCTTAAATAAATTTGGATGATTTCCTAGTCCTAATATGATCATGAGATGATTATTCACTGTACCCTCATTGTGCGACACAAATACTTTGTGTAGGGAGGTCATGATACAAAAATCCCCTAGCTTTATACAACATGATGCATCTGAAATATATAAATTTATGATACAAAGTGGAGTGGGATGTTAAATCCTCACCCAATGGTCGTGCCCTCAGCAGTTTTTTCTGTTATTTCTGCATTGAATCTTAGTTCCCTTAGATCATTGTTGAGAGTTGCCCTTTTCCTATAACATCAATATATAATTAGATTATAGCCGAGTTCTCTGGAACTCATAACCATTGAAATATTACCTTCTAACTATTTACTGTTTTGTTTGTCATCTTTTACCCCTCTTTTTGTTTCTTCTTTGGCAATATGTTTCCTTCCGTTGTGCTAATTTCTGCTGCCCTGATAATTTTATAGGTGACAGTGGAAGTTTTGCGAGGCGACCACAAAGAGAAACTTCCTGTAGTGCTTGAGCCAAAGCCTGATGAATCATAGGGGTCATCACCATAAACCTCATTTGGATTTTCATTCATGTCACTGCTTTGTATATGAAGTCTATTGGTTGCCATTGTATCATGTACTGTTAGGTTCATATCAAGGAAATTGCCCTTTTACGCAGATAGTGATTATCCTATGGAAGAGAAGGAGGAATTCAAGCGAAGGCAAAAAGAGAAATCCGATAGGTATTATATAGACTCTGGATCCTAAAACTTAAAAAAGAACAGAAATCCTAAATTTTAAATTTTAATTCTAATCTTATAAAGAATGAAAGGAAAAATAGGATGCATAATCCATGATCCATAAATGTTAAAAATACTTGAAATATTATAAAATAGAGATTACTAAAAATATTAAAAGGATTCTAAAAAGGGTCTAAAAGGTGAAATTTAAGTTCACAGTTATGAATTTCTCTGTTATTTTGATCCTGCATACAATACCAATATTTTTGTACTCATTTACCAATTGCTCGAAGTTTAGCCATACATAACCAAAGATCCATTGATCGAACAATACATTACAATTCTGCAGAATACTTAATTACAGCAAATCACTTAATTGCTACTAGGAGATCAGTTCCATTCGATCTCTGCCATTCCCACAAATTTTATTGGTAAATACACTTGTAAACTCCTAACTGGATAAGTCGTACAGCACATCTAACAAGGCGCAGCAGCTCCTTTCTACTGGAACTTCAAGAACTTGGACCTGCAAGATTTTGCAATTTGATTAATTAACGAATATACAGTTGAATAGAGTAGAGACTGTGATCTCCTCCTCTAAAGCTAAAAAGTTCCTTTTCGCACGTAATTTTTAAAATATAGAAATAATTCACTTTAATTTTTTATATATATTTTATTTTATTGCTTTAAGATTTTTGTATATGTATGTGAAGTATATATTGTACCGCTGATCCTGGCCGCCGGTGCCGTTGTGGCGGCGGCCGCCAGAGGCTGGCGGGTAGTTGTAGAAAGGCTCCTCGGCGGTGTCGATGAGGTTGATGTCGCTGACGAGATGCTCGTAGTGGCGCTTGACATCGTCGACGGTCTTGCCGCCGCCGACGGCGCGGGCCACATTCTGCCACCGCTGGGGGTGGCTCTCCTCGTAGCGCGCCAGCGCCATCTCAAACCGCTCGTTCTCCTCTTCCGTCCACGCCTGCTCCGCCTTCCTCAACGAGATGATCTTGGAGCTGGACGCCATCCCTCCACCAGCAATCGCAGCTCAACGAGTCGAGTGATCGCTCGGTTAATTGCATGGTGGCAGAGACGCATGAGGCAGCTCCTTATAAGGAGCGAGGTGGACGGAGAAGACTTGGGGAATAGCATATGCTAAAGGAGGAGGAGGAGGAGGAGGAGGAAACGGTGGGTGGTGATGGGAATCAGCATCCGCCATTAATTCCTTCATGGTAACTTGTATACGTACCTCCTCCAGTACTCTCCTTCACAGTCTTTGACCTTACGCCTGCAGATTCATTAAATTTTGTCACTTAGCTCTGTTTTCCAAGTCTTTGACCTTACTGTTGCAAATAAATAATGCGTTCGTGAATAAATTTGATGTTCGATTTGATAAGAATTTATTTATATTTGTTCAATATATATCAGATTAATTAAATAAATAAATTTAAATAATTCATCAAACTAAATAAATAAGTTTGAACACATATGTATTTAACTCGTTAAATTTAATTAACAACGTTCATGAATAATATTCACGAATAAAACTATTTCAATATACTAAATAAATAATAAAATAAAATAAAACAAATAAATAAATTTAAATTATCAAATTCAATGATCAATCAAACAATTAAAATTTTCAAACAAGCTTGAATTGAGAGATCGATAATATTTAAACAAAGCTCGAACCAAGCTCAAGTCAAGCTTGAATTGAGAACTCGATAATATCTAAACAAATCAAGCTCAAGCCAAGTTTCAAACAACCTCAAACTCATAAAACATAAATGAAGTCAAACTTGAACAATTATTTCAAAAACTTGATTCATTTTAAACTCGATTCGGCTTGATTTGATTATCAAACAAGCTTGAAGCTCAGCTTAGTTCGGCTCGTTTATAGCTCTAATCGCTTGGACGGAGTGGCACGCAAGACTCTTATCTGAAAAGGCATAATCTTTAATTTTTCATGTTCACGGATGGGATAGAGACGCCGGGGAACAGTAGATCCTTCTTAAAGGGAATCAAGGTTTAAGAGCTAAAGAATGAGTTTATAGTGAAAGATGTAAAGGTGATCGTCTTTATGTAAAGCTGCGGTGGATGAAGGACGGAATTCATCCGTCTCGGAATCTTGGTATCATCAACAAGTTGGCCGATCGAGAAGGCTGAGCTCTTTGGAATCTGCTGTTTTTCACGATCTTCACTGCACTGCTGAAAAATATTCCAAGAGCATGGGGAAAGTTAATTGCAGAGGGGGTGGGTGGTTTTGCAAGGAGAGGGACAACGGGAGCCAGCCCGTCGCCGGCCGGCGGAGGACGACTTGATCAATCACCTCCGGTCATGATCTAAAAGAGCGAAGAGTATTCGGTCCCTCGTTGTTTTCCAGTCATCCGGAAAGATGAATTCAGCTTTTGCTGATTCCTCCCTTCACCTTTCCTTTACAGTAACAAGTTGGCGGGGGGATTCAACAATCGGCATCTAGCTTTTGCTGCATGAGACATGCAAATAAAGGGGAGAAAAGGAGAGAAATCTTTGATCTTCCTTTGACTCTGGAGCTGATTGATCAAAGCCTTCCGAATATGGTTCTTCGTTGGAGGCGCACGTTTGGCTGAAGGTGTGGGGGGTTAAGCGCCATGGCCAACTTGCTCGAATGCTATTGGGGAATTTGTTAGTGGAATTAAAAGGCGCAGATTCTTGTTTTCTTAGCTGATACTATGTATCCATCCCTCAGACCGACTAATAGATGATTGATTCGATTCCATAAAAATTTTCGAAAGCACTTATAGTAGATAATCCATGATATAGTATGTTTTGAGTGGATCTAGTAGTGAGGTAAAAGTTAAAGTCAAGATGAGGTGGTGGTCAAGATCAGGATAAGGTAACAATCAAAGTCAGGGCTAGAGTATAAACAGATAGCCAAGTCACTTTTACTGAGACTCAGCTCCTCACTCCTCAATGCTAAGGCATTCAGTAGGGAGCTGGTCGGCCTCAGGTCAGACTTAAGGGCATCAACGCTCCATGCCTCAGTGTCAAGATACACGGAATAAACCTGGTCAACTCCTATAACGATCTAACATGCTTGTCTTTGAGTGGAATCCCTTCGGAGTCTAGGAATCAAGAAGTCTAGGACCCATTTGGAGTCGACGGTCTCTTCGGAGTCAGGGCCTTGCGGGGTCAAAAAATGACTCTCCATTGACTTTGACTGCCACTTCAACAAAATTATTGCTCCGGTGCCACGTGGTCACCTCTGATTACCTCCAGTATCATTAGTCTCCCCTTTATATCTAGTCGAAGGAGACGAGAGTTCGACTGACTGGACTGTTGTGTGGCTAAATGAGATGACTCCTAACCTCGACTACATTATCCACCTAGCAAATCTCATGCGTGATTCTGACGAGATTATGCATTAACTGCAGTCACGCCTTTAATATTATGCCTTAAATGCAGCCACACCTATTAAATGTGGATCATGCATCATTTGCCTTGATATTCGAGTCTAGACTGTACAATGTATCTCCGAGGTTGCATTGTATTAATGTGATATGACCTATGACAGGGAAGACTAAGCGTCATTCGAATTACAATGATTACTCAGATTTGATTTAATCATTGTACTCGATTGAATGGCTAAAAATTCATCCCTTCTTTGTAATGGCAGAGATCATACGACCATAGTATCACGAGTGAAAATATATTAGGTTGCGGAGAGATGCCATTGCATTCTATCGTGCAATCCTTGTTTTTGTGTTTGTCATTATTCGTCTATGAGGGTTCCACATTTTATCTCTCAGTAAGCTGCTTGGTTCTTCACTGTCTCCTCTGTTCCAATCAACTATTGATCATCTGTCCTCTAGTCATAGCCTCTGTCATCGTGTATTGTCCTAGAAATGGCTACGAAGTCTTCTTCTGCTCCATGGTATAAGTCCATCGAGTCAAGTTTCACCAGCGATGGGTTGGATCAACTGAGGACAACATGCAGGATCCCGACCTATCATCAGATAATGATTCCAAATGGTAATGACCATCCAGATCATCCCCCCCCCCCCCCCCCCATTTTGTGCCCTTCTTTAGAAGTTATTTATTTGTTGAGTGGGCTATGCTTTTCCATTCAGGCCTTCTTTATCGAAGTATCTTAATATTTTCATATTTCATTGTCTCAACTAGGTCCAAATTCGTTTTAGATTCTAACTTGTGTAGTCATCCTATTTCGATTGTATCGAATTCCCTTTTTTCTTTGCATCTTCCATTTTTTACTCTTACCCAAAGAAGATGGAGGATTGGTCATCTAGAGCCAGGCTCAGTCTTCTGAAAAGTTTCCCGTCTTCATACAAGAGGTGGAAGCCCTAATATTTCTTTGTGAAGCCCCCAACCCCATGTCGTGGCTAACTCGATGACAACTCGAATTACCCTCTATTGGTTGCTACTCGGAATACCGTCATAGTTCCCCTGTGCAAAAATTTGTACAAGTATAGAACTATCCTAGCTACTCATGTGCTCTACTGAAGTTAAATTTGGATTACAAACGATGCTTACCATTATTAATCCAAAATTATCCTTCAGAAGTTAAACTTGGATTGGAAATAATACTTAAACTTTTCCTTCAGAAGCTTAACCGATGTGATCTTCCTAAGTTAAATCATATTACACAAGTCAATCAAATATCTATTTCAAAGATTGGCTTCCAGGTTAAACATGGCGAGGCACTAGACCTTCTTGGGTATTGGATCATCCACCACTTCCTAGTAGGGGTGAGCAGTCAATCCGCCAAACCGACCAACCCGCTTATACCGACCCGACCCGAACCGAAAAAAAATAATCCGCCGGATATAGGGTCGGATGTAGGGTCCTAATATTGCATTATCTGATCTAGTAGGGCCGGATAGTTTTTTATCCCAATAACCGAACCAACCTGATCCGATCACCCCTACTTGTAGCAACTAATGTTGATAAGCTGTTATACGTTGTAGCAACTACTGCCGATAAGCTGCTACACATTGTAATAGTTATTTCCGATTAGCTGCTATAACGTGTAATGAGTAATGTCTATTATCATTTAAAAAAATATTTTTTTTGTTATATTTATATTTATATTTTATATTTCATTGGATATAGGGTCGGATATCCAAATAACTGACAACTCGTCGGATATCTGAAACATAAGAACCGCCGGATATAGGGCCGGATGTAGGTCCCGATTTTACATTATCTGATCTAGTAGGGCCGGATAATTTTTTATCCCAATAACCGAACCAATCCGATCCGTGATCACCCCTACTTCCTAGACAAAATCTTTCAAAGAAATCGGATATTTAACTTCTTACAGTAAACTAGGTTTAACTATAGAGACCTCAATAGAAGCACAATATCGAAACATGAAATCGAACAATAAAATCGATAAAAAGGATAATCTAAAATCGATAACCTCTTGTGTTTGGTTTTTCAAGATCTATACAAAAAATGAACCAGTTATGATGCGAAAACTAATAACTAGTTATACCTTTTGTAACTTATAGACCTCTTGATCTTCTGCTGTATTCCTTTCCTTCTCTTGGACGTCGTGTGGGCGACGATCTTCCAAGATGAAATCCACCCAAGCTTCTTCCTTTGCTTTCAAGATTCGGCCACCAACTAACCTCCAAGGGATGCTAAACAAGATAGCTTCCTTCTTTTCTTCTTCTCCTTCAAGCAACCGGCCACCAAGAAATTACCACAATTGATGTCTCCGGCCTCCAAGGAAGAAAACAAAAGGAGAAGAGAGAAGGAATAGGGTCGGCCACCAAGGGATTGGAAAAGAGGAATAGAAGATGTGTTGTGTCATGAGGCACCCCTCCATCTCTTTTATAATCCTTGGTATTGGCAAAAAAGAAAAGTTTTAAACATAACTAAAACTTCCTTTTATTCCTTGCCAATGACTAAAAAGGAAAGTTTTAAAACAAAAAAATTAAAACTTCCTTTAAAGCTTGTCATGGCCGGCCCTACTCATGTGCTCCAAACAAGGAAAGTTTTAAATATAAAATTAAAACTTCCTTATTTGTTTCCGGTAAGAAATTTTAATAAAAAAATTTCTCTTTTAAATCCCTTGTTGGTTATAAAAGGAAATTTTTATAAATTAAAATCTCTCTTTTAAAACATGTGGATGGTTATAAGAAAGGAAAGTTTTATCAAAAATTAAAATCTTTCTTTTGACTACAAATAAGGAAAGATATCAAACATTTCTCTTAATCCTTTGTAGAAAGCTATAAAAGGAAAGATTTTAAAATTTAAAAACTCTCTTTTAAAACCATGGCTTCCACAAAAGGAAAGATTTTAAAATTTAAAATGCCCTTTTATTTTAATGTAGTCGGCCACCTTGCTTGGGCTCCAAGCTTGGCCTGCCACAATCTTGGCTCCAATCTTTGGCTTGGCCGACCCTAGCTTGGGCTCCAAGCTTGGCTTGGCCGGCCACAACAAGATGGGTAAGAAGCTTGGCTTTAAGTGGATATAAGGCTTTATAAATAAGAGGCTACAACAGGGAACGAGAGGAGGAATTGGTTTTGGTCTCCTGATGAGCTTGAGCTTCCCGTGTTCGCCCCGAACACCCAACTCAAGTTCATCAATAATAACTCATACCACTAAAGAGTTATTATTGCACTACCGCATCAATCTCATATTACAATATGGGCTCCTTCTTATCATGAGTGTGTTAGTCTTCCTATGTTTAAGATATCGAATGCCCACTAATTAAATGAGTTAGTGACAACTCACTTAATTAATATCTAGCTCCAAGAGTAGTACCACTCAACCTTATTATCATATCGGACTAAGTTCACCTGCATGGTTTATATGACAATTCTTATGAGCTCCTCAAGGGGACATCATCGATCTAGATTACTTGGACAGAGTTTCATTCTATAATCAATAACACACCATATAAATAATATCACTTCCCAACTTATCGGGCATATTGATTTAACGAACTAAATCCCACCCTTTGATAAATTAAAGAAACAAATATTAAGTATACGTGCTTGTTATTATATCATGATTAAGAGTACGTACTTCCATAATAACAGAGATTTTATTCTTTTATCTATTCAATATAAAAAGAAACTACCTTAAATGATCATGCTCAATACACTCATAGTGTACTAGTATAATTTTATAGTAAAGATAAACTAATACCAAATTACACTACAACCACTCCAATGATTTGCCCCATTTCATCTTGATTGTGAGCTACTATTTATAATTTATAAGGAACGGATAACATGATCTTTTGTGAGACACCACACACCATGTTATCTATAATATAAATTAAATGGACAACTGCATTTAACTAAATGCAAACATGACCAATGTGATTCTTATGTTTATACAAAAAGCTAGACTTTTAGTATATATTCTAACAATCTCTCACTTATACTAAAATACTATGTTGTCATAAATGCTGTCATACGTCTGATTCTCATCCCCTCAACATGTCGATCAAAAGCTTTCGCCGGAAGAGCCTTAGTGAAAGAATCTGCCAGGTTATCAGCTGATGCAATCTTGGCAACAACAACTTCTCATCGTTTTACGATGTCTCGTATCAAGTGGTACTTGCGCTCAATGTGTTTACTCGCCTTATGGGTTTGTGGTTCCTTCAAGTTTGATACTGCACCACTATTATCATGATGATAATTTTGGGCAAACCAAGAATCACATCTAAGTCCATTAATAAGTTTCTAAGTCATACAGCTTCTATGGCTACCTGAGAGGCTGCCACATACTCAGCTTCCATGGTTGAGTCTGAAACGTATTTCTGCTTAACACTCCTCCATGCTATGGCTCCATCTCCTAAAGTAAACACATAACCTGAGGTAGACTTACTATTGTCCATATCTGATTGGAAGTCAGAATCCGTGTAACCCACATGGAGCAAATCATCTGCTTGGTAAACCAGCATATAATCTCTAGTCCTTCTTAGGTACTTTAATATATGCTTTACTGCAGTCCAATGCCCCTGTCCTGGATTACTTTGATATCTGCTAACCATGCCCATGGCAAAACAGATATCCAGTTTCGTGCATAACATTGCATACATTAGGCTTTCTACAACTAAAGCATAAAAAACTGTCTTCATTTCCTCTATCTCTTTTGATGTTTTAGGAGACATCTCTTTAGATAAAGATACTTCATGCCTAAAAGGTAT
This sequence comes from Zingiber officinale, assembly GCF_018446385.1. Lineage (NCBI taxonomy): Eukaryota > Viridiplantae > Streptophyta > Magnoliopsida > Zingiberales > Zingiberaceae > Zingiber > Zingiber officinale. The sequence continues at coordinate 5,334,558 of NC_055995.1, read as the reverse complement.
AAATCCTTTCTTGGAGTCTTGCATGTTAAAACGAGCTAGGATAGTATCGATATATGAAGCTTGAGATAAGCACAAGATTCTTTTCTTGCGATCCCTTATTACTTTGATCCCAAGATTCTCCCAAGTCCTTCGTATCGAATTACTTGGACAACCATACCCTTACTTCTGACAACACTTTGACATTATTGCCAACTATCAAAATGTCATCTACATATAGTACAAGAAATATCACCACGTTTCCGTCACACTTCTTGTATACACAAGACTCATCCGGACACTGAATAAATCCATAAGACTGGATTACTTCATTAAACCGGATGTTCCAAGATCTTGAAGCTTGCTTCAGTCCATAAATAGACCGATTGAGCTTACATACAAGATGTTCTTTGCCCTTTGCAATAAACTCCTCTAGTTGCTTCATATGGATGTTTTCTTCAAGACTTCCGTTAAGGAAATCTGTCTTGACATCCATTTGTCAAACCTCATAATCCATATGAGTAGCAATAGATAAGAGTTTCCGGATAGACTTAAGCATAGTTACTGGCGAAAAAGTTTTCCTCATAATCGATTCTCTCTTTCTGAGTATATCCTTTCGCAACAAGCCTTGCTTTGAAGGTATCCTCCTTCCCGTCTGTCCCTCTTTTTTTTTTGTAGATTCATTTACATCTAATAGCTTTTACACCATTTGATGGTTCTACTAGCTCCCAGACTTTGTTAGAATACATAGATTCTATTTCTGAATTCATTGCTCTTTGCCAAGATGCTGCATCTTTATCTTGGAGTGCTTCGTCATATGTTTACAATCTAAGTCTATTTCAATCAATTTCAGACTGATTGATCAAACTCAGGTCCGTTTGATCAAACCAATGCTCATTGATTTAAGTCTGACTAATTAGAACAAATCTAATCATTTGATCAAATCTGACCCAATAGAACAAATCTGTTCATTTGATCATATTTGGTCCATGAACAATTAATTAACCCAAATAAATTCCGGTTTTAATCAACCTGGTTTAGTTAAACCAACTAATGGTTTAATTTAAATCGGGCCTAATTTGACCAAATTAATTTGGTTAAACCAACCGAATTAAAATTGGACCAATAATCCTAATTTTAATTAATTCCAACCTGCATATAATATATATATATATATATATATATATATATATATATATATATATATATATATATATATATATATTAAATACATAAGCTTAAAAAATAATTTTGCAAGAAAAACAATTCGGAATTTTTTTTATTTAATTGCATGCGCCAATCTTTTTTTTATAAAAAAAATCCTTAATCCTATTTCCTTCCACCTTGTCTCTGTGAACATATCACAGCACCTCCATGTTTTTCGGTTTTTATTTTGAAAAAATCAAAACAGAAACTTGATGTTCATCTTTTTCCCGTTTTCTTTGCCGCACGATCCCATGCACGCCACTTCAACAATTGCACACCACCTTACCCACGACGAACACGGGTCGCAATGAGAGGTGGCCATGAGCAATCCGCGGGCCAATCTTGATGTCATCGCCGGAATTGGATCGTTGCCGCCATCCACCATCGGAGACAAAATTGGAGACAAACTCCGTGGGTGTCTCTCAAAGCCTACGACGTTAGCAATTGGGGAAGTTTGTGACATGGACCCGATCTTGCCATGTGTTGGCAGCAGGCAATAAAATCGATCGAAGCGACAGTAAACAAGAGCAAAAAGAAGGGGCAGCGATTTTAAATAGGAGATTTATCCTGCATTTAGAACTAACTATGCGCTCTGATAACATATAGATAATTCTAAATGCATGAATTAAAACGATAAATGCTTACAGCGATCTCCTACAAATCTGCAATTGGTGACGACAAGACTCGCTGTCGGAAGAACGATCACGGGATCGGAAAGTCCTCCGCAATTCCACGAATCAAATCCCACCGTCTTAGATGTTCTCTTTCTTATCTCTCCTCAAGATTGCCGAATGATCCTTGGATGCACCCGTTATAAAGGGAAATAACCCAGGGGTATAATGGACTTTTCCATTAAAAGTAGTGGGGAACGTGGGCATGTTCTCACGTTCCTACTTTCCCCATTTCCTACAGATTCTTAGTGGACTTTGTAACCGCCTTGGATTAACAACCACCTAAGTTGTAACCAAGTCAATCTCAAGTCTCTTCCTTATTCTTGTTACTTTTATTTTATTATTGTTATTGCATTTTAAGTAAGATTTGAAAGTACAAGGAGGGTATTGTTTTTCTATTTCAGGTAATTCATTCCTCCCCTCTTGTCGGCCCCGCTGCGCTAGCACTCTCTAGATGGAGAGATGGTTTTCATGTGACAATCTACCATATAAGCATCAATTCAGCCATTCTTATGAGGGCACATAGATTCTTGTCTATGTTGTAAAAAGGTAAAATCGTCACCTTAACGGCTCCTCCAGGGTGACCCTACATTTCTTGAAAAGGGCTAAATAATGGGAGGTTTCATTCAACAATAATAGTGTATACAGAGGTGAGACAACCAACGGAACATTCCATATTTGCTAAGAATCAGTCCCGAACTTATCTATGGCAACCCCTCTATATGAACCATCTGCGTAGGCCCGGGGAGGCCACGCAAATTCTTGTATCATGTGGCAAAAAAAAAGGCGATTTGCTCGCCCTTAACGCCCCAGCACCCCGGTCAACCCGTCCATAGGCCAACACAGAAGAGGTAAATCACGGGTGGCTACTAGCCATTAGTGCAGGTGACCAAGGCATAGAGGAAGGCATGCTCGAACACGTCGAGTTTCGACTCCAAGACCTCATGTAACAAAACCCCATGTCTCAACCATCACACCACCTGGAGGGGGCCCACATTCTTGTATCAAAAAAAATATATATATATATATATATATATATATATATATATATATATATATATATATATATATATATATATATATATATATATATAATAAACTCAGTTAGCCTCATTTACTAGCCCTGAGGTGATCGGCCTGGTCACATAAAATTTTTTTACCGATCATTAAGATAAATCAAGAAGTGCACATAACAGGTAGCTAATAAATCATTCTTTGATTGTGCGTCCCGTTTAAAAGAAAAATTCTCACAGATTCTTGTATCGCAGATAGAACCGATTGCTTTTTTAGAATCATTTTCATTAATTTTACAGTGACGCACACCTCTAATTAGGGGTGTAATCGAGCCGAGTCGAGCCGAACTCTTGAATATTTGAGCTTGACTTATTTATAATTGAGCCGAGCTTGAGCTTTATTTAGCGAATATATTCATGGCTTACGAATTTATTCGAACTTTTATCGAGCCTAAACAAGCTTAATAAATATAAATCATAAATTTAAATATTCATTAAAAACTAAATTATATATTTAAAGAAAATTATAATACTCTTATTAGAATTTATAATTTTATTTTAATAAATAAATTTAATATATTTATCTATATTTTTCATAAGTAGAGAGTAAATCTATAAATTCAATATCAAAACTATTATTTTTTTATTTAAAAATTGATTCATGAGCTTAATGAACGTGTTCACGAGCTAACAAGCTGAGTATTGCAAAACTTGAGTTTGGTTTGTTTATCTTAATGAGTCTCATTAAACAAGCTCAAATGAACTTTTATCGAATTGAGATTCGAATAACTTATGAACGACTTGATTTATTTATATTCCTACCTCCAATCGCCCGCTATTGCTTCCTTCCATAGGGACCACAGGGAGAAAGTGGCCTGTATGGCTCACTCAATGTGATCCGATTTATTTATTTAATTAATTAATTCACGATCCACCTTAAGAAAAAAAATTAATTTATGATTTTTAAAAAAAATAAGAAAATTATTATATTTGATTTATAAACAACTGGATTATAAATTTAAATTTACTTATTAAAAACTATTAAATATATAATTTTTTTAAAAAATATTATTTTTCTTCAAAAAACAATGAAATATGTGGCAAAACATAAAAGAATCTTGCAAGTCAAATTTGGCCTGGGCCTTGGCCTCCGAATCCATGCTGTGTGAATATTACCAAGCTGTCGCCCTGCAGTTTGTCATTTATTATTTTTTTATTGCTAAAAACAATTCCTTTAGAATTTTATAAAAAGAATATTGTATATCTCCAGTATCCTATCAGATGACTTAAAATAGCAGTCATATCTATTTTACAGTACTTAAATATAGATCAGTTACATTAACGATCGTTTAGTATCGACTTCATAGATATAGAGAGAGTTATATACAAGTACACAAGCATCAAGTGTATGGTGAGATAAATCTCAGATCGTCAGTTCTTGAGAATCGACCTCTAACCATTACTCCAGAGATGTCATGCGTCCACCGTCTATGCTACACCCTGGGGGCCTATTTTAGATTACTTAATATATCATATAAAGGTGTTATCAGGAGTTATGAATGGATCTAGAGATAATGTTGTTGGGCGTTACACTTGACAGACGAAAGGATTCGTCCCTTTCACTGCTACAAAAGCCAGGGAGACGAAGGGGCGTCCTTTCCCCTTCGTCTTCCTCAGCCTTCTTATAAGAGGCGTCCAAGGCAATCAGAGGAAAAGGAGAGCTTCTGGCGATCAGAGGCGCGAAGAAGAGCAGTGGAGGTGATCGTGTGAGCAAAGGGAGAACATCCGTAGGGACGGGATTTGGTTTGTGGAAGAGTCCGAGAAGGTTCCGTGTGGTGATCTTCTCGGCGACAGCAGCAACGACGTCTCCGGCGGTTCATCGGCGACTTCATCGACCGGCGTCTTCGGTTGCGGTTCTTCGGGAGATCAATGTGAGTGTTTATGGTTTCCGCATTATTATTTTAATTACTTCGTTTAAGTTTTCATGCTCTCAAAACTACCAACATTGGTATCAGAGCGTGCTAGATTTGAAGCATGAAAATCGACGCGAAAAAATTCGCGTTTTTTTTTCTTCTGTCGCGAAGAAGAAGATGAACAGTAACACTATTCATCAATTGAATCGATTAACCAATCGATTCAATTGAATTGAATCGATTGAAATTTTGATTCAATCGATTCAAATTCGTGAATGCAATTTTTGACGAAGTACAGTGAGAAAACTCACTGAATCGATTCAAGAATCGATTAAAGGTGTGCACAGTAAATTTTTTTTCGAAGCACAAATTTTTTTTTATTATGAATCGATTCAATGCCGAATTTGAATCGATTGAAGTTAAAAAAAAAAAAGACATTGAATCGATTCACGAATCGATCAAAACGCATGAACAGTATGTTTTAAAAAAAAAATTTAAAGCATGCACATGTTTTTCTTCTTCACGTTATAAACAGTGGATGCTTTAAAGTTTTAATTAAATATATTTATTAATTAATTAAATACATATAGAAATGTATTGTTAATTAATAAATAAATATTTAATTAATTTATAGTTTAATTTATTGAAAATTGAACCATACCAACTTGATCAATCAAATAACTCAGGTCTGGTTTAAATTATTAATTGATTTAGGCAGACCAATTTGATTCAATGATACCTAAAGCTGGTTTAAATCATTTGTTGGTTTAACCAGTCCGGTTTATTGAATTAATTGGGTATACTTGATTAGAGAAGTTGGGCTGATCAAATATGACCGGATTAGTTCCGTTGTGTCAAAATTTGATCAGAAACATTGGATTTGTTCTAATGAGTCAGACTTAATCCAATGGATAATTGGACGAGTCAAACGAACCTGAGTTTGATTAATAAGTCTGTGATTGACTCAAATGGGCTTAAACAAAAACAGAACATAGGTCCAATTAGATTAGTTCTAATGAGGACAATAGATTAAGCTTAAGATTCGGATTTATGATCGACCAATCCAATGTGTCAGTCACATAAGACTCCCCAAAATAAGGAAATTTGTTTTTCTTAATTGCTTGTGTATACTGTATATTTTGTTCTTTATGTGGGAATTGAATTTGACCGGTTTTGTACTGGTCAGTCGGTTTTGTACTAACATCATGTTTTTCAATTCCAGATACAAAGAACGATATACACGATGACTGGTCGCTATGAACGACAACATGAGATGTGGGAGGAGATCAAGAAGCTGGAATATGACCCGGATCACGGAGTCGGTAGGCTTATTGGTCAGCTCGATTGGTTGTTCTGGAATCTCGAGCAAGAAGGGTATCCAGTTCAGGAAACAGAAAGAAGATTTTCTCTGGTTTATTCATTATCGGAACATCTGAGGCAGATAGCATTCCAACTTTGGGATGATTCTGATGGGCACATCTCATACTCAGAGATGTGCAGACAACTACTTCATCTGCAATGGGGTCCTGATGAATCTGAAGAGGATCCAGAAATGGAGTCTGAAGATTTAGAGGAGGATCCAAATCCTGTAGAATCTGAAGATGATCCTGAAATGAACCTTGAAGAATTTGAAGAGGATCCAGAAATGGATCTTGAAGATTCTGAGGAAGATCCAGAGATGGATTCCGAGGACGATCCAGAGATGGATCCTGAGGAGGATCTAGAGATGGATCCTGAAGGATCAGAGGAGGATCCTCAGGAGTGTCTAGAAGATCCAGAGATGGATCTGATGGATACATCTGAGGCTGATCCACCTATCATAGAATCTGGGATAAACGGGATGCAATTACCCACTACTCTAGCATTTATCCTAGTGGGAGTAGTGCTAGCTTATCTAGTTTATTAGTGTTCTGTTACTGTCGTTATGTATGAACAGTGTAAGCTCATCTAGTTTTTGAGTCATGTAATAATTTCTGTTGTTTTGTACGAACAGAATTATATAATAAAAGTTAAGTTATATGTTAACTAACTTGGAAATGATTAGTTCATTTCATGATATGATTAGTTCATATAAATATGATTCGTTCATATAAAATGATTTGTTCATTAGTTGGGATATGTGTAATATAATTGATCAGTGTTGATTAGATTAGAACATACAAATGATGAGTGGAAACAATGTTATCACTTGATTTTGTAAACTAACTCTAATTTACACTAAGTCAATAAATAATTACACTGAAATAATAAATAATTTGTTTATTTATGTAGATCATGGCAACTAAAAACATCATAGCTGAACTCAATAAGGGTGACAAATTATATGGGGATAACTACAAAATCTGGCACCTCAAGATACAATATGTTCTTGAGGAACAAGAAGTTCTGGAGGCTGTAAACCAAATCATGGAGGAACCAGTTGAGGGTTCCACAGCACAGCACAGACGTGACCTTGATGCCTATAAGGCATGAAAAAGGAAGGACTCCATTGCTAAGGGCATATTGATTAGTTCAATGATAGATGACCTAGTATTTGAGTATGAGCCATTACCATCGGCTCATGCTGTCTGGGTAGCCCTTAGAGAGAAGTACAGTGGAGTCAGTCTGAGTAAGCTCCGTCAGCTAACTATCAAATTTGATAGTTGTAAGAAGCGCTCGAATGTTACCATGGCCCAACATCTCAGGGAGATGGGTAACATTATTCGAGAGCTGAAGACTGCAGATTATACGTTGACCGATGAACAACAGGTTCAGGCAGTTATCCGTTCCCTTCCTGATTCTTGGGAAACGATGAAACAAAACCTGACCCATAGTGAGAGTATCAAGACTTTCACTGATGTCTCACGCCATGTGGAACTTGAGGCGTAGAGGATTGAATCCGCAAGGATTTCGGGTCAAGCTTTTGTAGCTGAAGGTTCTGGTTCCAAGAATAAGAACAAGTGGTTCAAGAAAGGAAAGGGGAAAGGAAAGGAGGTTAATGTTGTTGCTGCGAAAAACCAAATCAAGAAGAAAGGAAAGAAAAATGGACAAAAACCTAGGAGCAAGTTGACCTGCTTCAACTGTGGCAAGAAGGGTCATTTTGCTCGGGATTGTACTGAGCCTAAAAAGGTAAAACCATTTTTGTCTTCTTTCCACGAGCAATATGTTGCGAGTACAGTGTTGTTAGCTGATTCGTATCCTTTGTGGATTGTAGATTCAGGAGCAACGAACCACGTAGCTCGTGATCGAGCTACATATGTGGAGTACCGTCGGGTACCAGCTGGCAACAAATGGATATATGTAGGAAACAATGCAAGAATTGAAGTCAAAGGAATTGGCACTTGCAAGCTCAACCTACGTGGTGGAGGCACCTTGTTTCTACATGATGTCCTGTACGCTCCTGAGATTCGACGGAATCTGGTTTCCGTTATTTGTCTTCTTGATTTAGGTTACAATGTAAATTTTTATAGCCGTTGTGTGGAACTTCGAATTAACTCTGTGTTAATTGGATATGGTTATGTAACAAATGGTTTTATGGTTCTTGATGTAGAACCAAATAATAATAGTTGTTTTTCAAACATTGCTCTTACTAGTAATGCTGATGTTAATGATGAAATTTGGCATGCTAGATTGGGACATATAGGACAAGAACGAATGAATAGATTAGCTAAGGAGGGTCTATTAGGCACTCATGCTAAGATTAACTTGTCTATATGTGAGCATTGTATTGCTGGAAAGGCGACTAGGAAACCATTTGGTAAGGCTATTAGGGCTGATTCACCATTGCAATTAATTCATTCAGATATTTGTGGTCCAATGAATGTGAAGGCTAGAAATGGGAGTTCTTATTTCATTACATTTATCGATGACTTCACACGTTTTGGTCATGTGTATTTGATTTCTCACAAATCCGAAGCATTGGATTGCTTTATTCGTTACTTGAACGAAGTTGAGAATCAATTGGAACGTAAGGTTAAAACCTTGCGCACTGACCGTGGAGGAGAATATTTGTCTGATCAGTTCAAGACAATGTGTAATGAGAAAGGGATTATTAGACAGCTAACTATCCCTGGAACTCCACAGCAAAATGGGGTTGCTGAAAGAAGAAATATGACTCTTCTTGAAATGGTTAGGTCTATGATGGCGCAAGCTAATTTGCCAATCTCCTATTGGGGAGATGCATCGCTAGTAGCGACCTATATACTTAACAAAGTGCCTTCAAAGTCAGTTCCATCTACCCCACATGAACGTTGGACAGGCAGAAAATCGGATTTGAGTAATCTGAGACCTTGGGGGTCAGCTGCCTACGTTCATGATAAGACTCACGAATATGGAAAACTAGGACCCAGAGGTAAGAAGTGTATCTTTATAAGGTACTCTGAGACCTCTAAAGGTTATGTTTTTATTGGTGAGCGACAAGATTGAACCATCTCTGAAATAGAGTCAAGAGATGTTACTTTTCTAGAAACTGAGTTCCCAACACGAGGTGAAGTTGATAAGACAATTCCTCTATATGAGATAGAGGAGGAGGATAATGTTCCTTTATCAACAAATCAGGAGATGCCTGAATCTAGTCAACCGAGTGGGAGTAATTTGCCACTGAATGAGTCAGTTTCTCAACAGTCTAACCTTCGAAGAAGTAGTCGTCAGATTATTCCACGAAGAAGGTTTGATATTGAGAATGAGGCATTAATGGTTCTCCCAGTTGACGATGAGGAACCTCGAACAGTTGAGGAAGCTATGAGCAGCTCAGTTAGAAAAGAATGGAAAGTTGCAATGGATGAAGAAATGAAGTCAATGAGAAAGAATCAAGTTTGGGATTTAGTCGATCTTCCTCCAGGCCGAAGGGCTATTGGGAATAAGTGGATTCTCAAAGTAAAGAGGAAAGCAGATGGATCGATTAATCAATACAAAGCTCGATTAGTTGCAAAAGGATATACCCAAATGGAGGGTATTGACTTTGAAGAGACATTCTCCCCAGTTGTAAAGTTTGTGTCAATACGTGTCATCCTAGCTATAGTAGCACACTATGACATGGAATTACATCAGATGGATGTAAAAACGGCTTTCCTTAATGGTAATCTTGACGAAGAAATCTATATGGTACAACCAGAAGGTTATGTTGCTGAATGCCAAGAGAAAAGAGTATGTAGACTTCGGAAGTCTATATATGGGCTAAAGCAAGCGTCAAGACAATGAAACATAAGATTTAATGAAGTAATATTATCTTATGGTTTCGAAATGATCAATGAGGATCATTGTGTTTACCTAAGGAAGGAAAAAGGAAAGCTTGTCATTTTATCATTATATGTTGATGATATGCTAATAGCTGGAAGTGACATAAAGTGTGTAATAGAAGTCAAAAGTTGGCTTTCATCACAATTTGACATAATAGATATGGGAGAAGCAGAGTACATCTTAGGAGTGAAGATCGTTAGAGACCGATCAAAGAGGCTTTTGGGTTTGTCTCAAGAAGCTTATATCACTAAGATGCTACAATACTTCAATATGTCAGATTGCAACATTGAACAGACGCCTATTGCTAAAGGTACTATCTTGAGCAAAAGTATGTATCCCAAGACTCCTGAGGAAATAGCCGAAATGAAGAAGAAACCATATGCCAGTGCTATTGGTAGTTTGATGTACACTATGTTGTGTACTCGTCCCGATATAAGCTATGCTGTTGGCTTAGTTAGTCGTTTCCAGTCAAACCTAGGATCGAGACACTGGAAAGCGGTGAAGAGGATATTCAGATATCTTAAAGGAACAGCTGATTATTACCTCTGTTTCCAAGGATCAGATATGAGCCTAAGTGGCTACTCAGATGCAGATTGGGCTGGGGATCTTGATGACAGAAAATCCACATCTGGCTATGTCTTCTTGCTGAATGATGGCGCCATCTCATGGAATAGCAAGAAGCAGGCTTGTGTAGCCTTGTCGACAATGGAAGCTGAGTATGTGGCTTGTGCAGCGGCTGTGCAAGAGGTTGTCTGACTAAGAAGGTTCCTGAAGCATCTGAGGATTACTGAGGATAGTGGGAGTCTTGTTATTGTGTACTGTGACAATCAAGCTGCGATAGCATTTTCCAAGGATCCCAAATATCACAGCAAAGGCAAGCATATAAAAATTAAGTATAATTTTGTAAGGGATATTGTTGACAAGAAAAAGATTATTCTTAAGTACATCCCTACACGGAATATGCTTGCTGATCCTTTTACTAAGCCATTGACTAAAGAGTCATTTCATGGTCATATGAAGTCTTTGGGACTTCGGAGAATGTAACAATTGTAAAGACATTTTGATAAATAAAAAATTTCATGATCTATTCAGTGTATATGTCTTGGTTACATTCGAATAAAAGTCTCGATAAGGATGTTGGCAGATTGGGATTGGTCCCTCACATGGACAATCATCTCTATTTGTTAAGTACGAATAGAGGTAAGACCGTTGCTTATGGGACAGCTTTTGTAGCTGTGAATAGAGACATACCCATAAGTTAAAGTCGCCTTGATATTTGGGTCAAGATGAGATCATTTGTGTAATGATTGGAGTAAATGCACCCACCATTTACTGAATCTGCTTGAAGCCAGATTAGAATTCATATGTTGAATTCAGGATTAGACATTGGGAATGTCTAGATCGAAATCTGTACGATGTTAAATTTGGGAAAAACATGCGCTCTTTTTGGTAAAGAGAATAACATCGTAGCATGTGATTCATACCACATGTGCTATGGCGACAAGAAGGGTTGTAGGAGAATGGATCCCTGCTTTTCTACTATGTGAGGCCCTTGAGATTATAAGTTAATCTCGATTTTACCCTAAGTGACTATTTAGATGTCTACTTGAAGTTCTGATCAGTGTCTGCTACTTTAGCATGTTTCCTATTGACTATGGATGATTCGGTCTATGGAGCATAACTAGGAAAGCAACTGATTAGAGTGAATGGATTCTAGCTAAAAAGGAAGATTAAGATTGATTTACATCTGCGACATTTATTCACTAGTACCGGTTACATTTTTAGTTCAGTACATAAAATGTAATTGTGAATAATTTGTTTGATTGGAGGTGTTGAACATGCTCTTGACATATGGTCAATATGAGGGATTAGAGATGTTCATGATGATGTAAATAATTTAATCTGGGGTAAAGGCAAGCCATTTATGTCTATGATTTGTTCTATGGACATTTATGTCTCTGATTTGTTCTATGGAGCAGCTAAGTAAGGTGTGACAATCTTCTTAGCAATTGAATGCTCACTGTGCTTGCTGTCGCACGAACCATTTTCCCTAATGTATGGAATGAATGTTCTGATCTGGTCTTTGTGACTTGATTCTCATAAAGTCTGTGTGACTTATTTGGTCTTTGTGACTAAATTTTGCTCAAGTCTTCGTGACTTATTTGGTCTTCGTGACTTGATCACCTTGTAGTCTATGTGACTAACTTGGTCTATGTGACCATATGGATTGACTTGGACGAGTGGGAGATGTTGGGCGTTACACTTAACAGACGAAAGGGTTCGTCCCTTTCGCTGCTACAAACGCCAGGGAGACGAAGGGGCGTCCTTTCCCCTTCGTCTTCCTCAGCCTTCTTATAAGAGGCGTCCAAGGCAATCAGAGGAAAAGGAGAGCTTCTGGCGATCAGAGGTGCGAAGAAGAGCAGTGGAGGTGATCGTGTGAGCAAAGGGAGAACATCCGTAGGGACGGGATTTGGTTTGTGGAAGAGTCCGAGAAGGTTCCGTGTGGTGATCTTCTCGGCGACAGCAGCAACGACGTCTCCGGCGGTTCATCGGCGACTTCATCGACCGGCGTCTTCGGTTGCGGTTCTTCGGGAGATCAATGTGAGTGTTTATGGTTTCCGCATTATTATTTTAATTACTTCGTTTAAGTTTTCATGCTCTCAAAACTACCAACAAATGTGATAGTTAAAGTTAAAGTAAAATGGTGGTCATAGTCAAGATAGGATGACAGCCAGAGTGTTACCTTCATCATAGCTTAGCTCCTCACTCAGCGCTAAGGCCTTTGGTATAAGGACAGTCGGCCCCAGAACTGGTCGAACTTGAAGGATCTAGTGCTCCACTTGTAAATAACCGACCAGTATAGAGGTTAGTCGAAATTATATATGACTCGCACTACATAACTATGTTATATAGTCGGTCGGCTCAGAGGCTGACCAAGTTAATCTAAGCTTAGTATTCGCTAGTCTCTCAATATATGGTCAAACGACGCATAAGCCAGTTGAGCATATGAGATACAACTCCTCACTGCTACAACATATTCTCCCAGTATATTACTAGTCGACCCAATAACCGGTCAAACATATGGATTTCAATTCACTCCTCATGTGCCAATCCTCCTTCGTACAACCGGTCGTTCATGAATCTGATCGGGTTCACAGGGCTCAACGCCCCTATCTCCTACACAAATCGGTTGGTTACAACATTGGTCAAAATAAACTTGTTCGATTTTAATGCACCGACCGAGCATATGGGGTTTAGCTCCCCATTTTTGCAATATTACTCAATATACATGCGCAGTCTTACGATACTACCTTCAGTATAAAGTCGATCGGTCTCAGGGCCAGTCAGACTTACGAAGCCAAGCTTCCTGCTCTTCGAGAGTCAGTCTCCCTTCATATTAGCGGGTAGTCATAGAACCGGCCAGACCAACGAAAATTAGCTCCCTATTGCTTTAACATCAGATCCTCGGCACCGGGCGTAGGATATATAGCTGATCGTCCTTATGGCCGGTTGGATTTACAAGACCTTGTTCCCCGTTCTTCAAGGATATAAATCTCCTAGTATATATAGCTTGCCAAACATAAGGCCAGTTGGATTTCCTCCGAGAGATAACAGTGTCAGATGATCACAACAACTCGTCAAAGAGTAACAACTATTTATCAAAGAATATTCTGTTGTTCCAACATATGCAATAAATAGAGCATTCTTCGAAAGTGGCTATACACCTTCCATCAGCCGACACACTATGAGAGCATATTCTCTTAACTATCTCATTAATTGTGTAAGTTATAAAAGACAGTTCAGATGTGAGTAACGGAAGATTCCTTGGAGAATGATTGTTACTCAATAACTTCTGACACCGAATATTCTCTATCACCTCATTATTGGGGAGGATATGAGAGGTGGTATAAAAAGAAGTCATCTCCGTTGGCTAGGTATACGAGGCAATATATTTTTTACATACTACACGCATCTTCAATTGATCTTCTTCCCTTTTCACTCTATCACTATACTGACTTAAGCGTCAGAGTGTCTGCGTCAGGGACCTCTTCCCTGTTTCTTGCTCTAACGTTTTGTGCGCTCTCTCTTTCATGTGCGTAAAAAAAGAGTCACCGGAATTCCCTTTTGCTCTAGTTCAAAACCCTTCCTCCCGTTCGGAGGCTTCTCTCAGTCAACAATTAGTTTTCACACAAGATCGAAGGTGAATGTTGACCGAGCACAATAACAAAAAATAAAAGTCCTAAAAACTAATCTTATAAAGTTTCATGATCTAGTAGTATAGATTATAAGAAGAGTTGTAATTTAAGAACTCATTAAATAAACGGTCGTCGAACGAGGTAGTTGAATCTTTTTCACGTGCATGGATGAGATAGAGATGCCATGCAAGAGGTAGCTAGCTACCAAATCCTGAGCAGGAGGATTAAAGAATGGAAGAGATCAGTGATGATGAGTGGGATCGAGAACAAAATATGGTATAATTTGTGAGAAAATCCCTGGCTCGAACGCTTTTCAAAAGAACGGATCAACTTACTGCGAACTTGTCCCCAGAATATCTGTCATTATTGCCATTGCTGCTGCTGTATTTGGGCCTAGCTCGGGCTGGCCTAAACGAAGCCCGTGCTATTATATTGCTGTTGGCAGTTACTGCAGTAACTTCACGTAGTGCCCCATGACTGCACCGAAAAGTATAGTTTTGAAACGGCACAATAGCTTATGAATAAGGCTTGCGTCCAAGGAAACAAAGTGAAGATGATCGGTTCATCAAAAACAAAGAACAAGGAATTTGATTCAGGGATCTTCTATCTTGTAAGTGATCTTTTGACAATAAGCACAGAGATTTCAATATCTGTCATCGTCAATCCTTGTTTACTGTTTACTGTTTACATATTTGCATATTTGTATTTGATGCGTTCAATCAACAATTGCTACAGTGGTGCTATTGCATTTTGATAATCGTTTTCAACAGTCAGGATAAATTCGGAAAGCACACTTTGCATTTCACTGTTACATGAAGTGCAAGAGTCATCGTCGCACTAATATTTCATACGTGTTTTTATTTGAAAATTAATTAAAAGAAAAAAGTGGATGGAAATAATCTCCACTGTATTTGGGAGTTTAGTTTCACATTGGAAAATGAGAGTGACTTTTAGGTTGCTTTATATTGAATTATAACAATAAAATTGTGAATTTGTGCCGGAAGAGGCTCGTTTTTCACCTGTAGGTTTGTATCTGAATTCATTCCTTAACCATTATCGGAGAGAGATCTATTTTAAAACAAACTGTATCTAGCACAAGCCTTGACACTGACCTTCCTAACTCAGCACTCGGCATCACAACTTGATACTCTTCCCACTCGAGCTTGGTAGCGCTTGGTATTCATCCAACGACATATAATTTAGGCTAACTTTGGGCAGTCCGCTATTCGGCCAACTAAACACTTAGTACTCGGATAACAAGGCTGGCCTCCAATCTCCTCAGTCGGCACAGGGACGTAGGGAAGTGGGGACCGAGGGGTGCGACTGCCCCTGACATTTAGAAAAATATTATATCTCGTTGCCACTTTACTTATCGACTCACCACCATTCATCATCATAAAATTAAAACTGACCATATTTTTAAAAAGTTATCGACCTAAGCTATCTATCCATTAGTACCATTTTTACAAGGAAATATGACAATTTAGAATATTAAGTATTAAATTTTAACTGATGAATTAAATCGTAGAACATTAAATGAAAATGCTAAATTAAAATTAGAAATGAGTTCAAACTAAATCCAATAAATAGGCACGGATATAAAAATTATGTTGGTGCAAATCAAGATTAATTTAGAATTAATTTGGTCAAACTATACCCGAATTAATTAAGTTTAAGATCTACGAGTGAATTGGGCATTTTTGAAAAACCTTTTTTTTTCTCCTTTTTCTCCTACGCACGTTGCAACCCTCACCATGTCATAGACACTGGCGGAGCCAGAACATCGAATCCATCCAGGCTAATATTGACCTACTGTCATCTACTCGGGCTAATCATTCACGTGGGACCCGATTACTCATGAATTGATTACTAATTTTGGGATAACATGTTAAAAAAAAATCTGCCCCGGCTAAAGCCTAGGTAAAACAAAGCTTGGCTCCGCCATGAGTCGTAGGGGTTCATTATTTGGATACATTCATTAATTCGTTTGATCCAAATAACATTCGGATTATTTATTTCAGTTAAATAAAATTTAGATTAGTTGAATGAGCTAACCCGAATATTAATTGGGTTAATGATTTTGTTTTGGATATAGCTTCCCGTCCAAATAATCCTCCCAAAATCAGAATAAGAAACTAATATATATTTTATAATTTTTTTTAGTACAATCTTTGAATCTTTAGAATGTATATTTTTTTCTTATATTGAATGAAATTATTTTATGAAATTTGGAGTTTATTTATTTGTAAATAAAATATTTTGGAATTTATTTATTTGAAGAACATTGAAAATTTAAAATGAAAAAAAAATAGATTAATTGGTACTCGAACCGAAATAATCCGAATTAATTTCAAATAATTCAATTTTATTCTTGATTGAATTTAAAAAATTATAAAATCTAACTAATCTGAACCAAATAATCCAAATAATCCGAACCCGATTCAAATGAAATACTCCTATTCAGTCATAACTCATACGCCATTATCATATTCCTTATTTTCTTCTCCTTTTCTTCTCCGACGATAATAAACTTATAATTTTTTTTTCTCTTCTTCTCAAGCACAAGCAGTACAAAAATTCTCTTTTCTTCTGATTTCTCTTCCCCAACAAACGAGAAAAGCACATCAACTACTACCTTCTTCCCGCAACAAGAGCAGCCTCACATCTTTTTCCTCTTTCAATAATTTCCACTAAAAAACAGATTCTGGAATATCCCCGTTAGCTTTTACTTCTTTTTTTGGTGCCCATGCATTGTCTGTCATATAGAAAGCAATCCTCATTTCATCGACCACCATTAGCCAAAAGATATACATCAAAACGAGCACCTTCCTTCACACCCTGTTTGAAAATAACTTAAGTCATGGAATTGAATTGAATTTTATTATGAATTGAATTTCATAAGGGATTGAATTCAATTATCATGTTTGGAATGGATTGCAACTTAAATTATGGAATTCTTATGTTTTACCATTTTATCCTTCTCTCTTTTTTCTTTTCTTTTTTTACAAAGAAGAGAGAAGGAGGGCACAATGGACATAATATGGAGAATTGAATTCCCTATCTAAATCACACCTAAAGAGGTGTGATTTACTTTTGCCTTGTTTGATGGAATTAGAATTGAATTCCATATCAATTCTTAGCTAAAAAATCATTCCAAAATATGAAATTCAATTCCAATTCTAAAAGGAATTGAATTCCATATCATTTCAAACAGAGTGTCAGTAACACTCACTTGACAGATAATCCAGTAAACATTCCTTTAAACGAAATTTCGTAGAGAGAAATGTTGAGAGGAACGCAATACCGTTCCAACTTCTCTTTTATTTTTTTAAAATGCTCAATAATTTGGTGAACGAGTACAATAATTCAAAAAATAATCACATCAGCGTCGAGATCAGCAATGCTGTTCGTCCACCATTAAATTAGCACGATTAATTCATTGAATGATGTATTGTGCAGCGTTGACTTGTCAGAAGAAAGACAATTAATCGAGTTGGCTTCGCCTGCTCTTTTTCAACTTTGTTGCGTTTCATTAGTAGAGAAAGTTTCACCTTGCCTCTCGTAATTTATCTTTTTTGAATTCTAGTCCAAGTAATTTAGAATATCGTATTTTATCCGTCATAATTTATAAAATAAAACATTTCCTCCTCGGTCATTGACAACTGACTAATTTGACAATTTAATGCGGCATGCGCGACTCGTCAACAAAACTATTTTATGAGGGGAGAATAAAAATAAAATAAAATATGTAGGGTAAAATGTAATATTTTAATTATACGGGACAAGATGAAAAATTTTCTAGTTATTATAATTAATTAGATTTTGCGAACCTCATATTGCCACCGATTGAGCCCCCGGGGTGCGTGCCTAAGGGACACGGTCTACCTGGTGTGGGCCTCATAGGTCGTGCCCTCTGAGAAATACACCCCGGGTGCACCCTGGAGTGTTCTTAGACTTTGCTTCCTAACATTGTGAAACGTTAATCCAACTGTGTATCCTCTCGCCCAGTAAATTACAGTGAACTTAATATTTACTCGAATATAGTATTTTCTTTGAGGCCATTTACCTCCTTTATTCATAATAGGAACTATGAAAATTTTATTCCTATCCAGTCGGCCCTATTGGTCGAACGAGGCATAAATCGCCTCTCTTCTTATAGTTGAGCTATTTGTCCCTCTGAGGTTCTGACTCTATGTCCTAATAAAAGTAAGTGATAATAAATTTTAAAGAATCAATTAATTCAGGGTCAAATCCCCACATGATGTATGTTGTTTAGGGGATGTTTGATTTAGGAGAATAGGAATGAAGAATGACGAATGAAAATGAGAATCATTGATTGTCATAGTTAATGTTTGGATTATAGAAATAAGAATACAAATAAGGGAATGAATATTTGAAATTGGATAATAACTTATTCTCATGTACCTCCCCTTCAATGAGTCATTACCCTATTTTCATCAATCAAAATATGTCTATATTCCAAAAATACCCTTGACCTAAAACTAAAATTTTCTCCCATAATATCAAATATCAAAATATATTTATTTATTTTTTCTTTCATATCATTTCTCTCTCCTTGCTCTCTCATCATATTTTCTCTATCATTTTATCACACACTTTCTCTCTCCTTAATCTCTCCTATCACACTCTTTTTCCTCTTTTTTTCTCATTACACTTTCTCTCTCCTCAATCTCTTCTATCGCACTCTCTTTTTTTTTTCTCATCATACTTTCTCTTTCCTCAATCTCTCTCATCACACTCTTTTTTCTTTTTTTTCTCATCACACTTTCTCTCTCCTCAATCTCTCTTGTCACACTTCCTCTTTTTTTTTTCCTCAATACACTTTCTCTCTCATCATACTTTCTCTCTCATCGTATTTTTCTCTTCTCAATCTCTCTCATCACACTCACTGTACTCTTTTTTTCTCATCACACTTTCTCTCTCACCATACTTTCTCTCTCCTCAATCTATCTCATCACACTCTCTCTCCTTATTTTTTTTCTCATTAGATTTTCTCTCTCTTCATCCTCTCCCACCATACTTTCTCTCACATCATATTTTCTCTCTCATCATGCTCTCTCCTATCACACTCTCTTTTCTCATTTTCTCTCATCACACTTTCTCTCTCTTCATTCTTTCTCATCACACTTTCTCTCTCATCATTCTCTTTCATCATATTTTTCTCTCACATTCATCTTTCTCTCATATCTAATTTTTTCTCTTATTTTCCTTTAATGGTAAAAAAGGATATTTTGATTTATTCCAATAGAAAATATGCAACTAACCAAACATTATTATTAAGAGTGATATACATACTCATACTCATTCACATTCCACAATACAATGATTCTCATTCCGATTCCTTTTTCTAAGAAAGAACCAAACACCCCTTTATATTATAGACTCAGCAAGGGATTAAATGGTATAGTAAATTTGTTTGTAGCTTGGAGGATTACAAACATAACTATTTGCTTTCCAATTAGCTGTTTTTGCATTAATTATGACATCACCTGTTTTACTGATTAGTGTACCCATTGTATTTGCTTCTTCTGACAGTTGATCAAGGAAGAAAAAGATTGTATTTTTTGATACATCATTTCTCTTCTTCAATCCTAACAAAAAAATGGACTGTCTTTTAAAAATCTTTGGATACTTTCGACTTATAATTTTCGTCGAGAGTTAATCATATTACTAAATACTAAGTAAGACTCACTTTATCCCTAATTATATCAGTTTGAAACAGATAAATTATGAATAGTTGCTAGTACTAGTGCATATTATGCCGAGATTTAAATCTTAAATCTTATGATGACAACACCTCGTGCGCTAGTCATTAAACCATCTCAAAAGATAATAAATACTTTTATAAATATTTACTAGAATAAATTTTAAAATTATATATATATATATATATATATATATATATATATATATATATATATATATATTTATATATCTGATCTTGGATAAAAACCGACTGTGCTTAAATAAATATCTTTATAATTTTTTCGTTTTCAAAATGTATAAAACTGTTTTAGATAGACCACTAAGATCATCTCCAACCACAAAACTTATTTTGGTGCACTTTCAACACTAATTTAGTATCATTTGAGTATCCAAATTTTTTTCAACTCCAAACACCATTTCCTACACTAAAAAGAATATTCTTTAGAATATTCTATTTTTCCATCTTATAATTTATTATTCAAGATATATATTAATTTGTTAAATATTTTTATTACGATAATAATTACTATTAATTTTTATGATATTATATTTTTAGTTACAAGAAAATTAAAGTTAGTATTTTTATAATTTTATTAGAAATAATTTAATAAACATACTAATATTTAATATTTAAAGATAATACACAATCATAAATAATTTAGATATTTTTTTTAAAAATATTTTCACCAGACTAATAACACCTAAAAATATTTTAAATATAACTTGCTTATTAAAATATAATATATTTTAAAAATTCGTACTTGCACTAAATTGGTGTAAGTGAACAGTGCAACACCATCTTGGTGCTGCACTGTTCACCTGCACCAAAATGGTGCAGGTTTTGGGATCTCCATTGAAGGAGATCTGATGTCTCTTTTATATCAAAATGATGTAAAAAGACACCTATTGAAATTGGTCTAAGGCACTATAATAAATGTATCTCGATTGGGACGTCTAGTTTAATTCGGTCCGATATGATATGAACCGTGTGGCTCGATTTGAAAACGGTCCGGTCGTTGGATGGCGCCGTCTTCAAAAAAGACTTTATGTCTAATTTTAGAAAAACAATAAAAAGTAGTGACTCATTGTAAAATAACATTTATGGGTTAAAGTCAAATTTAAAATTAATTAATAATAATAATTTTTAAATTAGTTGAATCGTCATTGTTGTTTAAATGTGTAGCTAGGAACGATGCCCTCTCGGTTGTGGAACCACGGAGGACGGAGGCAGTCCCTGATCTATCAGTAGCGGCGCGAGGTCGATCGAGTGGGATTAAATCGATTTGGTAAGAGGTCGAAATCTCTGTTTTCTTCATTTCTAATCTCATTCCATCGCTCTCGTTTTGTGCGGATCGGTTTTTCGTTCTGGCGTCGGAATGTGTTTTTCGAAGGGGGCCAGATTATCTGCTTCCTTCTTCTTGTTCCTTCTGGAGGAATCGGTTTTTTGTTTAGTAGGTTTAGATCGAAGTCCGCGTTGGACACGAACTCGAAGATTCAAATACCGATCTTTTTGGGTATTTAGTACTCTTTTTTTTCTTGAATGCTATTGTTATTATCAGGAGTTAGATCCGAGGTGATGGCATCGCGTGGCGATCCTGAGATGGTCGGTTGTATCTGGTATATAATGTTTGGGGCGAGAGTGGAATAGATCTGTATATGAACTTGGGTTTTTTGGCCTAAAATTGTACTGCCTCTTTCAGAGTTTTTTGCTAGAGATTTTGGGTAACCCCTCTTTTTTTCCTTTTATGATTATGAATAAGTTCTCCCTTCAACAAAGCCATCGGATGGTTGGGAGTAAATTCTGTTCAGTGAAACTGTTGGATAGTGAGGGAGCTAGAAAATTATGGAAGTGGGTGCAATTATGCCTTTAAGAAAACAACTAGCTTGACAAATTGAAGTGCCAGATTGCGGGGAGGCAAAAACACATCAGATGAATCATGTAAACACAAGATTTGCCCAAACGATCTGACAGAAAGAAAATCCATATAGGAAAATAAAATAGCTAAGTTTGGTAGGTGTCGTGAAGAATTGATTGGAGACAGATCACTTTCAGTCAACACTATCTAATCAAAGAAAACAGAAAATAGATAAGAAGGTATAGGTGAAGAACGATGGCAAAAAGTTGAAAGAGCGACACTTGGATATTTTTGCTTCTACGATTTGAAGGCTGCATAATATCTTAAATTTTCTTTTACTGCTGATAAATATGATGATTAAATCATGTGTTTGCATATGGAATGGTTCAGTTTTTTACTTTAGTGGGTTCAGTTAAAACAATTTCGTTTTGTTTACTATGACAGTATCATATCGCATGTGTGTGATCGTGTTCTGTGTTATTTCTCAGGAGCTGGCCCAGCTGAACTCAGCTACTTCTTGACCTATCTTCATACTCGGTTGTCAGTCTGATGGGCTGTTTCGCTTCTAAGCTCAGCGGCAAACACGCAGTCGGATACGAGGACGACCCTGTGGCCCTTGCTTCTCTGACTAATTGTATTTCTTCCTCTTTCTTCTTTTACAATCCAGTTGGTGTTCATGCTTCACGAATATACCATGCATGCATTATCTGCACTGTTGCTTGCTATTTTGTCCTCATAAGAAATACTAGTTTTGACGTTTTTCAGCCATCAAGGAGTCTATGTGCACAGTATGGTTAGGTCTTACGTAGCCCCCTATGTCGTCTATCTCTTATCACTGAATCGGAAGGATTCAACAATCAACAGTACGAGCCTGTAGAACAAGATGTCCCATCCAAACTCATGGCTTTGTACACTTTAGGATTGGAGCCTAGTTTGTTTCTGTATAGCCGTCGGATCACTCCTGATTTTACTCACCCCGTCCCTCGCTTTGCCATCCTGCCACACCCAACTCTATTTATGTTTTTTGTCATCGCTTTGAGGTCCCACCCAACTTTGATTTTTTTTTTTTCAATCATCGCTTGTGATTAAAATCTGGATATATCAGACAGCAAATAGGTTGGCTCCATATTTGTCCGATCAGCAAAAATCAAAATAGAAACAAAAACGCTAGAGAAAGAAATACTTTGCGTTTTCAAAAGGTTAGGCTCCTGTTTTTAGTTAATTAATGAAAAAAAAAAAAAATTGATGCATGACACTGTACTGTAAATTTTGTGTGATATATCACTACTATCGATTTCATTTTCTGTTTGTTATTAAAATTTCACATGTTTCAATATTTTATAAATGGTGGTAAAATGTAATTATGCTAGTTCCAACGCCTGGATCAATCCGTACCAAGGCCAATACAGAGAAGGTAAATAACGGATGATTACTAATTTTTGAAATAATGACTGGTCAATATTTTATAAATATGTTCATAGCTGCTTGCTTGCTTCAGAAAAATGCATCGATAGTATTCTTTTGGCATCTTGACTATTCAATATGCAAAGGAATTTACTAAATTCAGAAATATTATTTGACAGTCACCGTAAATGAGGTCCTCGCCCTTAATGAGTTATATAAAAAGTTGAGTTGCTTGATTATTGCGGATGGGCTAATCCACAAGGTATATACTTGGGCGTTTAACAGCTACATCACTCATGCGGTACCATGGGCTGTCTTTGTTGCTTTTGTCACTTATTCTTAATTATGCCATTGAGCAGGAAGAATTCCAGCTTGCTTTGTTCAGGAACAGCAACAGGAGAAATTTTTTTGCAGACAGGGTCAGTTCTCGCTGGTTTTTTGTTTTTTGTTTAACCTTGTTCATATATACTATTGTTTGGGGCAACAAAATAGTACGTCAATAATTTATTTCTAGGTCAATGAATATCTATGGGGCCACAGCTAAATTTCTTCTTTTTTTTTTTCTTTATGATTCAAGAACATGCATGATCGTTTGTCTTTGCTGACCAACTTGTGAAATTTCTTTTCAAACATAAAAGCTATCGGTAGAATAATTCTGTTCAAGCTCATACTGGCGTTTTATTTACAGGTATTTGACATGTTTGATATCAAACGAAATGGGGTTATTGAGTTTGGAGAATTTGTTCGGTCACTCAGCATCTTTCACCCAAGAGCTCCGGAATCAGAGAAGATTGAATGTAAATGCTTGAATATTATTAGTTACCTTCTTGTAGACTATGGCTGACCTTAGAAGTGAAATAGTTGGTTTACTTTATACAATAACCTCCAACGATAAATGGTTGGACAAGTCTTCAAATAATTGGTTTTATGTTAACTTCTAATTCTTGCTTCATTTTACTTGCAGTTGCATTTAAGTTGTATGATTTAAGGCGAACTGGCTTCATAGAGCGTGAGGAGGTGAGCATAAAATTTTCCTTTTTTCTATCTCTAGATTTCCCTGCTGCGATGAATTCTTCGAGGACTTTTATTTCGTTTGAGAAAGAGCTAGCTTTTTTGTTATCTAAACTGATATAATGAGATTTCACTATCAACGTCTAGAACTACAGTAGGGTATTAGAAAGCAATCCATGTTGGCTGCATATTCATCCTGGGTCTTAGTTTTAGAATATATTCGGTTGTGTTAGGTTAATCTATGTTCTTGACAATTGTAGCTATGGAGTAGAGAAAGACGGCTTACGGATTGTCGTCTAACTTTTGCATATGTTGGTGTGTGTCCGTATTTTTCTTGAACTTCTCTGAGTGATTGAAGTTGCACAACATGACCACTTTAAATCTGATATAAATATGTTTGTACTCATTCATGGGCACTTATCTGATGGAAAGAATCTATTTTGTTATTAACTTGTTGCAACTGTGTCTTATGACTGACAATGCATATCTCAATAAAGTATAACGTTTCTCATTTTAGAGTCCTACGTGGAGCCAGTTCTTCTCATTCTCTGCATTGGTCTCATTTGAGCCCAAGTATATGCAAACCTCGATAGCACCTA
The DNA here is from genome assembly GCF_018446385.1 of Zingiber officinale. Classification (NCBI taxonomy): domain Eukaryota; kingdom Viridiplantae; phylum Streptophyta; class Magnoliopsida; order Zingiberales; family Zingiberaceae; genus Zingiber; species Zingiber officinale. Next base: position 5,309,769 of record NC_055995.1, on the reverse strand, counting down.
AGGTGTCGGTTGATCAAGATAGTAGGATGGTTGTCATGGAAATAATATTTGCTAAGGAGTATGTAATAATTCACTCGCTGAATCAATTAATCCTGAAAATGGATATCATTGAAGTGCTCCCGGCCGACCATTAAGGCGAGTGGCATGCCCTGTTGAATAGGAGGGCTTGATACTGGTTATTTTACATTTAAACATTTAATAACTAATTATCAGGGCATTAACTTCGTCGATAGTAATGCTCAGATGTGTTCAATAGAGTAAAATTAAAAAGAAATTGAATGGATAACTTAATTTGACATTTCATTGTTAGTCTTATCTGGAGAAAATTATTTCCATTGGCTGATATGATGTGCAGTTGAAGGAGATGGTGATGGCTATTCTCAATGAATCAGATCTGTCTCTGTCGGATGAACTTGTTGAAGAAATTGTCAATAAGGTGAGTGTTACACCCTTGTTGGATCTTTACATAAACAATCAACTTCCAAAAAAAAAAAAATTGAACGATTTCCAAGGAGCAACAACGTTTCTACATTGATTCAAATATCAGCATTTTTCAGTTGACTGCCGAACGTAAACAAATTAAATCCCTTAGCAACATCGGCATCAACAAGCTTTGAGCTCTTTATTCCTCACACCTTCAACATTCAAGTGACCATCAGTTGAAGCTATGCTTAGTTGCTCTAATTATAAATTTTTTACTTTTATCTTTTCTAGTAACCTTACAAATTCGTTTTTATATTCTCATCTCTGCTAGCATATTTTTTTCTGTAATGCTTTATCTTTTTGTCTCTCCAATACTCTGATTTACAAACTATGGTTAACCTTACCAAGTCTTATGAAATTAAATAATGATATTAAGTAATAATGTGTTGTACAAATCATAATCTAAGAAAAAAGATAATGTTTTAGGTGTCACAATGAGATCCTAACGTCGTAATATGCTTGTTTGCAATTAAGATACTCTTTGCTGTTGTAGATTTCAGTTGCCAAACCAAATTCTTATTTGTTGTCTTTTGAAGACTTTCAATCAGGCAGATATTAAAGGTGACGGGAAGATCGATCCAGATGAATGGAAGGATTTTGTCAGTCAAAATCCATCTTTGCTCAAGAACATGACTCTTCCTTATTTATCGTGAGTCCTAAACTGAATTTAATTCTTGCTCAGTCACTTCCGTCTGCTACATTTATTCACATCATTTCAGTTAGATTTTTCTTGTACTATATTTGTTTGTTTCCGTATAGTTTCGGTCAAGTTTTTCAGTATAGTACTGTTCAGCAACCAGAACTTGGTCAATTTGCTACAATGAAATGCTTCACACAATTTGGCGGGGAATCTTATTCACCAAGATGCAGTACTGGAACAAGTAACCAAAGACATTTGCTCATAAACAATAAGATTCCCCTGCATCTTACAACCGATTGCATTCCATTGTAGCATGCTCGGATGCAATTCAACAATACACTTTACATTCTCTAAAGTTTCCATCTTTTTTTCTAATGTGCATATGGATTTATGCAGGGACCTAACAACCTCATTTCCTAGTTTTGTCATGCAAGCAGACTTGAGCGACACAGACGCCATGTGATGTTATATCAACTACCATCACCCGTGTTCTGCTCCAGCTGAATCTAATGAAAAAGGATTACAACCGGTAGTTGCCGAGAATTGCATGTACATAACATAAGAGAAGTGGCACCAGAATGGCAAGACCCCTACTAGTCTTTGTTGGCATATTATAAGATGGATATGCTGCTATTATATGTTGTCGTCCTTTTGTTCCGGTTAATATTGTGGAAGCAGCTAGCAGAAAACAATGATCAAGATGTGCTATGTATATTGTAGTAAATGATGATTACATTTATACTATATGTTCTTTATAGGATTGTAAATGAACCAGTCGTTTGTGAATAAGTTTGGTGTTCGGCTTAGTAAGAATTTGTTTATGTTCGTTCAATATACATAAGATTAGTTAAACAAACAAACTTGAATAGTTCGTTAAGCTAAACAAATAACCTTGAACACATATGTGTTCAGCTCGTTAACGTTCACGAACCATATTTATTAATAAAACTCTTTTCAATATCCTAAATAAATAATAAAATAAAATAAATAAATTTAAATTATCAAGTTCAATAATCAATCAAACAACTAAAAGTTTCAAACAATCAAACAAACTTAAATTGAGAGATTGATAACATCTAAATGAACCAAGCTCGAACCAAGCTCAAACCAAACTTGAATTGAGAGTTTGATAACATCTAAATGAACCAAGCTCAAGTCAAGCTTCAAACAAGCTCAAGCTCATAAAAAATAAATCAAGTCAAGCTTGAATACTCATTTCAAAAGCTTGGTTCATTTTAAATTCTGCTCAGCTCGGCTTAGTTACCTTATCAAATAAGTTTGAACACTCTAAAACTTGACTCGGCTCGACTTATTTATAACCTTAATCCTTTATAATCCGTCCTCAAATTATATGAAAAAAAATAAATTAGGAGATAAATTTACAGTCAACCATCATGGCCAGAAGATGTGCTTTGTATATTGTAACTTAGTGAGGTCAACAAAATCTTATAATTAGATACTGAAGTATATGCAATTACGCAACCGCCCTTTTGCTCGGTTGGTGGGGCAGAGGCCTGTAGTGGTTGCACGTGCCCTTAAGTTGCTTGTTAGAATTTGGTCAGTCAGTAGTTTTATTTATATATAAGTTTTGTTAGATTTTGAAGAATCCTGTGAAAAAAAATAGATGATTTGTATTTATATAAAAGTAATAATAAAATTAATACTATAAAAATAATTTTATTAATAAAATAAGAATTTTATCATAATAAAAAAATATCAAATAAATTAATTAAGTAATTTAAAATTATTTTTCATTTAATCATGCACCCAGTTAAATCAACATGAATCAAATAATAAAACTCTACCTAAATTAAAGCCTTGAAAGGTCCAAACCGAATTGAATAAATCTACAATTTGTGTTGCCTTAATTTGGGTCATCCTGCCCACAAGCGTGAGAAAATGATTTAAATCCAAACCAAATTGAATAAATCAAAATTAATTAAATTAAAATTTTTTTAGATAAATCCAACGGATTGAATATTATTATCAAAATCGAACAAATCGAATTAATATAAAATCGATTAATTCAATTGATTGGTAGTTAAATCATAGGTCAATTAGCTAGTTATTGTCCAATTCAAAAGAAGGATTAGAGCTAGTCATTGTCCTTGTCCCTGACCAGGTTGCAGAAGTGAGGTCGAACCTCCTTTGAAGGAGGCCCTAGGCCCTAGTAGAAGGATTAGAGTTGGTCATTGCCAGGAGCAACTCACCCTTGCTGTGATAGTTATTTTGTGAATCCTTAATTAATTATTTATATTTGCTAAAGAATAATTGAGCAAGTTAATTAATTTTAATTTATATATAAAGTTTTGTAAATATATTATAATTAGTTTTGCTTAAATGGTCCAATCATCAAAATTGAAAGTTTTGAAGATTCTGATTAGGGAGGGATAAAAGTTTAAATTAATTAATTAAATTAATTGATTAAATTTAAAAGTTAAATTTGATTATTTTATAAATTTCATTTCTTTACTAAAAATATTGACTATTCAGATAATTCCGTTAGATTTTAATTTTAAAAATTTGATTAAACCAAATAAAACGATCCACAATTCAATTAATTTAAATTTTCAATTAATCATATTTTATTAATTAAATTTATTAATTTTTGTTAGAAAAATCAATTTATTCCATTTCAATCTAACTGTTTCAACCGATTGCTCAGTATTGACCTTAACTAAGAGTAATTATTGACTAAAAGTTAAATATGAAAAATTTTATAAAATGAAATTACGCCCTTAATTTTTGTATCATTTTTCAATAATAACGTTAAGAGGGAAAAAAACACATTGAATTAATTATTATATCCTTCAATATAAATTTTCACACAATTTATATATGCATTAGTATAAATAATAAAAAAATAATAACTATAAAAAGAATAATCAGCTAAAAACTCATCCACCATCTTCACCAAACTAAAAAAAACTAGAATTCAAAATTAATGAATCAAAATTAAATAAAGATGTAATAAAATTCATCATTTAATGATTTCCTGATCATCAAATGTGGCATACGATGAAATATGAGTGATTTTGATTCATCAATTTAGAATTCTAATTCTTTTTTTATTTGATGAGGATGGTGTAATAAGTTTTTAGTTGTTATCTCTTTCAGAGTTGATGTTTTTCTACTATTTATGAAAGTACATGTATGCATTTTATGAGAATTTTTACCGAAAGATATAACGGTAAATTTAATACGATTTTTTCCTCTTAATGTTATTATCAAAAAATAATAAAAAAAGACAATAACATAATTGTCTTTATTTGCCACACGTGGGGATTTTTAATGATGAATTTTATTTTATTTTATTTTTATTTTATTTTAATTTATCAATTTAAAATTTTGATTATTTTTTTATTTAGTGAAAGTGATGGAATAAGTTTTTAGTTGAGTATTCCTTTCAAAATTATTATTTTCTTGTTTATGTCGATACATATATAAGTTTTATGAAAATTGTTATTAAAATATTTCCCTCTTAAACTATTAATAGTGCAAGGGCACAATTATCTTTTATACAATTTCTCACATTTAACTGTTATCGAAAGAAGTTAAATACTATTTAAAAATACTGAATAAAATAAATATAAGGGTTAAAGGTATTTTAACTATTATTAAATCATTAATATCAGAATCACATGACAACTGTAACTATAGGGCAGAACGTGTACAGTTGTAAATTAATTGTACATTAATCTTCAATGAGATCATCCAGTAGCATTAAGAGAAGCTAAGACATGTAATCAACTGATATTTTAAAAAATGCATCTGTCGTTTACTAGCACAGGGCAAAATGTGTCTTATAAACGGTTGGGACCAAATGTGTAGCTCTCAATGCTAATATTAGGGATTTATTTGATATTCATCTTAAGAAGAGGTGACTAATCTAAGGATCCACATACTCACGCAGCCTCCACTATGTAAACACTTATTTTCGATAATTACCGAAGGCGGAGAAGCCCTACAAGCTCACAATACAAGAAGAAAAGGAAGGGAAATATAATACAAGCAAAAGCTTACAAGATATGCACAAGAAAACTCTAACCCTAGCTTTTCTTCTTGTTGAAATTCGACTCTTGACTTGGGCGTGCACCAGCACTAGCCTCCAAGATCCTTCAAGATCTGGCGAAGAGAGCAGGAGAGGATCGCAGTGTCGCGTGGAGAAGAATTGAGGAAGAACTACTGTGGGAAACGCTTGCCAACAGCTATATCATGCGCCAACGGTCAAATCCCAATTGATCGGATTGCTCCCAATCGATTGGGGAGGCTTTGAATCGATCGGCAGATCGATCCAGAGCGCCTCTGTGCTCTCTGGGAATTGCCTGGATCGATCGACCGATCGATCCAAGGCTTATCGCGCAGAATCGCAGCTCCTAATCAATCAGCCAATCAATTGGAGGCTCCCAATCGATTGGAGGCTCCCAATCGATTGGAGGCTCCCAATCGATCAGCCCATCGATTGGGAGGCTTTCTGTGCGATCGGCGATTCTCCCAATCGATCCACTGATCGATTGGGAGGAAGCTTATCGCGGGGACTCACTCAATCGATCAGCCAATCGATTGGGCATGAGCTGATCGATCCAGCTCATGGTTTTTGCCCAAAACCAAGTCCAAAGTCCCCAAAACCAACATCCGGTCAACCATGACCTGTTGGTAAATCATGTCTAGCATCCGATCACCCTTGACCTGCTAGGACTCCCTCACCAAGTGTCCGACCAATCCCTTTGACCCACTTGAACTTTTTCCCTCGTGCCAAGTATCCGATCAGTCTCTTTGACCTACTTGGACTTTCACCAGATGTCTGGTCAACCTAGACCCATCTGGATTTCCTTTGTCTGGCTTCACTCACCAGGACTTCCCTTCTGCCTAGCTTCACTCACTTGGACTTCACATCTGCCTGGCTTCACTCACCAGGACTTTCCTTCTGCTTAGCTTCACTCACTAGGTCTTCCCTTCTGCCTAGCTTCACTCACTAGGACTTCCCTTCTGCCTAGCTTCACTCACTAGGTCTTTCACCTGGCTTCACTCACCAGGATTTTCAACTGCCCGGCTTCACTCACCGGGACTTCCTTCTGCCTAGCTTCACTCACTAGGTCTTTCACCTGGTTTCACTCACCAGGATCTTCCAGTCAAGTATCCAGTCAACCTTGACCTACTTGACTCTCCTTCACAATCTCTCCACATGAACAATTGCACCTGCAATCTCCATGTGTCGTCTTCATGTATTGTCAAACATCGAAACCCAAACATCAAGACTCAAGCTTGAACCAATTCAAGCTCAGTCAATCAGGTCAACCTTGACCTAGGGAATATTGCACCAACAATCTCCCCTTTTTTGATGTTTGACAATACCACTTTTAAGTTAGGCTAATCTCATAGCCTCAACTCCCTTCATGCCAATATATGAATGATGGTTTCTTTCATTCTCCTCCTTTTCTAGAGGGCAAACTCCCTCTTTAAGTAATGAAACCTAACTTAACCACACATTCTCCCCCTATTTGCACACATCAAACACTCTCCCCCTGAAGAGTTACCCAACGTTGTTTACAACTTCCCTTGTCGTTCACAACACAATAACGAAGATCTCATACCTTTCATTATTCTCAACGCTCATCCTTGAGCATATACCACTTGGTATATTCACACACGATTCAAATGAAGGTCTCATACCCTTCATTGTCATCAAATGCTCATCCGTGAGCATACATCACATGAATTATGAAGATATTCACTCTCTCCATTACATTCAAATACCCAACCTTGAGCATTTTCGATAAAGAAGGTTAACCACCTTCCAAGATGTATGAAAAATAGATTTTCATGTCCTTAAAGAGTAACTCCTCCTAAAGATATGTACGTAACTTCTGTCATTGCACCAACAATGACTTGGAATCCCTAAACCTTTAGGAAACCCAACTTTAGAAGTTTTGAGATTCAAAATTTCAATTTTGAAACCAAACCTCAACCTAAACCTCTACTTAGTCTTCCTTAACTAATCCATTCTTGTTTTCATCATGAAAACTCCCCCTAATGTATACAAATGTTTTCCAAGGGGTTAGGAATGGTTTTATAGACTAAAAATGATTTAGAATGCTGAAATCAAGCTTTCCCAGCCAAAATCAGCATTCTCAATCGATTGGAGTTGGGTCCTAATCAATTGAACCCAACTGAATCGATCCACTGATCGATTCAGACCGCGTAGATCGATCGGTGGATCGATCCAGTGAGCTTCTATTCGCGAGAAGCTCACTCTCAATCGATCGCCCGATCGATTGAGACCCTTCATTCGATCGCCCGATCGATTGAGACCCTTCAATCGATCGGGTGATCGATTGAAGGTCTGAAGTTGCTGAAATTCCATTTCAGTCAACTTCAGAAACCCCTAGAAAATTCTACAAAATTCTAAAAATTATGAAAATTCATGTAGACATTATTTAGGGTATATATTATTAAGGAAAAATAGTTTTCTATGAAAATACTTTCTATTTTTCAAGATTGACACAAAATTGAAAACTTATAAAAACTTTAGTATTTTCTTCTAGTTTGTGTCTAGCCTTTCAATGATAATTACTATCAGAAGATAGTTTTCATCAAGGTTTTCTAAAAGTATTTTAAAATAATTTTCAAAACCAATATCCAACCATGTTCTTTGGGCTCAATGCACATGACTTGTACATTAGCTTTCCCAATGATTGGAAAACACATATCTATGTGTTTTGATGAACTTAGAACTCAAAAGAATGCACTAAATCAACATATTGAGTTTTGTTCATCATCCTAACATCTCACTTGTATCTAGTGTGCACTAAAACACATACAAGTCACCTTATAGTTCTTTTGTGAGATGTAAAGTTTGGTTTTGCCCTAATCTAGGAATCATGTATATCTATCTAGGCATTTTAAGATTAGGAACATCCACCAATGATGTTACTTGTTAACGAATGTCATTTGTCCTTAATTGCGAGGAATTAAACATAATGCATGATATGTTATGGCATACATCAAAGATAAATAATTTTCATAAGAAAATTTCCTATGACTACATGATGTATGTATGACATGACATGGTATTTTTATATTTTTCATAATAAGGTATGAGTGCAAGAATAAATATGATGTCATGACATACGATGGCCAAACAAAGCATGGCAAATTTTAGCATAAATAAAATATACCTAGGTTACCTATCTAAGTATCCTAAAGCCTTAGCTAACTTAAAGTTTAAACCTAGATTGCCCAATATTTCTCAAGAAAATGTCAACACCCGATTTTGACATTTCCTTTTATTTTCCTACATTGTGCCAATATAAATTAAGCATATTCCTCGAATTTTGGCACAAATTACTCTTTTAAAGAGTAACAAATTAAGTTAAGGCTTAAGTTGCCTCTAATTCCTAAGAACATACCACAATCTCAACTTGGTAGTTCTTATGATTTTCCTAAATGTACCAATTTAATTTTAAAAATAAATTCATCACATTATGGCACATCTTACCCTTTCCAAGAGTAACTTGGTTATCCATTTCATTTTCAAAAGTTAATAATAACCTTTAAAATGCTCTTAGAGTGTCAACTTCATCATGGTTAGGTTAACTACCCTTTCAATTTGAGTTGACACTCTCTAACCCATCTAAGGGGTAGAGAAAATGCTCCTAGGAACCCAACACCTATTGGTGCTCCTTGGATACTCTAGGTATTCACTAGGAATAGTCTCCCTAGATACCTTCCTAGTAACCTTGTTAGGCTTTTTAGGGGCCTTGGTCACATTTTCTAGGTCAACCCTAGGGATTGCGTCCCTTGTGACCTTCTTAGTGACTTTCTTAGATTTCTTAGAAGTCTTGGTCACGTTTGGTGTTGCAAAAATACTTCTAGGGATAGCCTCCCTAGTGTTTTTGACTTGACCATTTGACCTAGGGTTGGTTCCATAATTATATGGAATCATATGATAAGAGGGCACAACCTTTTTAGTTTTAGGTTTGTATCTCAAACCCCTATGGCCCTTGGATGACCCTTGTTGTGCTAAACTTAGGTTTTGCTCATTTTACCCTTTTAGGATATTTTCCATCCTTCTTAGGTTCTTTTCTAATTTATCAAGTCTTGACCTCAAGACTTGATTTTCTCTTATTAAATCCTTAGTTTTTGGTTTTTCATTTAATCCTTGAGCAATTTTATGTTTAGGTTTATAACTATGATCCTTAGTGTTATTGCCTAAACTTTTACCTACCTTCCTAACCCTAGGTGTGGTAGTCTTAGCATGGAGAGCCATATGTTTTTCTTTAATGCTATTATGCTCCCTATTTTATGGCAAATAGCATTAAAATGATAAAAATTGGAATTAGCATGCTTTTTACCATTATTTAAAGGGGTAGGCTCAATAAATGATACCTTGCGTTTTACCTTGGAGGCTCCCCCTTAACTCATGCTTCCTCCTTGAGCCTTGACCACTTTCTTCCCCTTGGGACATTGACTCCGGTAGTGTCCCCTTTGATTGCAAGAGAAGCACACAATATGCCCCTTGCTCTTCTTTGTTCCGAAAGCGGCCTCTTTGAGCTTCTCCTTGCCCTTTGGTGACACTTGACCCTTTTTCTTGGCCAATTTAGGGCATTTGCTTTTGTAGTGCTCATGTTCCCTATACCCAAAGAAAATAATGTGATCTTTATTATTAATTGAACTAGTTATACCTTCATGTGTAAGGATGACACTTGATCCTCCTTTTGATGTTTCTTGATTTTTGGATGATGCATTGTCTTCTTCTCCATTTGACCCGGATGTAGAAGCTTCTCCTTCTTCTTGATCCGATGTCAACAAAGGTCTCTCCCCCTCAATCTTAGAGGTGGAGACTTCTTCATCTTCATCCTCTTGCACATGAAATAAGAAATATGCTCCTTCCTTGCCCTTTTGGTTGCACTCCTTTGAGGATGAATCTTCTAGGACCTCTTCTTTCGATGTTGAGCACCTCTCAATCTCGGAGTCCTCTTCTTCTTCTTGATTTTGCTCCAATGAGTCGCCCTCTTTGGATTTTCCTTGATTTGGTACAGTGGAGGGTTCTTCATGAAGTTTGGCCAACTTGCTCCACAATTCCTTTACATCTTCAAATTCTCCAATTTTGCAAAGAATGGTGCTTGGCAATAAATTAACCAATAATTTGATTACATTGTCATTCGCCTCGCACCTTTGAATTTGTTCTTGGCTCCATTTGCTCTTTTTGAGGATTTTGCCCTTTGAATTTCTTGGAACCTCAAAACCTTCCATGAGAGCAAATCATTGCTCTATCTCCATCATCAAGAAATTCTCGATCCTTGATTTCCAAAGATCGAAGCTTGTTGAAATAAATGATGGAGGCACCCTTGTGTCGAATCCGAGTCCATCTCGAAATTCCATCTTGAAGTTGAGCTTCTTGAATTCTTTGACTTTGATGAATTTGCTTCAACTTCTTCACTCTCTAGCTTTGTTGCCCCTTCCGGCGATAATTCCGGTGAAGAGCGGCCTTGCTCTGATACCACTTGTTGGGACCAAATGTATAGCTAGGGGGGTGAATAGCTCGACGCGATCTCGTGCTCGTCGTTGCTTGTTTCTTGAGATGATGTGCAGCGGAAAATACAAAGAAACAACACTCAACGCTAACACTAGGGATTTACTTGGTATCCACCTCAAGAAGAGGTGACTAATCCAAGGATTCACACACTCACGCACCCTCCACTATGTAAACACTCATTTTCGATAACTACCGAAGGCGGAGAAGCCCTACAAGCTCACAGTACAAGAAAAAAGGGAAGGGAAATATAATACAAGCAAAAGCTTACAAGATATGCACAAGAAAACCCTAACCCTAGCTTTTCTTCTTGTTGACATTCGCCTCTTGACTTGGACGTGCACCAGCACTAGCCTCCAAAAACCTTCAAGATCTAGCGAAGAGAGCAGGAGAGGATCGCAGTGTCGCGTGGAGAAGAATCGAAGAAGAACTACTGTGGGAAACGCTCGCCAACAGCTGTATCCTGCGCCAACGGTCAAATCTCAATCGATCGGATTGCTCCCAATCGATTGGGGAGGCTTTGGATCGATCGACCGATCGATCTAGAGCGCCTCTGTGCTCTCTGGGAATTGCCTAGATCGATCGACCGATCGATCCAAGGCTTATCGCGCAGAATCACAGCTCCCAATCGATCAGCCAATCGATTAGAGGCTCCCAATCGATCGACGATCGATTGGGAGGCTTTCTATGCGATCGGCGATTCTCCCAATCGATCCACTGATCGATTGGGAGGAAGCTTATCGCGGGGACTCACTCAATCGATCAGCCAATCGATTGGGCATGAGCCAATCGATCGGCTGATCGATCCAGCTCATGGTTTTTGCCCAAAACCAAGTCCAAAGTCCCCCAAACCAACACCCGGTCAACCATGACCTGTTGGTAAATCATGTTTAGCATCCGATCACCCTTAACCTGCTAGGACTCCCTCACCAAGTGTCCGGCCAATCCCTTTGACCCACTTGGACTTTTCTCCTCGTGCCAAGTATCCGATCAGTCTCTTTGACCTACTTGGACTTTCACCAGATGTCTGGTCAACCTAGACCCATCTGGATTTCCTTTGTCTGGCTTCACTCACCAGGACTTTCCTTCTGCCTAGCTTCACTCACTAGGTCTTCCCTTCTGCCTAGCTTCACTCATTAGGACTTCCTTTCTGCCTAGCTTCACTCACTAGGTCTTTCACCTGGCTCCACTCACCAGGATTTTCAACTGCCCGGCTTCACTCACCGGGACTTCCCTTCTGCCTAGCTTCACTCACTAGGTCTTTCACCTGGCTTCACTCACCAGGATTTTCCAGTCAAGTATCCAGTCAACCTTGACCTACTTGACTTTCCTTCACAATCTCCCCACATGAACAATTGTACATGCAATCTCCATGTGTCGTCTCCATGTATTGTCAAACATCGAAACTCAAACATCAAGACTCAAGCTTGAACCAATTCAAGATCAGTCAATTAGGTCAACCTTGACCTAGGAAATATTACACCAACATAAACCATACAAATTATTTATTTATTTTTTGTCAGTGAATGAATATAGTTATTTTGCATTAATCAACAATAATGATAAACAAAAATTAATCATAAATTCTAATCCGTATAACTGTTATTGTTAAAAAGAGTTTAAATTTATCTCTCTCACATGTGATAAAAAAAAGTAATTCACTCATCCAACGCTCCCGTAAATCCAATGCTCCCGTAAATCCGTCTCTAAATAAAGAATAACCTGAATGGAAAAAATAAACACTCTTATTCAACAATAAATTTAGCTAAAGTTATATAACATTCTATTTAACTTAATTATACAAAATACACATCTCAGAAAGCTGCTAGTTAAAGCTTATTTAAAAAATTTAAATAATAAGGAAATTTTGATGGAAATTCTCATCATTATCCAAATGAAAATTTTCGATTGTCCTAACAATTGTTTTCAAACTATTTAAAACATAAAAATATATAAATTAAACGTTTTAACAAACAAATGCACGATTACAAGTTTGATCTAAAAGCATCTATCCTAGGATAATAATACAATGATTAAACCCTCCAACTAATAATTAAGGAATTTAAGATTCAAATCTCAATTATAATATATTGTAAAAAAAAAAATCCTCTAATGAAAATTGGACCTAAGAATACTAATCATATGAATCTCTATAAGTACTTCTTAATTTACTTTAATAGTCGATAAAAAAATTTACATAAAATTGAACTGGGATTCTGAATGTCAATTAAAAATGATAAATAAATAAATAAAAGAGATTCTGAATTTTAAAATTTAAAAATTCTCATACTTTAATGGTCGTAAAAGATGATGATTACGCTCCAGACGACTCTCACAGTCCATCCTCACGACTCTCGCAGTCCATCCTCAGATTATACGAAGGAAGATAAATTACAGAGTAACTTATAACTAACGACAAGTAACTAAGGGATGAAGAGTTTTTTTCCTAAGAATATATGTCCATCGAAAATTAATCCTGGTGCTATTGTAATAAATATGTCACCCTCAATTAAAGTGATGAAAAAAAACAAATCTCATGCTTTAAGGAATGACGCATGGAAGAGGCACACTTGAATTGATGCACATTTGAAAGAAAAGCAAGTATGAGTATGACATGGATCAATCTAACGCACAAGTAGTCAGGAGTATAAATTTACATAAGCATACAAAGGAAAGCGAAAAGCAGAGGCAAACATCTCCCTCAAAATATTAACTGTATACATCGTCAGCATTTCTAAAAAACTAATTGTTCAAAACTCGCGTAAGTACGAGGTTAACACACAAGGCTTAATGTTGGTGGGTTAATGAACAGGCAGCTACTTATTGAGGACGTGCTTCTCATAAAGTGCAATAATATCCTTCTTGTTGGGATTTCTCAGCTCCAACAGTTGTGCACCAAATCCCTTCGTTGTGAGCTCTTGCTTGAGCCTTATGACGGTTAACCTTTTATAATCCTCTTCAATCTCAGACTCTTGATTTCCCTGACTCTGATTATGATCCTCCTGCCCTCTAAAGATTGAACCACCATCTTCTGTGTGAGCATAGTAGAGTGGGCTTGTGCTACTTTTGGTTCGCTTTCTACTCTTTGCAACATCATCGATGTCCATATCGTGCACTGACTCTGTGCCAATGTTATCGTCCACTCTTAGTCGCTTCCCTCGTACACTCTTCAACTTGCTGTCTAGTGCAGTTTCATTTAGCCGAACAGATGTCAACTCTTGCTGCATGGCATCTAGTTTCCCTTGAGTAGCTTGTAGCTGCAAGGATAAAGTCTCCGCTCTGTTGTTGGCCTCAGCACGAGCGGCTCGTTCAGTTGCCAGAAGACTCTCAAGAACTTGCACAGTGCTGGATCTCTGCTCATTGTTCTCACTCAGCATTTCCTCTATTTCCTTTTCACGCTCTTCAACTCTTTGCTCAAGTGATGCAACCTTTGAGACAGCATCAATTTCCAATTGCCTAACCTCCTCAATTTCATTAACCAGTCTATTTCTCTCTCTTTCCAAGTTTTCAACCTGCCTCTCTGCCTTCTCAATTATTGTCAATCTCTCCATTGCTAATCTCTGAGCTTCGCCCTTTTCTTTTTGGGCTGCTACGATTTCTGCTCGAGCAGTATCGGCCAATTCAGTTGCCCTCTTTGCCTCCCTTTCAGCATCCTTGTACCTCTTATCTGCTTCATCAAATTTCTTGCATTCGGAAAGATATTTCTCCTGAAGATGATCTTTTTCTTGTTCTAGAATTTTCACCTGTCTCTCATGCGACTGGGCCACTGTTTTAACAGATTCTAAGCTTTCAATTAATTGTCTTATTTCATCTTTCAAAATCAAAGATTCTGATTCACGGCTTCTACGTTCTTCATCCAAAACCTGCAATCAGTAACATTTAGATGAAAACAACCATTTACAAATGTTAAGATTTTTTTGACGCCCTTGAAACTGTAACTTACCTCCATCCTCACATTCAAATCATTAGCCCGCTTCTCAAAATGTTCAACTTTTCCAGTCAAGATTTTGACTTCTTCATCCTGTTTCATCACCAAAAATTAAAATGAAAAAAGAACATTTACACAATATTAATTCATATAGTGAGAGAGGCATGCACAAACAGACAGGTAAAAATTTACCTTGGCTGCTAGTTGTTCAGCAAATTCTGCTCTTAGTGTGTCTTCCCTGGATTGCGCCTTCTTATTAGTGCGTTCTTGTGCTACTGCTGCCCTCTCCAAGGAAGCCTTGGCATCTGCAATGGCTACATCATATTTCCGCTTCCACTCTAATGCCTCTTCCTGAGCAGATGCTGCCTGTTCACGGGCAGCAGCTAATCTTCCTTCAGCAGCACCTATCCTAGCTTCCAAAGCTGAAACCTTAGCTTTAAGCTTTTCCTCCTCAGCTTTTCTATCTGCATTTATCTGGTCATATTTACTTCTCAAACTAGAGTACTCCCTTTTTGAAAGTTCGAGGTCATTCAGTAAATTTGAGTGTCGCTCCTCTAACTTGCTATATTTGCTCTGTAAATCAGCAATACGGCCAGTGTAATCATTTGAAATTTTTTCCTTGTCCCTGACAGCTTCTTCATAGCGTTTTAAATATTCAGATCTATGTTTTTCATTTGCCTCCAGTTGCTTGTTAAGCAAATTTAACTTGTCTTCACTCAAGCTACATTTAGACTTGAGTGAATTTCTTTCCACTTCGACTTGATTTAATTGTCTTCTGAAAATGTCGAGAATTGGACCATCCAAACTGTAGAAGCAAATGAAAATAATAAGTATGGTTGTGTTTTGTGCTGATCAAGCTTCGAAACTTTGAATTGTATCTCAGTCTATATTAGAGACTACCATAGTATAAGTATAGATTTGAAGAATCATCATACAAGTCAACAAAGAATAAAATTTATCTGACAATCTGTAGCAATTGGTTTTAAAATAATATGGAGCTATCCCACCATTTTGGAGCCTTATGACCTTGCATCCTACTACTTTTCCACTTAATTGTAGAAGAGAAATACAAACCTTTGTTGAAGGAAGGAAACCAATTTTTTCCATTTGTCGGGACCCTGAGCAGATGACTCAAAACTGCCAATCAAACTGTTCAAGAGCTGCAGTTCAAATATCCAAGAAAAAACATTATGCCCATGTTTCATAACGGAAGTAATTAAAAAGAGAATTAGCTCAAGTGTGAAAAGCATTACACTAATGCCCATAATCACATTTGGACTGAACCCAAACAATACATTAAATACATGTGGAAATTGAGGAAAAAAATTCTTTTGTGAACTATAATATTGTGAAAGTGGGGATGAAGATGCTGCTTAGGGAGAGGACACATATGAGAGAAAAGTGTGATGATGTATTTTGATTGTCATTTTTTTCCTATTCTGTTTTGCTAAATTTCATCAGTTGATAACTTGATATGATTGTATGCATGGTCTGACTCCTTATGTTAGCTTGATAAGATTGCATACTTAGTATGATTCTTATGTTTCATGTGTTATGTGCAGTCAATTTAAGTGTACTGTGATAGGTGCAGGTGTTGTGAATCTAGACCATTTGGGCTTGGCAAGCTTCAGGTTGATTGGAAGATGGTACCTAGGGCTTAGAACACCTAATGTTATAAGATTTAAAACAAAACCCTCAGCCATCCAAAATTTGAATTACTCACAATGCATAAAAATGTGTTGGTGAGTGTTGGAAAGTCAGTAGGAGCTCCTAGATAGTGGATTAATAAGATTGTGATTTGTGGTAGTATTGAGAATTTCTTTTACCTATTTTATTTTGCCATAATTATGGGAATCACCATTACCTTAGAGATTCTTTCTATTTCTTATTTCAGAATAATAACTTGTAGTTCATTCCTTCTAGAGTGGTAGAATGATTAAATCAATTTTGCCCAAGATCCAATTCTTTTTTCATGGGATCAGAGCCCAGAACAACCTAGCCATCATATGAAAAAGCAATGGCCAATTTTTCTTGAACCTACAACACACTGTGATAAGATGAAACATGTAAAGATTGACGGAAGATTGTAAAGCAGGTTGAAAGAGGAATAAGGTTTGTCTTTCTACAGCAAGGCAAGAGGTGGATGTAGAGGTTCTTGGTGCAGGTACAGAGGTGTCAATGGGCAGTACCAGTACTGTGCACACCTAGCTTGCCTTAGCCCAAAGATTGTAGTGCCAGGCCATGCATGACCCATTTTCTGGTCTGCTTTGAGCGAGGGTCAAGCTCAAAATATTAAAAACAGTAAAATATTTAAAAAATCATTTGTTAAAATTGGTATTTTTATTAAATATTATTAAAAATATTTAATATTTATGATTATAATATTAATATTAATTAAAAGAAAACAACGGGGTAAACTTGGCCTGTAGGCAGTGACAGGCTAAGCACAACTCACTACTCAGGCCCACAATCCTCCTTGAGCACAAACCCATATATAGTGTCATACTCAACATAGTTTTACACTGCCTGAATGTGCCAAACCAAGTTAGTACAACGCAAATCATGCCAGATTGAGCTAAGCACTGCTCAAACATCTCAGGTCAGGCCAAGCACACCTAGAACATGTCCAATCGAACCATAGGAAGCCCGACCCATTTACACTTCTAGGCATGTGTTTCCCAAAGCAATGCCAACAACGAGGCTTGCATCACTCATCAGCAAGCTGGGTTCAGTAGATATTTAGTCACCGTCTTGAAGAGAGTATTGGACAGACGGCAGGAGAACCTGATCCCAAATTGACGGGATTGATTAATGGTATTGAGATTTGTTGTTTTTTAGATGTTATTTTACCTTTTGAATTCCCACATATAGGATTTACCTGGAATTTAGGGATTTATTCTAGAACAGTCAGCTTGTATTTATTCCTCGAGTGATAGAATAATTAAATCAAAATTACCCAAGATCCAAGTCTTATTTCAGTATGTCAGATAAGCATAACTTGCAGCAATGGACCTCTGCTAGCAGTATAATATGATAGGGAATTAAGATAAATAAAAAAGCAGAAAATCAAAATTTCTTAGAACTACAATTGGTCGCCAATTGTCCCAGTCCCCAGATAGAAGTGAATGTCGTGTAGAGAACTCTTAAAGTTGGTTGCTAACTATAGCCCAAAGTGCTTAGATGGACACATGAAGTAAATGTAGATCAATAAAAGAGCATATATTTTTAATATGGAGGCATAAACAAACATATAAAATGACTTTTTACAGAGAGAAATATTCACTTAAATTGGTTTTCTAAGACACTGTAAAGAATGGATGAAAACCACCAAATTTGAGAACAACCACAGCTTATACAAACATCATTATGTTTCTCTCAAAAGACATCATGACACAATACATCCAGCGGCAGAAGATTCAGTGCCAAAAGAGAAGTATCCAAGATTTACTGGTAGATTATAACCAAGCACAGAAAATTCAAGAAAACAGAGAGTTTTAAGTCCTAATTCCCAACAGAATATGACTAACAAGATGACCACCTATGACAAAACAAGTGCAGGGATTTATGCCATTTTCTATTCAGAAATTAACGTTTTGCCATCATGTGCATTGACAAAGGGCGGTAAATGAACCGAACGTTCGTGAACAAGTTTGATATTCGGTTTGGTAAGATCTTATTTATGTTCGTTCAATACACACAAAAATCAATTAAATAAATAAGTTTGAACAACTCGTTAAATTAAACAAATAAGCTTGCACATATATGTATTCAGCTCGTTAACGTTCATGAACAACGTTCGTGAACAACATTCATGAAACTCTTATCAACATGCTAAATAAATAAATAAAACTTTTAAAATAAACAAACAAGTTTAAATTATCAAACTCAATAATCAATCAAACAAGCAAAAGTTTCAATCAATCAAACAGGTTTGAATTGAGAGTTCGATAATATCTAAACGAATAAATCAAACTAAACTTAAACAATTATTTTAATGGCTTGATTCATCAAACAAGCTTGAACATCCTAAAGCTTTGCTCGGCTAGGCTTGTTTACAATCCTACATAGTAGCATCAATTATCTGTATGTTTCCAGAGGAGAGGTATAGCTTACCTGAATCACGCTATCAAGTTTTGCATCAGGAGCATGGCACGCTGCTCGTAACTTTGCTTCCATGCTTTGGACTATTTTAGAGCATTGTATATCAGCCTCTAAAAGAGCGGTTCTTTTGTAGTCCTTCACAAACAATATAGTTAACCACGATTACATTTTAGCCTTGTTTATATAAACCAAATAGAATGCATGTCACATGCATCAAGAATGCATCAATAAACTGATTCTGTAACAATATGATAGTAAAACATAAAAACCAACCACCTATGGATTCCACTGATTTTTTGGTCAAATAGTGAAAAAATTAAATTGCAGGACAAATTCAAAAAATTTCTAGTTATGTAACAAGCTAGTCTCCTAACTTTGGCTGGATCATAACGGTTAGACAGTGAAGCAGACAAAACTCCCAATATGGAGCTCCAAAGGATAACAAGCCCGTCTTAGCATTGTAAACAAAGAGGTTATTCTAGCAATAGACTGAAAGTCGCATCCTAAGAAGCATGTAAATGAAAATCATTTAAGAAGAAAAACTAAATATGTAAAAGCATAGTGATTCCGATTCATCGTTATCTAATAATTTTTCTATTTAATTAGGTTTTCCATAAAAACAACATTTAAAAGGAGGTTTCACTCCTCAAAATAACATCTAAAGGATTTTTTAATCATCAAACTGCACTTCTTTTGCACTATCTAGCAAACAAGATTTTTAATTATTTGCTATGGAGAAAGCAGGACAACCAAATTTAACCTATGATCCATGTCATGTGATTTAATACAGGTGTTTGTATATTTTAACATTTCAAAAACAACAATTCCTTGTCAGTTTATGGTTTATATGAAATGTTGCAATTCAAAAGGCAATGATTCTCATCCTGACTAGAATCATGGTTGAAAGCTCCAAACTAAATACTTAGAAAAATTAAAGGCTAATCTTTGTTAAAAAAATTATTCAGTTAAATGCAAATTTGTCTTATCGTAATTACCTTTGATCAGCACAGAGTTATCAAAGCAGTAATAAAAGCCACTAAGAATCAAAGGAGACCAAAAAAAATATGCGCGACAAATTGGGACAGGAGTAAACTTTTTCCTTCATATATATTTTCAAAAGACCAGAATGAATTTGTTACATCTACATGATAACTAGGAAAGTGTTGCCAAAAGTTAATTAAGTGCGACGAGAGTAGAAATTCATGTAAATCAGCTGATCAACAAAATTCAGCTTATTATTGCATTTCACCTACTTGAACCTTTAAAATCAATCCCAAATAAATTGGAGCAAGAGCAGGACTAGCAAAAATCTCTTGATGACAAATATAGATATAAGATTGAATATATATTGTTAAATAGCAAAGTTTGCTGCCTACTTCCTGATGAAAAATTTTCTGCATGTAGATGGCACAGATGCTTACCTTAAAAGCTTCCCTGAAGAAAGTGTGGAGTCGTTTCTCATAGTTTTGACGAGCTAATCCATTGCCAACAGCACAGGAGCTGAATACATCAAGAGCTTTGTCAACAGCAACTTGATGTGCTTCTCTTAGTATGGCCTACAAGTACTTAAAAGTTAGTGCAATTAGAACAAATAGTAGTGTTAACAACATATACGATATGAAAAGTGTAAATTTAAACCTCATCTGGTGGTTTTGAGCGATCAAAAGTGGCCATGTAAGTCTCAGCAGCGTGATCATATGCTTTATGGCATTCTGCTTCTTCAACACTCTGTGTATGAAATATAGGAGAAAATTTGAAATCTTTATTCAAAGAAGCAAATAACAAGTCATAAAAGTCTGTTTCATATCAGTCCAAGTCAAACCACTCTCTCGCCAATCTACCAAGAGATGCTACTACTTCCAGGTCATAAAAAGGGAACCTGAATAAAACTAATTATAAGCAAATGATGTTTTATCTTCTTATCTTTCCTAGATCCTCCAGAGTTGGTTCACATACACTAAATAGCTTCATGTCAACTAAGCTCATTTATATAGCAATCAATCCAATATGTTAGCTCCAAAATGAATCAGAAAGCCATCTAGAATCCAGATTAATGAATTGAATTTTTATCACCCAACTTCAGCTCTGTTTATACGGATCTAAATGCCCTACTACAAGTAATTAAATTATCTATATGCTAAATTTATAGCAAGAGACAAAATAGTAACTAGAAGTCAGGTTCTTTATTCTCCAATGAGAATTGAAGTGTCCCAGACCTAGCATGAAAACAAAACAAGAAGTAATCGAATTACTTAAATTGGGTAAAGACAGACATTTGCAATGAAATTATTAGTATCTTTAGAAAAGGTACGACATTGGTCAAGAAATAAAATAATGATGACTATTATTTGTTGCTTAACAATAGAATGCACAGCCAAGAAAATCAGCTTCACATAATAAGTAGATGAATGAACAACAATGAAAGCAAATGACACTGAGGAGTTCAAAAGGAAATTCACTAAAAATGTTGACAAGACCTATATAATGTTCTAAAGAATAACCTGCCATGAAGAAGATATTGTTGGAACAGCACCACTGTTGATGGCTTCCAAGAATGACTGAGTTAGACCAGCAAGAATGGGGCCTGTCATTACAGTTGACCCAACTTGTTTAGATCTTGTTCGGTCAAAAATGAATTTGATCAATGCATCCAAGCCAGATCTAAATTCTGGTCTTAATCTATCTAACTGCAAGAGAGAAAGACAAAGTTAGAATTCAAAATAGATTGTAAGAATTAGATAAGTAAAAAAGACTACTCACAGGGATCTGATCAAGACGTCGCAAATCGTTTTCATTGTTCAGTGGCCGCACAAGTGTAAAACATTCCCTATCTGGGAATAGTGAACGAATTGATTCTCGAATCTGTTTAAAATGTTGAGTTGCACATATTAATATATATGAAACCATTTGACATAAGTTAATTTGCTAAATAGCATGTTACGATTTGTACCACAAACCTCATTTCTAGACAATAAATCTCTACCACCATCTTGCATAGGCCTCAGAGCTATTTCTAGGTAGTCACGTGGGGTGATCTTTCGGTTATCCTCTACTAAATCTAAATAAAAGTCCTGCAAAAAATTGTCTGTGATCAATTAGCAGATAATATAACCACAAAAGATGGTTGGGGATTTAGGAGAATATAATAGAAGCGACAAAAATAGAGAATGATTGATTAAGAAGAGAAGATATTATCACCCTCAACAACCACACAAATACTGGAGAAAATTGTCCAAGCTCAGACACAGTGGACCTTCCACCAGAGGCTTTGACTCTAATGTGTTTGGTCATTTCAGTGACAAGCGATAGGCGATCAAGTGCAGCTTCATCAATACCACCCATCTGAAGAAACCATACCAGAAACAAGGTTATAAAAGATCAATGTTTACTAAAAGCAGAGAGCATTGAGGTAGCAAGTTACCATATTGCTGGAAATGTAAGGCGTTGCCCCAATGAAGCAAGATCTTCATTGTTACAAATCATAAAATATAAAATAAACCTCCTTCACTTCATGTAGAAGTAAAGTTCTTGAACTAAAAGTATAGTCAGAAAAGAAGTGGTAAATTAGTAACTACACTAGCTATGACTGCATGATGACCATGTCCAGATGACAATAAACAAAATTGGATATGTTAATGTTCTAGCCCTTGTTAGTAAATTTTTGCAGTCAGCTATTTTTCATAATTAAAGTACTGATTAGTAAGAAGATTGAAATTATTGAAAATAGAAATATAAACTAGTTGCATCACGCCAAGCTTAGAATCAATGAGCAACTGTTTGGATAGAAATATGTAGTTCATGGCTATCCAAACAGTCATTCATGAACTATAGCCATGAATTCTAACCCTCTCCATATGTGTTCAAATCATTTATTAATTATTCGGGAGCAATGAGTACATCAAAATTTCATATATAAGCTAGTAACCTCAAGCAACATCTATCTATAGGGACCCAAGCCTCATATTCCAATTCACTTGAACAACCAACATCTCTTTCCCTATAGAGTAATGATTTATAAGTTAAGAAAATCTTCCTACTCAGTATTCATTAGGTTTTGATCACATAATTCAATAGCTCAGGAATGAATGGAGCAATCTCGTACTAAATAGAGTATGGGAACCCCCTATGTGAGGCCCGGAACATGAAGTTGGTAAAAGTTTTAGTTACAGGGAATTCCCTTCGGTCAACCCAAGCTCCAACAAGAAGGTCTAACTTTGATCCATCAATATAGAATAAGCAAGTAAACCCAAGGCAAGGAGGTTGCAAGTTCAATTCCTGCCCCTACCCGAAAAGGAGCCGCTTGCGTATGCAAGCAAAGAGTGCATAGAACATGTGTGAAGCTCTCGCTTGTTGCCCGTTCCTCTCCCAATTTTTTACTATTTATTTTATTCTTTTTCACATTTAAGTTTTGAAACCATTTGAAGAACTCATTTCCAAATTTTTGGAATACAATCTCCAACGTGCATTAGAGAATTGACTTTCGGAGTGCACAATGCTTTGGTTAGACTATGTCTCCTAAGGAAATGTGGTCAGAGAAACTATGTGCAGAACTCACCTTTCCCTTTGTTTTACATGTGTTTCCTTAAAAAGCTACAAAGGAAGGGAGAAAAACTACAAGGGAAATATTTCCCCGGTTTTTTTTATCAAAACTGCTTTCACTCAAAGTGAGCCAAAAGAACCAATTTAGACACCTGAATGACTGAAAAAAAAATCAAAATTTTTTACTCATCTTACTTTTTATTTTGTTTTTATATTTTTGAACAATCAATTTCATCGGCCATAGAATTCCCTATTTCTTCCCATCCCACCCAGGAAACAAAAAAAAGGGAAAGAAGTGAAAATCACGATTATTACCTTATCTTGTTCCTATTAACTTATTTCCTACCTTCACTTCTCTCTCCCGCACTTTTCTTTCTTGCTATGAAACAGACCTTAGGCATAAGTTCATCAAACACTATATTTCACTCCTAAAGTATTTTGCCGATCTAAAGCACTTTAGGAAAGCATTCCCAAACTCAACTCAAAAGGTTTAGTCTCTCATCATATATTTAGTCAATATGCATCGTGTAGAAGTCCTATATATATGGGTATATCATTTTTCTTTTAGAATATACTTTTTTATCACATTTGATCCTATAATACACAAATAAAAAAAATAAACTTAAAAATAAAGTTTTCAAATGCATGCTCTAGAAATTGCCAAAGGATCAATAATGCACAGCCTAGAACATGATTCATACCTGGTTGTAGATAAACATGCTTGACAACAAAACAGCTAAAGAAAATATCTTCGTACTATATGTTCCCTGCGAAAGACAAAGATAGTCAGTTATCAAAAGATATAATATTAGCACATATAACAAAGAACAAGTACATAGTTGAAAGAAAAATATGACATGCCACTAAAATACATTCCAAGTTGTTGTCTTAAATTAACTATCCCTACATGAAGTAAAGCATGATTATACCATTAAAAAGTTGTATCAGCAAAGTACCATTTACCGCATAGGGAAGTGGATATGATCCACTAAACCATTTTAAACTTGATCAAATCACAATTTTGTCCAAGTGCATAAGATCCAAGTCATCTTGTATGTCAATAATAGGGCAAATGATTTTCAAGTGCAGAAAGAGAGAGGAAAAAAAAGAACAATCCTGATTTTCCTCATGGGCATGTTGTGTGTGCCATCAGTTATCACCTGACTATAATGTGTTAGTCACTAGAATAAACAAAATCTAGAAAATCTGAGTAACAACAAGCATTATGAAGAAATCAATCGTAGGAGAGGAAATCTAACCGATTGATCATATGCATCAATTCCTTCAGTATCCAGTAGCAGAAGGTTGTATTCGCTCCCATCAAGAGCAGTTCGCTTTAATGGTGCACTCCACATCCACAGCCCCTTAGTGCAAGGTCGATGGGTGGAAGCTACTTGAAACCCGCTGCTCCTTCCCAAAAGCTACCAACAAAGAAATATATTAAGTGTTTGCAGAAACTTCAAGTTTAGACACAAATTTAATGTAAAAGAATAACCCAGAAATAAAGCATATAGAACCCAAAAAAAGTAATTTTTTAACTCAAAATCATAAAAGAAAAACCAAAGAATGGAGCGTCCATATCAATTAATTAGTTTACTGTGCATTACCAAACAATTGATTACAGAAATAAATGTAATTAAATAGATGAAACAAGATATGTGCATTCCATATATGATGGTGTATCCATAATATGGATAGTAACAACTACAATATTTTATATATATAACATAAAGAATTTGAGAATTGATGATGCTCATTTAACAACACAATGTTGATGCAAATCTCATTTGTCAAATTGAGAAAATGATATAACATTATAACCCATCCGTCTTTGTTGCAACAGTTAAACACACTACTCCGATTCAGTAAATAACTTATGAACTGGCCAAAAGTTGGGGCTTTTTTCTTGCTGTTATTATTGTCGACTTTAAAGAATGTTGCATTCAAACATAGTAAAGGTTCAGTTCCAAGTGAGGTAACTTTTTCTCTTCACATTCTTCCATTTGAAATTATTACTTAGCACATGCTCAAGTACGTACTAGAAGTACAGAATGTTGCCTTTTATATCATATTTACTTTTTGACCAAATATTTATCATTGCAACACAAGCACGGGCAAGGCCTAGGATGGTCTAATTCAGTCCATGTTGGCCAGACCCAGACTGAGTTGAACTGTGCTTGGCTGGGCATGGCCTAGGTCAATCCAAGCCCCAACCAGCATGGACATGAGCCTGCCCAGCTTACCCCATCAAACAGACCAAAGATACAACAACAACAACCAAGCCTTGTTCCACTAGCTAGGATCGGCTATATGGATCTTTTTGCCATTGAGCTCTATCTCCTACTATATCATCATCTATACTTAAATAAATTTTATCTTATTTTATTATTGCTAACCAAGTCTTTTTTAGTCTTCCTCTTCCTCGTTTGATATGTGTGTTTGTCATAGTTTCACATCACTTAACTGGAGCATTTATTGGTCATCTAAGTACATGTTCGTACCATCTTAAACGAGTCTCTCGAAGTTTTCCCTCAATAGATGCAACTCCGACTTTCTAATGCACTCATTTCTTTTTCTATTCATCCTCGTATGACCACACATCCACCTTAACATCCTCATCTCTGCAACTCTCATCTTCTGCTCATGAGCTCAAGTCATAACCCAACATTCAGCTCCATATAACATAGCAAGTCTAACTGCGGTTTTGAAGAACTTTCCTTTAAATTTTAGAGATATTTTACGGTCACATAAAACACCTGACGCTCTCCTCCATTTCAACCATCCTGCTTGTATTCTATATAAGACATCTCTCTCAATCCCTCCATCATTTTGCAAAAATGATCCTAAATATTTAAAACTCTCGGTTCCGAACAACTCATCATCTCCTATCTTAACAATTATCTCATTACGTCTAATATTGCTAAATTTAAATTCCATTTATTCTACCAAAGATATATTAATAAAAAAATATAAAATTAAATTTATAATAAAAATCCAATAATTCATGACCTTAGAATTCTAGCTTTTCCTAATCGGTACATGACTAATGGCTCAAGTGTCACCAAAAGGAGCCCTTCTTCACCTTCCTCTTAAATTGTGCAGTTAAGGCCCAAAGCAAATCCCAATAAAACTTCACAGGAATATTCCCAAAAAATTTTAAATAATTTAGAAAACTTTTAAATTATTTTTAAAATTTGTAGCAAGAGCTTTTTCCCCTAAAAAATTATATATATATATATAATGGGTCATTTTAGCCTATGGACCATGCACAGCCTGGTCTCTCTTCGTGCTTGACACGAGCCCAATTTTGTGTAGGCCCGCCAACTAAGAAATCTGCACCCAGCACCCACAACATGACTAGGCCTGCCTAGTCATGCCTAGCCTTATTGACACATCTACATGTAACCATATGACTCCAAACCCACCTATTCTTTTGAATAGCATTTAGGACATATTTGCTTCATCTACGTCCTTCAAGTCATAATTCATATAAGAAAACACTATGCCAATATCACTCAGTTGTATCCTGAAAAAATCAGTCCAAATGCATGAGACTCCAATGCGATATTGGGAAGGTAAATAGCATGACCTCGTCCTTGCTTAACAAAGAGGTTGTTTATGGCTCCAGCTTTAGTCACACAGCTTAAACTGGAACAAGATTAACATTACACCAATGCTTGTTGTCCTGCCCATGCATCTTCGACTATCACATAAGCACCATGTCCTTTATTTTAATTCTTCTAATCAATCCACAATATTCATAAAGAGCAACCATAGTCATCAAAACAATTACGTTTCGAGTTCATCAATTACTTGTCAACTCACATCCCTGGATAATCAAATTTGAAATAAATTGATATGAGAACAACTTATAGAAAATACACAGTTGGTCTCGTGAGAAAGTTTTCTAGTTGATCGATCACTTTTTATTATTCTATATGAACCACTTTTTGTAGGGAATATTTCCAAAGGCCAATTTCCAATCGGTCAATTTGTGCTTTTACCAACAACTAAAACTCAATAATCATCCAAAGATCCTTCAATATCCTACATAAGCACCTTTTGGCTACTGGAACACAAATCCGGCTAAATGACATGGAAATTGGTCAGGATCACCCAAAAAAATCTCTCCATCCTAGTGATAACTTTATTTGCATTGAAGAACTTTGCTGTTCATTAGAAACTCTTTCTTAAAAAATCAAAATTTAATACAAAAATACACATTGGGTAGGTCAAGGTCACTAAACATCCAAGCTCTAACCCACCTTAATTGAACACTCTTATCTCTTATTACCTATAGGTCCATCCGTGTGGGATGATAAGGCATTAAGATGTCTTCTGTGCATTGAACTCGGGGAACATTGTGACATCATCAGCCCTTCAATTGGTTATTTCGTTCTTTCCTAAAAGCCCTAGTTTGAATATGGAAAAACTTCTCAGTTGTTCGACGATCATCAACAAACTTAACTCAGACGTGTAATTGGAAATCTAAACCCCAAACGACAAAAAAAAACAAAAAATCCATAGAGTAAACAAAAACTCCTCTCAAAGATTCATCAAGGCCGATAAGGAGTGAGAGGTAACGGGAGGGAGATAGAGAGCACCTGATTGAGGATGAAGCTCTTTCCCTGGCGGGAGCGGCCGCAGACGGAAACAACGCCGATAGGTCCCTTGACCATGTGGAGGGCCGCAATGGCCTCAGGGTCCATCTGGAACTTCCCCTGGTCATCGCAGTACACAAGTCGGAGGGGCCGGGCGGGGCCAAGCGGCACAGCGGCGGAACGACTCGATTTAGGGTTGGAGTCTGAACTGGACGCTCCCTTCTCCTTCTCCCCCTTCTCCTTCGACGACGATGCCAGAGGGGAGGAGGCGGCCTTGCCGTTGAACAACCGCATCATCTTTGCTTCGCTCGCTACCACTCTCCGTTTCTCACTTGACGAGGAAGCCAAGACGGAGGACGAAGAGCGATCGAGCAGAAATTCCGTAGTTTCAAAATATAAGACCGATATGATGTTACATAGCCTTTTTCACACCGTTGCGTTCTTTTAACGCTCGCTTTCTGATGTAGCGGTGGCTTTGCCAGGCTGCGAGGCGGCATCTTTCGTCTCTCCTGGTTCTAATGTTATATAACGGTGTGCCGGTTCCACATAACGGTGCCCCGTTATCACTCCAATTTGGCAAAAATCAAAAGGGAAGCCTTAAATTTTCTAAATCATCAAAAGAAGGTGTTTCTTAAAAAAACAAAAATCAAAAAATACTTTAAAATACCCCTAATTTCAATATTATTATAATAATTAATTGATAGTTGTTATAATATATAAAAGATATTCGATAATTACTATAATATATTTATAATTAATTTATAATTTATTTTAGATAATTTTTTATATTATAGCAGATGTTTAAATTATAGTTAAATCCTAAATTATAAAGTCTTAATTTTTAAATTCTAAACACTATTTATATCAAAATAAATTTATCAATTTATAAAAATATTTAAATTTTATTAAAATTATTTTAAATAAATAAGACGTTACTAAGTTATAATACTAGAATAATATTATATTAAATGTTACATATTTACATAATATTTTTTAAAAAATTGTAACGGTTAGTCTTAACCATTATAATTATGTAAAATAAAGAATAATATTTATAGCAATTACTCAATAGCTTCCATAAATTACAGTAGTTATTGATAGTCCTTAAGCTGATAGAAATGATATTTTTAATATAAAATTACATTTATTTATATTTAAAAAAGAAGAGCGTTTCTTTTAATCCGAAATCAATTTTTATTCAATACCACCGTTCAATATTATCACTGCCTTGATTAACTCTAAAGATAATTGATTTAGCCTTATAAACAAAAAATTATCTATTATTAGAATAAATTCGAAATACTAATTAACAGAATACCCATATCACTCAAGGGGCGACCCTTTGATGGGCTGGCAGGGCACTTGCCCAGGGAGGTGAGATCCTCTGTCCTCAAAATGATGTGTTCTCATGTTCCCTCGTCGATCGGACGATCATGATGGCCTCGTGATGTGCACTGCATCTTTGAGATATGATTTAACCCGTCCGATCGGCGAGGGGACATGAGGACACACCATTTTGGGGACAGGGGATCTCAACTCTTGCCCAGGGCCCTACTTTGGGTGGATCCCATTAATTTTTTTTAATATATTATATAAAAATATATTAGATTCTCTCGATTTCTCAATCCTTTCACTGAAGCGTTTCAACCGAAGCTTTCTCACCCTAGCCCTCTCTCGCCGATTCAAGCGAAGCTTTCTCACCCTATCTCGCCCTCCCTCTTGTCGCGCCCTCTCTCATCACGCCTAAACTTCGAAGCTCCCCGCGACGGCGTCGTCCCTCTCTGTGCCCTCCCTTGAGCCGCTCTCACTTGCAACAACGAAGACATGAAGCGTCGAAGCTAGGGTTTCCCTGTGCCTCCCTCCCTCGCCGCGACGCGTGAAGTCATCACGTCGACCCTCGCCGTGCAGGCCTTCTAACGTCTAATCCCTTCTGTTAGTGTCATCCACCAAATTTTTTTTAGTAGCGAATTTTTACTGTGTTTTCCTACGGGATTTTAATTTTTAAGAAGGATAATTAATCAATTATCTCCTTACCGAAGAGGGCAAGTTGTATGCAGTGGAAGGATCACCGGAAGTTAACTTCTTTTTAGCAGAGGGTATCTCCCTTGCAAATCTCAACTCTCTAGGTGAGTGTTGTTTATTTGTTGAAAATATAGTTGTTGTGTAGTGATGGGGAAGTTGTAATCTTTGAAGTTGTATTGCTTATTTTGATCATCATCATTTCCTATTTATTTGATTTGGCTCCTGGTTTAGTAAAATTGGAACCAACAATATTTAGTATTGGATCATCTTGGTCGTAAAAGAACAAGTGGATTGAAATTGTCAAGGAATCTGTAACAAGGAAGGTATAGTGAATTTTGCTATCTTATTCTTCATCTCTAATAGCCTTTATGTTTGTTATCATCAATATATGGTGCACGGTTACTATTGTTTTTTTCTGTTGTTTTGGATCTGTGTTATATCGGTAGATAACACAATTCTATTATTTTCGGTTGAATTGTATTATTTGTGTTGCAAATTTCAATTCTCTATGAATGATGATCTATGTTATAACTTTGTAGATGCTTTTTTTCTATTAGTCATTTATAGAAATTGCATGATTATTCTTGCTTTTAAGTTTTATTTGTGTTAAAATTCCTTAACAAATCATGATTAGTTTTATTTTTTTGTTTCTGTGTTATATCGGAAATTAAATTATCACTTTTATCTTATTGTGTTTGTACTTGGTATAGCAGAACTTGAAGAAAAATTATGCCTAGAAAATATTTCTCCGAAAGTGTTAAAAGGAAAAAAAAAATAACAGAAGAAAAAATAACTCAATTAATGAAAAGTTTTATGGATAAATTTATTTTGAAGGAAAGAAAAATAAAGTAAGAAAATTTGATTGATAATTTAAATAATTAAAAAATCATTCTTTAAGGGAAAGGACTCAAAGGACCAAATTTATAATTTTACCTTGAGCCTAATTTTTCCGAGGATCGCCCCTGATCACTCAATATTATCACTGCCTTAGCAATCTAGTGAATTGGTTCCGTTTTTTATCCATGTGCATGGACGATGGACGTGGTTTAATAAAATTTAGGTACAAATGAGACGGGTGTCTTTTATTATTATTTTAAAATATATTAAAAAAAACTTCCGTATTTTTTATTTTCAATACTTTTTATAATGCAGACAATATCTATGAAACGCACAGGTTACCAACTAGTTAACGATATACGTCGTTTGAGGGTAGACCCGTTTGGGTATCCGACGATGACATGGTAACGGACGTGTTCTAAATGGTTCAATTGAACAGTCTGTAACGTAGCAACGTAGAGCGTGACGAGGATAATAACAGCTCTCGTCTACCGACAAATCCAGCTTCTGGATAATTACGCATCAACAATAAAATTATTGCCGTCTTAATTAACATAATTTCTAAGATTTAATATAAAAAACTTGATTAAAAATATATAAAACGTTTAAATTCGGTTGCAGTTGATCGAGCATTGTCAGAATGAAGAGAACTGCCTCCCACTCCATGGCTGCCTCTTCCTCCCTCTTGCCGTTGCTGCTCCTCGCCGCCACCCTCGTCGTCGCCAAGCCCTCCTCCTCCCCTGTCGCCGCCCCCTCCGCTGGTCCGCTCAACATCACCGACATCCTGGTCAACGCGACCCGCCATCGCACGTTCGCGCGGCTGCTTCGCGAGACGCAGGTGGATCTGCAGGTGGACAAGGAGCTCGGCGACGACGACACCGGCAACACCTTCACCGTGCTGGCCCCTTCGGATGCCGCCTTCCTCGGCCTCCGCTCCGGCGTCCTCAACGCGCTCTCCCAGCAGGACCAGGAAGAGCTGGTGCTCTACCACCTCCTGCCCCATTACTACTCCCTGCCCATGTTCGTCACCGCCAGCAACCCTGTCCGCACCCAGGCCTCCGGCAACCACGGCGCCTACACCCTCAACGTCACCACCGACAACGACATGCGCGTCAACGTCTCCACCGGCGTCGTGAGGACGCCCATCGCCGGAAGCCTCTTCGACGACGGCGAGAAGCTCGCGGTGTACACGCTCGAGAAGGTGCTGCTGCCCTACGACCTCTTCGGGCCGAGATCCCCGGCGTCCTCGAAGCCGGACTCCAAGGTCCCGTCCGCGCAGTCGGCCGCCGACGTGGCGCCGGCAGCGGGAGAGAACATAGTGGCCGCGGCCGGGTTGCGCGCGTGTCGGAGGAACTTGATGGCGGCGTTCGGCGCTCTTGCGATTGCAATCCACTGCTTCGCCTCCATCAATTGATTGGTTACTTAAATCTTAATTATTATTGTTCTTTGCTATGTATAATCAATCATTTGCCACTTGTGATGTATTGATTTGTTACTTAAATCTTTAATTATTATTGTTCTTGCCATGTGTAATCAACCATCATATATATATATATATATATATAGAGAGAGAGAGAGAATTGCTATGCTGCGAACAAAGTCCGTGCAGACCGCTGCGGACATGCTTCCTGATCGGTCTGGTGACTGATCAGGAGGATCCCTGATCGGTCTACAGACCGATCAGGAGGTCCCTGATCGGTCTGGTGACCGATCAGAAGGTCCCTGATCGGTCTGGTGACCGATCAGGAAGCATGTCCGCAGCGCTCCGCACGGGCTTTGTCCGCAGCATAGCAATTCCGTATATATATATATATATATATATATATATATATATATATAAGGGACCGTCTCAGATAGACAGTTTCTATGGGGCGTAGGTCTCCCAAAAGATAACGGTGGTGTGCAAATGTTTCCTCGGATCGGATGGAGATTGACCCTCGGGTGCAAAGGTAGAAGGGAGCTTGATTGCAAGACTCACCCGTCGAGTAGAGATGAAAGTCGGCCTTAGTGATCCGACAGTGCCGAGTGGAAGGGTCGTCGCTCAACGGATGAAATTTTCTTCATATAAAAAAAGAAAAAGACCGATCAATTCATTAAAAAAAGAAAATTTCTATACAGTATATTTATGTCCGAATCAAAAAGGGAAATTAAAAAAGAGAAAATTAAAATTATTAAATATTAAATTAAAATAAATTATAAAAGAATAAAAAATAAATAAAAATATTGATGCATAAAATAAATACGAAAATAGATAAGAAGAAATTCGTCCACCTCTAGTAGATTAACTCCTTCCCCTATAAATAAACTTGCAACAACAACCCCATTGATAATTCCATCAATTATATTTCTATCAAAAAAATTAAGTATATACACCATGCATATCGATGGTGGACGATTATTGTGGAACCTCTCATGACAGAGAGTGGGCGACCACCATGGGCGGCTCTCATACGTGAGGGCACCTCCGCCATGAGAGACGTTTACGGTAGTCGCCCACTGTAGGTGTGTAAGGCAACTCTACACTATATAGATTTATATAGTGTAATAATATCTTACGGATCATTCCTTGCGACACGATCTGCAATTCCTTTTTTATTTTTTTAATTTTTGGTCGAGGCACTTAGATTAAATCCAAGTGCTCTGATTCTATTTTTTTAATTTTTAAAAATTAAAATTTTCTTAAAACATTATAAATACATTTATTATACCCCGTGATCATCTAAAATTATTTATCTTAAACACTATAACCTAAAAAAAAAGCCTAAACCCTAAAAGAAAATATTATTAGCTTAAACTCATTATAACCACCCTAAATTCTAAAATCTTAAACCCTAAATACATATAATATATTCCGTGAGCATCTAAAATTTTTAATCTTGAATATTATAATCCAAGATGGAAGTTTGAACCCTAGAGAAAAAAATCTTATTGACTCAGACCTGTTATAACCCAACTACTAAATCCTAAAATTTTGAACCTTAAATACATATAATATACCCCAAAATAAAATTAAAAAAATACTAAATGAGTTCATGCGCCTGGACGATGTCACCAACGAGCGCTTGAATCAATTTCTGGCACCCCGAGTCCCATCCGGACCAGTCCGTAAGTAAAGGTTCACAGCAAAACAATATATATATATATATATATATATATATATATATATATATATATATATATATAATATGGTATATTGTGAGTGGACAGAGAGGTAATGTAAAATCGATAGTCAATATAATGTGACAGTCAAAGTCAAGGTGAGATGATCCGATCAAAATAAGGATGCACGTATCTGGATTAACCACCTCTCAGGAGCGAGACCCCAGTATAAACCTGGGCGGATTTGAACCCGACCTAGGCCATAGGGCGCAGCTCCTTATATCTTAAGGGCATAACTCCCAACATAAACTCGGGCGGATCAAGAGCCTACCGGATGGAAAACCTGAACCCTAGAGGGAAAATCTTATTGACTCAAACCTATTATAACTCAACTCCTAAACCCTAAAATTTTGAATCTTAAATACATATAATATACTCCAAAATAAAATTAAAAAATTACTAAATGAGTTCAGGCACCTAGATCAATTCTTGGCATCTCGAGTCCTATCCAGAACAGTAGTATACACATCCTTACCATGCACACTTATGAACGACCCTCATAGGTCCGGTCACTCGGGAGCACTCCTGAGCGTGTATGTATATATATAATACGGTATGTTGTGAGTGGACCGAGAGGTAATGTGAAATTGATAGTCAAGATAATGTGATAGTCAAAGTCAATGTGAGATGACGATCAAAGTAAGGATGCACGTATCTTGATGAACCATCTTTCAGGAGTGAGACCCAGTATAAACCTGGGCAGACTTGAACCCGACCTAGGCCACGAGGCGCAACTCCTTATATCTTAAGGGCATAACTCCCAACATAAACTCGTGGGGACCAAGAGCCGGTTGGACATACAAGACTCAATGCCCCACTCAGCACTCTTCGTTGTTCATACGAGCAGAACTCCTGGCATTAACCCAGGCGGACTAAGAGCTGATTGGATTTACGAGATTTAGCCCCCCCCCCCCCTCCCGATTCTTCAAGCATAAGTCTCTCAGCATACGATCGGTCAGCCTCAGATCCGACTAGATTTAAGACACTTAGCGCTCCACTCCTTAATGCCAAGCTACACAGAATACGATCGGTAGACCCCAGAATTGATTAGACTTAAGGAACTTAGCTCCCCACTCTTACGATACAACTCTCAGCATATAGTCAATCGACTCAAGAGCCGGTCGAACTTCTGAGACGTGATTCCCTATTTTTAGCACCAAGACACTCTGCATATTGTTGGTCGGCTTTAAAGTCGGTCGGACTTTCGAGACTCAGTTCCCCACTTCTCATGTACAAGTCTCCTAGGGTAGTCTGACTACCTCTAGGAGACAACATTGTCAAGAAATCACAACAACCTGTCAAAGAATAGTAGCTACTCGACAGAGAATATTCCGCCACCAAAACATATACAGGAAACGGAACCTTTCTCTGAGAATGACTGTATAACTTCCATTCCCTGTGTAGGTCCCTTGCGACTGCCAAGAGGGGGGTGAATTACCCTGCACAATTTAAAGCAAACAAACATCTTTCTTAACTCGATCATGCTCAACACAATCACACAATTAAATAAAATGAAAGTAAGTATGACACAAGTAAAGATTTACTTGGTTGAAAATCAAAGGATTGCTATTCCAAGGGAAGTAAGCTTAGTAGAAAATATCCTTCTCAAACAAAACGTCGGAAGCAGAGAAGCCTCGTACTCGAAAGTGATGCTCAAAAATAAATAACTGAATATAACTTGAAGTACCAAGTATGTTGCTCTGAAAGGAAAAGACTAGAGCTCCATTTATAGCCCGCTGGTCAAAACTGATCGTTGCTAACGTGGCACAGTCCGAGTGCCTGAAAGGGCTCCAGGAACCTGGGTGTGGATACAACTTTATCCACATCGTAACGACTACGCAACAGGCGAAAGATAATATTTTATCTAGTTCGGATGCCTATAACAACTCCGGGCACCCAGACCGCCTTTGCCTAGGGGTGCCTCGCCAAGACGCCCCCGGCCAGACCAAACTGGTCAGAGCACTCGAAGTAGCTTCGGGTACTCGGAGTAGCTCCGGGCGCCCAGACCATAGTCAACTTCATGTTGACTTTTTGTCTGAGTCTTCCACTTCGGCTTTGCTCACATGGGTGATTTCAGTCATCCAAAATAGGGCTCACCCGAATCCATTTTCTGGCATTCTCGAGCAACCTTTCACTTTGTCTTCTCGTCCCTAGGAAATGTTGCGCACTTCCTTCTCGTCCACCAGCGTACTCTTCTGCAGCGTCTCGTCCCTCGAACGCACCGAGACCGTCGACTCTCTCCCGTGTTATCCTTCTCGCTACCTGCGTGTTTCGATCTACTTCTTATGCTTCTAAATTCCTACACACTTAGACACAAGGATTAAGCCACAACAGGACCTAACTTGACTTGGTTGATCATATCAAAACTACACATGGGGTACTTACAGCCTGCAGGTCACTTGATATACTCTAACATCAAACATTCTGAATCGTCTCATTAATACTAGAGCTACAAAAGATGATTCGTGTGCATTAAACAAAACCTTCCTCGAAAGATGATCGTACATATTTCATTACTCGACATATTCTAACATCTCATGATTACGAAGTTCCGAGGGTTAGTATAAAAAGGGGTCCTCTTCGTTGGCCAGGTACATTCTCACACGCTGAAAAACACACACGCATCCACTCTACTGTTCATCTCCTTCTCTACTTTTTACTCGACTACTGTACTGACTTGAGCATCGGAGTGTTTATGCCAAGGATCCCCTCCCTGGTTCTTGCTCTATTGCTCTCCTTTGTTCTTTTTATTGTGTGTGCAGAAAGGAGTGATAGGAAGGAGTGTTAGGTGTCATCTCTTCTCTATCTCAGTGTCTGTCCAGCGCGTCGTCTCCACCACTTTCAAACAAGATCAAATTCAACATCATCTGTGGGAACTTTGCCTGAATTTGAAATGTGAAGATGGATAAGACTGGATGAGTCACTACAATCACCTTATCATAGGAAGATTTGGAGTTGTTAATAGTAGACTAAGCACATGGTCATCAAGTTTCTCTAGCAGAATATTGTTTGTCGATGTTGGAACCCGAAGGTTATTTTTGGTGTAATCAACTAAGTTATGTTAGGTCTTGTTTTGGTTTAATCCATGTATCTAAGTGTGCAGGAGCTTAGGAACACAGGAAGTCGAGCGGAAGACGCAGCTAACGAGAAGGACGGCACGAAAAGGGAGCCGACGGGCTCGGTGCATCCGAGGGATGAGAGGGCTACGAAAGAGTATACCGATGGATGAGAAAAATGTACACGACGTTCGAGGGACGAGAAGCCTGAGCGGAAGCCTGCTCGAGGAGAAGGCCGAAAATTGAGTTCGGGTGAGCCCTATTTCGATTACCCACAATCATCCAGGCGATCGGAGCAGCAGGAGAGCAAAAGGAGTTGGAGAATACTGCTGGAGGTACCCTCAACAAGGTGTTGAAGGCGCCTCCGAAGCGAACTAGCACCTTCGCCACCTTCAAGCGGAGTGCACCCTCGACCTGGCCAAAATAGTCATTAGCAACGAATAAAGTTTTATCCGCTGCCGCCTCACTGTAGGCACCCTCCTAACCCGTGGGAGGCACCCTCAAGCTATGGATAGAATTTACAGGAGCTATAAAAAGGCTCCTAGAGCTAGAAAATAGATCAACAACTCAAGCATTCATTTCCTAGCAATAATTTGAGCATTCAAAGATTGTAAGAGACTTCTCCGCCTACACGAAGGAGATTTTTTCTAATGTTATCATTGTCTTGGAATAACAACTACCTCGGTTGTAACCAAGTAAAATTTCGAGTCTCTTTCTTTCAGTTTTTGTTTTATTTATTCTTTTTACGCTATTACTTTTAATACGGGTTGGAAGAACGAGAAAGGTCTTTAGTTATTTTTCAGGCAAAACCCTCTCTAATCAGCTTATCCAGACCTACAAGTGGTATCAGAGCCAAGGACGTTTTATGAGGACTAACCGCCGAATGAAGCACACGAGATGACCAGATCAAGCATTCACCCACCAAAGTTCGAGGGGGACTTCGCCAACTAGAAAAAGAAGATGGAGCTATTTTTCAAGATCGATTTTGATTTATTTTTTATAATGGAGGTTGGTTTTACAACACCCGAAGGTAAAGATAAATACCACTGGACCAAAAAGGGGCAGGCTAATTTCGTAATAAATGGCAAAGCAGAGTTCCATCTGCTAAGTGTTCTACCATCACAAGAAGTCAATTGGATCGAAGCCTATGAGTCTACGAAGGAGCTCTAGGAGAAATTTTTGGAACTACACGAAGGAATCTCGGAGGTAAAACGTGCAAAACGGGACTTACTGCACAACCAGATCAGCAACCTCCGATTAGAAGAAGATGAAACTGTAGCACATCTTCACTCGAGGATCAAGGAGCTAATCATCGGACTTTTGAATCTCGGAGAAAAGGTAAGCAATCGAGATTCGCTAAGGTATGCACTTAATGTCTTCCCTAGAAATAAAGAATGTGCATCATTAGTGGATGCATATTATATCTCTAAGGACTTAGAATCTGTTACTTTAGATGAATTATTCTCTACTTTTGAAGTCCATGAAACAAGATGCGTAGATTCAAAGAAGGAGACAAAGCACAATGTTCCTTTTAAAGTAAAAATGGATGAATAAGAGTCAGAATCCTCCTTCGATGATGATGAAACAGGGCTGATGGTACGTAAGTTTAAAAAATTATTTAAATCTAAGCAATTTAATCAAGTGCATGGTAGAAGAAGAAGACAAATAAAATGCTACTACTACGATGAAGAAGGGCATGTAAAAGACAACTGCCCTAAATTGAAGAAGAAGGGCAAAGACAAAGACAAGAAGCCCGTCCAAACGAACAAACACAAGACCCTAAAGGCAATGTGGGATGAAACGTTATCCAAATTAGAGGTCGAAGCTTTCTCTAGATTTGCGTTGATGCCAAGTCACCAAGAAGATGACCACGAAGTAAGCTCGTCCAAAATGGACATCGAAAGCATCGATGAAGGGGGAGCTTCAACAGAAGAAAGCAGCAGTTCAAGAGAGCTGTGGACAACGAGATCGACAAGATAAGTAAGGTACGATCTCTCCCACCTGACAAATTGTTTAAATTTATAAAATTATTAACTAAAGAATGTTGCAAGTTAGAAAAAGATAACATAGATTTGAAAATACAATTGTCTAAAGTATGTCCGCTAGATTTATATGATAATATGAAAATAGAAAATGACAAATTGAAAACAGAAATAGAATATCTGAAAAATTATGCATGTTCATACAATGAAAATATTAGGAAGTATAGAAATCTGAACTGGTATCTTAGATTTCATAAGGGTCAAATTAGAAAAATTCCTAAAAGTTATGTACCCCAAAATTCTTGATTAACCCTGTAGGAAGGAATCTATATTAGATTCCAAAATTTTGTATAAATTAAAAATGAAATTAGACTTAGAGCTTTCAGATAGAAGATTAAATATTTGAATTCATTAAGAGACTTTGTTTAGAAGTAATTGATGATTCAATAACCAAGAAGGCATAGTGTCTCGCCGCAGCCTAGAAGCCAATTTATGAATTGAATATTTAATTGACAAACTGATAAGTATGAAATAGTTGATTTAAATGCTTTCAATTTTTTTTGTTAATGGTTTAACATTTAAAATATTTTTTTTACTTAACTTGCAAACTTCACTTATAATTTTTTTAAAAAAAAAATAGAATTTTTTTTAATTGCAAGTTTCATTTAAAATTTTTATTTTTTTTCCTGTTAAAACTTTTTTTTACCCTTAGATTTTATTGAGTATCCCAATTTTTGTGTGATCAAAGGGGGAGAAGGAAGCATTAAGTCTAGGGGAGGTAGTTCAAAAATTTTAAATTTTGAATATCTTTGCACCTTATTGCATAATTGCAACTTTATTTACTTAGTATTGCAATTTTATTATTTTTACCTTATGATTATTTTACCCTAACTTAACTTGGGTTGCTCACATCAAAAAGGGAAGAGATTATTGGAACTCCAAGGTTATTTTTGGTGTGATCAACCAAGTTAGGTTAGGTCCTGTTTTGGTTTAATCCCTGTGTCTAAGTGTGCAGAAGCTTAAGAGCACAGGAAGTCGAGCGGAAGATGCAACTAGTGAGAAGGACGACACGGGAAGGGAACCGACTGGCTCGGTGCGTCCGAGGGACAAGAGGGCTGCAGAAGAGCACACTGGTGGACGAGAAGAAAGTACGCGACGTTCAAGGGACGAGAGGTCGGAGCGGAAGCCTGCTCAAGGAGAAGGCCGAAAATTAGGTTCGGGTGAGTCCTATTCGGTTGGCCGCAATCACCCAGGCGATTGGAGCAGCAAGAGAGTGAAAGGAGCAGGAGAACACTGCTGGAGGCTCCCTCAAAAAGGTGTTGCAGGCGCCTCCGAAGCGAGCCAGCACCTCCGCCACCTTCAGGCGAAGGGTGCCCTCCATAAGCATGGAGGGTGCCTTCCATGCCTATAGAGGGCATCCTCGACCTGGTCAAAATAGTCATTCCCAGCGGATAAAGTTTTATCCACTGTTGCCTGGCTGGAGGCGCCCTCTAAACCCTTAGGAGGCGCCCTCAAGTTATGGATAAAATTTTTATGAGCTATAAAAAGGCCCCTGGAGCTAGGAAATATATCAACAACTCAAGCATTCATTTCCTAGCAATAGTCTGAGCGTTCAAAGATTGTAAGAGACTTCTCCGCCTACACAAAGGAGATTTTTTCTAGTGTTGTCATTGTCTTGAATTAACAACCACCCCGGTTGTAATCATGTAAAATTCCGAGTCTCTTTCTTTTAGTTTTTGTATTATTTATTCTTTTTACGCTATTGCTTTTAATATGAGTTGAAAGAATGAGAAAGGTCTTTAGTTATTTTTCAAGCAAAACCCTCTCCAGCCGGCCTATCCGGACCTACAGTCGGTTCAGAATTTCATACAAGCTCATTTCAGATAATGGAAGATAGTTCCAGGGCTAAAAAATATAGGAATGGTGCGCAAGTTGTGGCATCGTACAAGCTTTTACATCGGTGGCCTATCCTCAAAACAATGGTTAGGCGAAAGTCACTAATGAGAAATCATCAAAAGAATTAAAAAAAAAACTTGATTATGTCGGAGGAAGTTGAGTTGAGGAATTACCTAGTATATTGTGGACTTACCGCACTACTCCACGAGAAGCGACAGATATAATTTCTTTTAACCTTATTTATGGTGGTGAGGTAGTTGCCCCCATCAAAGTTGGCATGAAATCTGATTAGAGGTAACTATATGATGAAGGCAATATCGGTCAGCAACTCATGGAGCTTGATTTAATAGAGGATGTCAAAGACATGGTAGTGGCTCGACTGATGGAATACCATCAACGAATGAAGCAAAATTATAATCGAAAAGTTATTCTAAGGTTTTTTTAGGTAGGGGACTTGGTCTCAAAGTGGGTCAAGTCGATCAAAGATGTCAACAAGCGAGAGCCACAGTGGGGTAGACCATACAAGGTGATACACAAGTTGGGCCTCGGGCTCCTATTA
Source organism: Zingiber officinale (assembly GCF_018446385.1). Taxonomy (NCBI): domain Eukaryota; kingdom Viridiplantae; phylum Streptophyta; class Magnoliopsida; order Zingiberales; family Zingiberaceae; genus Zingiber; species Zingiber officinale. Next base: position 5,268,431 of record NC_055995.1, on the reverse strand, counting down.
CCTCCGAGCTACAGATGGAAAGAATTTGAAGCGACTTTGGAACGCAAATCATCTGCAACCCTATAAGGGTTAAGAGTACGTCTGTAATCAACTAGTGTATTATGTTGAATATTTGTATTTAATGAAAATGCAGACGAGTTTATCTCAAGAGCCCTATATCCTAAACTCTGAAGCCATCTGACTGAGTTATAAGCGATCATACTCTGTGCCTATGTCCCAGACTCTCGAGCCGTTCGGCCGAGTTATAAGTGAGCATGCTTTCACACCTATGTTCTAGATTCTCAAGTCATCCGACTGAGTTATAAGTGAGCATGCTCTCGTGCCTATATTCCAAACTTTTGAGCCGTTCGATCGAGTTATAAGTAAGCATGCTCTCAAGCCTATATTCCAGACTCTCGAGCTTCGGGCGAGTTATAAGCGAGTATGCTCTCATGCCTATCTCCCAGATGAAGGCGTTGGAATTCCGTTCTGTTTAAATTTTCCTGTACAAAAAAAAATTGTACAAGAACAGAACTTTTCCTAGCAATCCGCATGTTCGATCAAATATGTGTTTGATCAATCAATCAAGTTCTTGAATGATCAAAGTATACCTTGATCGAAGTACAAGATTGTTGGCCTCTTGTGTTAGTATTCAAAATTGATACAAAGAAAATTAAACTAATTACGCAGCGAAATTAAAGAACTAGTTGTACCTTTCCTTTGTAGCTAAAGATCTCTCGATCTTCTACTGTATTCCTCTCCTTTTCTTGGACGTCGTGTGAGCGACGATCTACCAAAATAACAACCACCCTTCATCTTGTTTCTCCAAACCGCCGGTTACAAAAGGAGACTCTAGGATGGGGCACCTTATAATCTTTTTCCTTCTCTTCTTCTTCTTCTTCTTCTTCTTCTTCTCCAATCCGCCAACCACCAAGGAGGAGGGGGCGCCAGCCACTAAGGAGGAGGGGGGCGCCGACCACCAAGGAAGAGGGGGGGGGGGCGCGTAGGCCACCAAGGAAGAGGTGGGATGTCGCCGACCCTAGGTAAGGAGAAGAGGAGGCTTGTGGGAAAATTAGGTTTAAGAGGGCACCACCTACTCCTTTTGTAACCTTTGTCGTTGGTTACAAAGAAAGAAAAAATAACAGAATTCTGTTAAGAAAAAATCTCCCTTTCTATAACTTTGCCTCCGACCCTAGGAAGATGGAGAAAACCAAACCAAGTTAAACCAAACCAAGTTATGGATGGGTGGATGTGAGGCTTTATATAGAGGCTACAACAGAAACCTAGAGGAGGAATTGATTTAGACCTCCTGATGGGCTTGGGCTTCCTGTGTTTGACCCGAACACCCAACCCAAGTCCATCAGTAGTAATCCATACCACTAAAGGATTATTATTGAACTACCGCACCAATCTCATATTACAAAATAGGCTCCTTCTTATCATGAGTGCGTTAAACTCTTTGTGTTTATGATATCGTATGTCCGTTAATTAAATGAGTTACTAACAACTCAATTAATTAACATCTGATTCCAAGAGTAGTACCACTCAACTTTATTATCATGCTGGACTAAGTCCACCTGCAGAGTTTACATGATAATCCTTATGAACTCCTCAAGGAGATATCATCAACCTAAATAATTAGGACACAGATTCCTTCTATAATCAACAACACACCATATAAACAATACTATTTTTCAACTCATCGGACCTATTGATTTAATGAATAAATCTCACCCATTGATAAGCTAAAAAAATAAATAACAAGTATACGTGCTTGTTATTATATAGGAATTAAGAGGGCACACATTCATAATAACAAAGGTTCTGTTCTTTTATGTATAAATCGAACAACCTCAAATGGTCATGCTCAATACACACATAGTGTACTAGTGTAATTTTATAATCAAGACAGACTAATATCAAATTATACTACAACCGTTCCAATGGTTTGTCCCAATCCATCTTGGTTGTGAGCTACTATTTATAATTTATAAGGAACCGATAACATGATCTTTTGTATGGTACCACACACCATGTTATCTACAATATAAATTAAATGGACAACTGCATTGACATATATATAAATATAAAATGCAAATATTTGACCAAAGTGATTATCATTTCAAAATATTTCAAGACAGATATTCATACAAAAGCTAGGCTTATTGTATATATCCCAACACCAGACTCTTGAGCCGTTCGACCGATTTATAAATGAACATGCTCTCGCACCTATGTCTCAGACTCTTAAGCCATTTGAGTGAGTTATAAACGAGCATGCTCTTGCGCCTATGTCTTAGACTCTCGAGCAGTTCGACTGAATTATTAGCGAGCATGGTCTCGCGCATATACTTTAGACTCTCAAGTCGTTCGACTGAGTTATAAGTGAGAATACTCTCGCACCTATATTTTAGACTCTCGAGTCGCCTGGCTGAGTTATTCTGCCCAACCGAGTTATAAACATGTCTGCTCACACACGTAATTCACATATTCTTAGGTCGCCTAATCAAATTATTCCACCCTGCCAAGTTATAAGTATGATCGCTTACGCGTGCATAAGTTCTTGACCTTCTAATCAATCAACATATTTTATTAATCGTCGCTCGCTTGGTACACCACGTGAAGTGGTGTTCACTTGAAACTCTTCTTGCAAACCCAATTGCTCAATCAAGATAATATAATGATTGCAAATACATGTTTTATAGCTCCGCCCCGCCCCAAGGGCTCAAGGCACAAGTATTATTACGTTATCTTATCAATCAAGTTTCGTAAAGAGGTCAGCCAGAAGTTTATCTAAATTTTGCTGGTAATTTAAGAAGCGTTTAGGTGGATCGCTCGATAAGTAGTATGCCTTGCGAAGTTACGTGGTTGCTCCTTCATTCGGTTCCATATAAAAGCATCTTTATGGTGCATTGGCCAAATTTCAAGCTAAACTTGTGAGATTAAAAGTAAGCTACTTGTTTAGCCTCAAACCATTCATCTTCTCTGGCTTTATAAGCTGCTAATTCTGATTGGGAGGCCAACACTTCAGATTTGGCAAACTCCAGTTCAGCTTGTAAAGAATCTAATTTGCTCTCCTGGGCATCCAAGTTCCTCTGTTAGTCCAGTATTAATATATCCTTGGATGATAGCTCATCAACTCTCTTGACTGACTCGACAGCGTAAGAAGTCTTCAATTTCTCCAGCTCAGTAGTCTTTTGTGCCAGGTTCGATACTGCTCTGGCCCTCATTGTAGTTTTCGCTCGGAGTTGGGCCTCACTGTTCTGCAACATGACTTCAATTTTTTTCTTTGATGCCTGTTGAATATCCATTGCCCGTCAAGCTTCATTGAGGGGTTTTCCCATCTCTAATAATAGTTATGCCCGAGTTTCTATTTCTTACCTTATTTACCTCTAACATTACGGCAGGAGCTGTTGGAGATTCTAATTCTGCTATGCGGTTGGCCAAAATTTTATTAGCCCGAGCTAGGTCCACGACCAGTTGGCTCATGTGTAGTCTGAAATAGTGTTAGAAAGTCTAGTTAGTAAAAGGAGGAAGTTAAAAACTTACTATGGTGGCATCTTGAGCAAACTCGTCTGCTAACTTATAGACTAAGTGGTTCTTCATTCGCCCCGCTGTGCTTATCCAGGCCTTTGATAATAGTTCTTTTAACTTCACTTCCCCTTGGGGTGGTCAGGGATCAGGATTCTATTTGAAAGGCATGTTGAAAGAGAGAGAGAGAGAGAGAGAGAGAGAGAGAGAGAGAGAGAGAATCATCGCTTAAACCCGTGAGACGTACTAGGCCTTAAAGAAGAGGCGCTCGGACTGAGGTCTGCTGGTTGGGGCGGGTGCATGGATGTCAATGGCGATAAGTTGGGGTTGTTGACCAAGGTGGATGCGTGGACAATGCTGGCACGTAAGCAGTCCCAGTCATCCTAAAGGGAATAGGCCCAGTCAGGGAAGGACGGTCAGGTTCAAGTGGAGTTTTTTCTCAAGTGGAGCAAGTAGGAGCTGTGGATGTCCACTTGACTCTCGCTTGTTCGAATGGAGCTTGGGCGTCTATCGACGTCTTTTCCCTTGGAACCTAAGAGACACATCTGAATTAGGGGACTCAGAAGATGCCACTAGCACTTGAGGGCGGGTGGGCGATGAACTTTCCTGCTTAGCCAAAACTGTCTTGCCTAGTTGATTCAGCACGACTTTATCCATCTGTGTGATCTTTAAGGTCAAAGCCTTAAAAAAAATCTCCACTATGAAAATAAAAAGAATGTCTCAGTTAGAGGCATGGTAGAAAAGAAGTTGAAGTTTCTTATCGAAGGAGAATTGCAGTCCCGTCCAGATGGGGCTCAGCCTGAAAATATAGATGATCCCCTCTTGGAGTAGTTTAGGAATGTCAAATTTCAGGTCAGCTATGCACTCCAAAGCTTCACTAAATATTAGCTTTATATAGAAGTCACTTAGCACGAGCATAGGAGGAAGGGACAGCTGCATGTGGTCGGCCATGATACTGGTGTGGGGAGTTGAATAAAGAAGTATTTATCCCTATAGTCATTACCCTGATAAGGTATTTTATCGAAAAAGGTAATCTGTCGACGAACATGGAAATGAAAAATGCCTTCAGTTACTTGTTTTGAGTAGTAGAAGTAATAGAATACTTGATGAGTCAGAGGGACTCTAAACAAGTGAAATAAGATAACAACTACTCTGCATAGGAGACAAACAAAGTTGAGAATTAATTGTTGAAGAGGGATGCAAAAATGTCGACTTACTTCAGTGAAAAAGGTTAGAAGAGAAAAGCGAAGGCCTGCTAGGATTTGTTCTTTAAAGAAAGTTATGTAACCGGTGGAGGGATGATGAGGACGGTCCTGGTCAATAGGCATAATCATGTGTAGGGAGTCGGAGACTTTATAAGTAAATCGGATGTGGTCCAGATCTACCTCATTAAAATCTAAAGTAATCAAAATATACCATATGCTAGGAACATTCATAATGAGATTCGAGAGGTAGGATCAAAGGAGAATAGAAAAAAAAAATAGGTCTACAGGAACTTACGAAAGAAGAGGATTAGCTATCGTCGTGAAGGAAAAAAAGTAAGGAGACGAAAGTTATATAAACGAGGGAGATATTAGGGCTTCTTAAAAAAAACCCTATAAGTCTCTTCAAAAATGATCGTTGGATTATTTGGGTAAAGAGACGGGCCAATTATAGTCGTTTGATCAGAAGAGAGAGAGAGAGAGAGAGAGAGAGAGAGAGGCATGGTTTTCCGCATAAAAAATTGTGCGTCAACTATCACATCATCAAAAAGGAGGTTGATAGACATGTGGTGACAGTAGAGAAGAAGCCATTATGAATGATGTAGTAGACAAATCGTTATCCGATGTGTCAATGCACGTACCAATAAGAATCCTTCTTCCCTCATTTATGGAGCCTGACTAGAGCCGTCAATTTGGGTTGGGCCCGTCGGGTTGGTCCGCCCCGCCAAACAATTTAAGCGGGTTGGGTTGGAATTTTATCAACCCAAGTCCGCCGTGGGCCGACCCGCCTAGGCCCGCGACCCGCGCGGGTCGGCCCGCGACCCGCGCGGGTCGGCCCGCTCGGGCTTGGGTTGGCCCGCGGGTTGAAAAACATATGCAAGTTAAGTTTTAGGCCAATTTATTATCTTTCTTTGTTATAATTTTGAAATAAAAATAGTACTTTTCATCCAACATAAGTACTCGTTTGTGTTCATTTATATTTAAAATATATGTTTATGTATACATTTAATTGTAGAAAACTTTTTCGAAGTAAAATGTCGAAGATATGAAATATTTTTTAATTTTTTTAAAAAATTTTGATGGGCCCGCGGGTTGGCCCGCCAAACCCGCAACCCGCCTTAGAATGGGTTGGGTTGGAAATTTCCCAACCCGCCAAGTTGGCGGGTTGGCCCGCCCCGCCCCGCCAAATGGTTAGCCCGCCACGGGCCGACCCGCCCCGCCACGGGTTGGCCCGTCTGACAGCTCTAAGCCTGACGGGCATCTAAAGCCGGTGGACCTTAAGGCTGGTCGGACCTTAAGGCTGGTCGGACCTTTAGTCCTAGTCTTCCTCATCTTATGAAGACGACTCGCGATATACACCCCGCTGACCTTATAAGCCCGATCGATCTTAGAACCGGTCAAACTCTAGGGTTCTACTTCCTATACGAGTGCACCCGATCTCATGAGTCTCTTAGTAAATACATAGAAAAAAACTAAGTCATCCCACCACTCAGACATGCAAAATACTTATACACACTTAGTAAAATAACAACGCACAGTCATAAGGCAAGCAAAGTTTGAATAAATTCAAATTACATGCATAAGTTCTTTCTTAGCCCACAGGAGAATTAAAGTACAAGATATATCACTTAAAGTTTGGAAAGACACTTGGTGTTAGAGCTTCTTAAAAAGAAACCCTATGAGTCTCTGTAAAAGTGTCCGTCAGATTATTCGGGTAAAGAGGTGGATTGATTATCATAGTCGTTTGATTAGGAGAGAGAAAGGCATGATTTTTCGTACAAAAAATTGTGCGCCAACTGTCACATCAATGAAAAGGAGGCTAATACATATGTGGCGATAGTAGAGAAGAAGACTTTATGAAGGACATAACAGGCAAATCATTATCCGATGTGCCAGCACGGGTACCGATAAGAATCCTTCTTCCCTCATTTATGGAGCTTGACGGGCATCTAAAGTCGGTCGACCTTAAGGCTGGTTGGACCTTTAGTCCTAGTCTTCCTCATCTTATGAAGATGACTCGCGATATACACCCCGTTGACCTTATAAGCCCGATCGATCTTAGAACCGGTCAAACTCTAGGGTTCTACTTCTTATACGAGTGCACCTGATCTCACGAGTCTCTTAGTAAATACATAGACATAAACTAAGTCATCCCACCACTCAGACATGCAAAATACTTATACACACTTAGTAAAATAACAACGCACAGTCATAAGGCAAGCAAAGTTTGAATAAATTCAAATTACATGCATAAGTTCTTTCTTAGCTCACAGGAGAATTAAAGTACAAGATATATCACTTAAAGTTTGGAAAGACACTTGGTGGAAGCTCATCTAAAAGCTTTTGACAATTCAAAAATCGAGCTAGAAGTCTAGACGCTAGATAGATGGCCTCGCAAAATTATTTAAGGGCTCACTCTGCTCCATAAAGAAATATCTTGTTGATAGAGGTACTAAGTTGCATGTTGAAATCGTGGGATTAGAGGTAGGTTAGCTTCCTAGCCTCAAAACGCTCGTCTTCTCCTGCCCAATAATTTTCCAGCTCTGCCCAGGAAGTCAGCAACTCAGATGTGGTCCCTACTAACTCAGAATTGGAGATTGTCAGCTTGGATCGTTCAATCTCCAATTCCGCCTGTAAGGACCCTAGTTCTGCTCTCTGGACATCCAAGCTCTTTTGCTACTCAGACATTAGTAAGGCTTTGGTCATTAGCTTGATTTCTTTGGCCTCCAACTCTGAGGTATGGGAGGTTTCTAGCTCCTTTAGTTTATTGGAGAGGCTCTGAGTTTCAAGAATTTTCTCATCTATCACCTGGGTCCTCCTTGACATTTCCAATCGGAGCTTGGCTTCATTTGTTTTCAGGGCGGTCTTTAATTCATGATCCTTCGCCACCTCAGCCCTCGCCAGCTCCTGTGCCTCTTGGATTTTCCTTTCTAGCTCGCTTAGTTGGCTGGTCGGGGTGGCGGCTGACAATAACTCCAATTCTATTACCCACCCCTTCAACGACTCATTTTCTCGGGTCAGATCCACTAGGGCTCGGTTTATGTTCATCCCAACTCCTCAAAATTAGAGAAAAAAATATTATCAACATTAGTAATATTTCAGTTAAAAGGAGGTAGGCCGGCAGATACTTATTATGGTTAAGTCCTGGGAAAACTCATCTGCCATCTGCGTTGTAGTGTGGCCCGCCAACAGGGTTATCACCAATTTTCAGGCTTCTATTAATAGCCCGCCCCTTCAATAGTATCCGACCACAAGTTGGCGGTGGATCTGAAGGTAGGATTACCTCTTGAGCCGAGGGCACGTCATAGGCATCCGAGAATTGATAGCGGCTTTTCGGTCTGTTGGATAAAGCCCCCGTAAATAGGGCGATCGGCAGGATAAAGGGCAATCAAGGAGTAGGGTCGGTAAGAGATCTGCTCGGGTGGAAGATTCACTACAATAAATTTACTAAAAGACAACGATAAAAAATCGTTGTGAAAGACTCCAAAAAAATTATTGTAAATCAACGCATTGAGAAAGATAAGAGTTTCAAAAGACAACAGTAAAAAATTATTACCTTTTGGTCAAAATAATAATGATTTTTAACTGTTATCTTTCAAGTGAAAATATAATGATTTATAATTGTTGTTTTTGAGCATCCTATCTTTCTTAACATGTCAATTTAATACGGTTTCAAACAATGATTTTTCACTATTGTGTTTCAAATGAAAATATAATTGTTTATAACCATTGTCTTTGAGCGCCCTATCTTTTTCAGCGCGTCAATTTACCATGGTTTCAGACAACAAATTTTTACCATTGTATTTCAAGTGAACATACTGGTTTATAATTGTTATCTTTGGGCGATTTATTTTTGTCAACACGTTAATTTACAATAGTTATTTGGGTCTCTTAGACAGTAATTTTTAACTGTTGTCATTTGTATTGAAAAGAACTAAACCCAATTTAACCGTTGTCATTTCTTAACACAATAGATTGTTGTCTATATAACTAATTTACCAGATATATCATTACAGCAACATCAAAACAAAGCAACATCAAACATATATACACAGTAACATCAAACATATATACAAATATTGCACTTGTACATCCCCATTTAAGTCACTCTTTACAAATATACATTAGATTATAATAAAATTTACAACACCAAAAGTTCATAACCCAAACACTAAAAGTTCATAACCACCATAAGAGTTTCAATAGTTAAATTTTTTACTCATCGGAGATGTGATCTTGTATGCAATTCACCCATTCAGAATGTACTTCATCAATTTTTTTTTGCTGCTATCATAGTTTTTGCGAATTGCATGTGAATAAATTGAGTGAAAATGTTAATTGCACAAATCATTTTAAAAGCATGTTTTAACAATTATTTTTTGAAAATGTCTAATATTACTATTGGTCGTAACGAGCTTGTGCGGCAAAAAATGGTAGTAGCAAATTAATTACTTAATTGTAATAACAAAATAAATAAGGAGATGACTATAGTCATGAATGAAAGTTTTCTAAAAGCATAAGAGCACTAACTGCAAATGTCATTATATATCTGCTCAAAGCATCCAAAGTGAAAGCCCCACGAAGACACTAGTTTCAACATCTGTGACAAGGAGGAGTTGATGTAATGCCACAACACTTGTCTCTTGATATTCTGAGCTTTCACCTGAAATAGAAGCATCGGTTCTACGCTTCCTCACCATATTATTAATAGCTAAAAGTATGCACAAATTCGAATCAAAGAAATAATAATAGATGAAAATAAGTAATATTAATAGTATTAAGCTCAATATTAACACAAAAAATGTTGAGAGACGATCATAAAAAAATAGTCAAATCTAAGTGACAAACGAATCGTCAAAATAAAATAAATAAATAAAACATACTTTGTCCGAAAATAACATTCTCCATGTAAAAATTAAAGCAAATTCACTTGCCTATCCAACAAACTAATCTAAGATTTGAAGGTTTTTCTGATGATGGTAATTGCATGCATTCTAATTAATTCAACCTTCAATACTAATTATCTAGGTTATATCTATTTCAAAATACAACAAAGAAGTTTCACAACCAATTTAACATAGATATACCATTACAATAAGTCGCTACAAGGTCAACCTTTGTTGTTGAGCTTCGATAACGGTCATTGCTGCTACATCTTGTTTATCTAACACTGCCATGTTTGATTTAAGTTCTTGTAGCTTTATTTCAGTAGCTTCCAATTTTGAAATATTGTCGACATTACCATGACCTTCCCTTAGTCTCATCTGACACTTTGACATTTCAATGCTCTGTGTAATTGTAGATGTGACATTGTGTGTTATTTAAATAAAGTAAAATACTAAAAAAGAAAATAATGAGATCAATAGCATAGAAGATTACAAATACACATAATGCTCCAAGTAGGATTTTGTTGCCAAATAGAATCTGTATATGTAGATAGGACAATCCAAGTAAAGACTTAACAACCATGAGCTATCTAGGAGCTACTCATACCTAAACTTCAGCTTCTTGTCTCATTTTCTCATAGCTTTCTCTTTTTGTTGAAGTTAATTTGATAAGAAAATGTTGATATAGTAAAACATATTACAACCAAATCTTAATTTCACACTATGAAACCACTACACTAGTGTTAATTTTTTTTGTTCAAAGTGTTAGTATTAGCGCTAATATCAATTATGAGATAATTGTAAAGGGTTCATTTTGTATTATATATCATTATTAATAAAAGATAAAGTTGATTATTATATTTATTTCAGTTCAGTGCCAATTGAATAAATATAATAATATCCTTGGGTACTAGGTTCTTATCTACAGTATATCAATTGGTTGAATTGATAGTGAAATATTGTAGAGAACACTACTCTTAACTATTCCTAGTCGAACATTAATATACAAGGACAATATTAATGCGTTGAGACTAGCATGTAGATCAACGGATGAGTTGATCTCACAAGTCATGGATATGAGATATCAGGTTGACACATGGGTATATATTAGAGAATATATACTGAATGACCCGCCATGAGAATGCTTCATGTATCGTTATATGAGTGTCATAAGCATTCTCATATGACTATTAGCATGAATAGTCCTTAGACCTGAAGTCGCTATGGTTCCCTACATAAGAGCATCCACATCAGTTTCTCTATTACTATATCTAAAATTTAGGTAAATGACCTACTTTATTAAATTTAGATAATCACTTTTCACTATACACTACATCAAATACTCTAAGGGCATCTCCAATAGTTAAACCTCTTCCTAAGCTTTTTTTTTAGTTTCCAATGTGCCACATCAATGCCACATAAAAAATAGAAAAACCTACTATTCTCTCCACAATCAAAAAACCTCCATACAACTTTTTTTATGGGTCCTACATTACAAATCATACATCTTTATTTTTATTTTTTCATTTAATATCTCTATATAATTTTTACTTAATATTTTATTTAATTATCATCTTTAAATTAATTTATTTATAATTTTTAATTAATAAATTAATAAACTTATGATTTTTAATTTAATTTAATTTATAATTTTTATTTAATATTTAATTAACTTATGAATTTTAATTTAATTATAGTCCTTTGTATTTTTTTTAACTTATCAAATATATTTATTTTCAAAAGAAAAGTGTATAATTTAACTATTAAATAAAATATTTAATGGTTTTAAAAAAATCAAACATGCAATATTAATTTTTCAATGATTAATGGCTCCATCTTAATTTATAATTTTTATTTAATATTTAATTAACTTATGAATTTTAATTTAATTATAGTCATTTGTATTTTTTTTAACTTATCAAATATATTTATTTTCAAAAGAAAAGTGTATAATTTAACTATTAAATAAAATATTTAATGGTTTTAAAAAAATCAAACATGCAATATTAATTTTTCAATGATTAATGGCTCTATCTTCAAGAGAAAAAAGCAGGTTTGAAATATTAAACCTGCTCTTAAAATAAAAACCTCAAAGCTTATGTCTCCACTCATTAGAGCTTTTTTGTTGAGCTTTTTCAACTCTACAAACCTGTTAAAAAAACTGCATTTGAGATGCTCTAAAATTTTCATCATCCTTAATTTTTTTTATTATTTTCTTCTCTTTCTTCTATTTTTTATTATTATATCAATGGAATGAGTCGAAGGAGAGAGATTGAGTGGAAGGAGAGAGATTAAAAAAGAATATTAATTTATTTTTAGGGTAGATGTTTCATTCCCTAAATTTAGAGAATCACTATTCATCAATTTTAAATTTAGGGAATGGATAGAGTAACTGATGCAGAGTATTTTTAATTAACATATCTAAAATTTAAGGTAAAATATTTGAATAAGGTAACTGATATGGATGCTCTAAGGAGTTGTGTACTTTGGTATCGGCAAACATCACCTGTAACAAGGTGGACAATAAAGTCGATCACTGGGTATGCAATGAATTATGCGGAGGGATGTGAGTGATGTAGATGAGATCTATCCCTTCCATATGACGGAAGTGATATATGTGTGCTCCTTGATTAGTAGGATACAAAGAAAGCATGATCATGCTCAAATAAGTCAATATGAGATATTGAGCTTATTTGATTGAGTGTGTCTACTTAGAGATCAAGAAACACAAAGGTTGATAAGAGGATGACACGGTTTATGCCTCATTGATCAATCTAGATATCAAGGATAGAGGGACCAAGTCATACAAGATAATAACCACGGACAGGTTAGGTCGGATCTTGACCTTCTCGTCACTTGGGTAGCAATGATGCCTTGTTAGATGTCACTCATTGCTTATGTATCTAAATGTTGATTTGGGTACATTGTCAACGTTACGAGAACCTATTGGGTCACACACAAAGAACAAGTAGATTTGGAGATGGATTCATATGATGAATCATTGGATTAAGTCTAATCCGAATTGGGCTTATTGAGTTGGACTCAATTGGATCTAATTGTTGGATTAAGTCCAATTCAAACTAGACTTAAGGAGTCAATTCAAATTAAGGAAATGTGATTCATTGAATTTGAATTGTATGAGATTAATTGAGTAAGACTAGATTGAATTAGACTTGAGTTAGACTCAAGTGAATTAGACTTGAGTTAGACTCAAGTGAATTAGACTTGAGTTAGACTCAAGTGAATTAGACTTGGGTTAGACTCAAGTGATGAGACTTGAGTTAGACTCAAGTGAGGATTAATGAGACATTCATTGAATTTCAAAATTCAATGATACATTTGATTCAATTTTTGAAATTGAAATGAGGAGTTATTTGAAATGAGGAGTTACAAGTGTGTGGTCCTTAATGGAGTGTAAATGCTCATTAAGGTTATTAATGCTAATTAAGTGTTTTCATTGGATGAAAATACTTAAGTGTTTTTCTCTTCATTTTGACTTACCTCTTCATTCTCATTGCTCCTCTCCTCTTGGCCGAAAATCCACTCCATAGGTTGTTAGCACAACCTTTCTCCATCTTGTGAGTTTGTGAGACAAACAAACGCTTGTTCGTGTGGATAGCGTAGAGGCGTGAACGCGAGATTGTGTTGTGATTCGAGCTGTCGGGAGTCCGTGAGCACGCTACAAAGGTATAATATCTCATGTTAGAAAACTTAGTATATGTAGGAATTTTTCTTTCACTTCGCATGGATCTTCTGGAGGAAATAGGTTTTTTTGCTGCGTGTTTGTGTGTTTAGCAACATATTTCCTTACAGTGGTATCAGAGCCACTTGCGAAGGGATATACTAAGTTTTAGAGTTTTATATGTGATATAGAAAAGCATGATAGGTTTATTATGATCTAAAAAATTACGAGTCTCGATCAAATATTAGTGTTTTGTTGAGAATGAAACATAGTTGGTATGTGACCAACAAGGTCTCGGCCAAAGGTGTTTTGTTCGGAATGAAACATAGTCTGTCTTAAGGATAGTAGGGTATCGGGCATGGCAGCAACTCATAAACGAGTATGTAAAATTAATTTTGTTTCGGGGGCGCTGCCCCCTAAACCCCGCAAAGGGCGCTGCCCCTTGACCACGCCTGCTAACCAGCTAGCGGGACCGCCGTAGCGTTGCGGCTCATAATTTGTTATTGCAATCATAGTAAATTTATGTCGTAAAATATTGTGAATATATATGACATGGTGCATGGTTATAGCCCTTGAACCCCCTATGTGGTTGTGTGTGTTGTTGTAATTCATAATACGGTCTGCGTGTCGTGCCTTCATCTCTTTTATTCCTATTGTAATTTAGACTACACTCGAATGTAACTCGAGTTTCTTTAGTTGCTGTAATGTACAAATTAGAAAGAAATTAGTCTAGTGGACGATGGGTGAAAAGGAAGGAAGGAAGAACAACAACACATGGCGACAAAGGGAGTGCTTGGAGAAGCTGCTTTGACCTAGGTGGACTCATCGCTCTTCTCATTGGCTTGAGAAGATCGTAGTTTATGGGGGCCATAACCGTGTCACGTTTTGATTTATGCATATATGTGTGATGTGTGTTTTGTGATGTATTAGATACATGTTTAATATATATAATTAGGTCCTTTTAGAATATGCCTACCAAAAGTTTAATACTCACATCTAGCTCAATCAATTGTAGTCAAGTTTTGTCAAAGTAAAGTGACTCAATTTATCTTGCTAGAGTGTGACAGGACAATTGTGATGTCCGACTATTAAACTTGGGTGCGACGTTGTCTCATTTAGAATGAGAGCTTAGAGGCATATCCCATAAGATGGAATTCAAATTGTACTAGTCTTGGATGATTAGCCAAAGCTAACTCAAGATGAGCTATAATATGGATTTCATAAGATGAGCAAATGAACAAATAGTATTATTCATCTAGCTATACAAGAGTTGCATTTGATGCAATTGGTATAAGATGCCTACCTACATTATACGAGTCTTGGGGCGATTACCAAAGCTAACTCAAGACGAGATATAATATGAGTCTTGTCCCATATGAATATTATCGCAATTGGAATTGGAGCTAGTAGTGTGGGTAAAACCACAACCATGACTTGCTCCTACCAAGATTTATAATTCTGTGGGAGAATTATTTAATTAAAGGCCTAATTAAATGATCGATATATGATACTAAGTTCTGCATTATGTTGTTGTAGATAACCATGTCGTCAAATACATCGAACACTCTCTCTCTGTGATCTGTCCTTGATAAGGGCAAGGTCAATGGAGCTAACTTCCTGGACTGGTACAAAGACTTGAGAATAGTTCTCAAGCAAGAACGAAAACTATATGTCCTAGAGCAGCCCATTCCTGAGGCACCCCCCAATACTGTCACTAGAGCTGATAGGGATGCTTACAAGAAGTATCAAGATGATGCATTAGATGTGTCATGCCTTATGCTCGCCACCATGAACTCTGAGCTTCAGAAGCAACATGAGAACATGGATGCTTATGATATGGTTGAACACCTTAGACAACTATATCAAGGACAAGTAAGGCATGAGAGATTTGAGATCTCTAAAGCGCTGTTTCAATGCAGAATGCAAGAAGAAAGTCCCGTAGGACCATATATACTCAAAATGATTGGGTATGTAGAAAACCTACAGCGATTAGGATTTCCACTAGACTAAGAATTGACCACTGATCTTATCTTGTAGTCATTGCCCGATAGCTATAGTCAATTTGTCATAAACTACAGCATGAATGAAATTGACAAACCACTGCCTGAGATGTTGAGCATGTTGAGAACTGCTGAACTCAACCTTAAGAAGGCAAAGCCTAGTTCCATTTTAATGGTGTCTAAAGGCAAAGGCAAGTGGAAGCCTAAAGGTAAGGGTAAGACCCAAGCCAAAGGGAAGGGCAAGGCTCATGCACTGAAACCCAAAGGTGGAGTTGCTAAGGAAGGAACCTGCTTCCACTGCGATGTGATTAGACACTGGAAGAGGAACTGCAAAGTATACCTAGAGGAACTGAAACGGAAGAGAAGTGAAACTTCTGCCTCAGATATATATGTTATAGAAGTCAATCTATCTATTTCTTCTTCATGGGTATTAGATACCGGATGTGCATATCACATTTGTACTAATGTGCAGGGGCTGAGAAATAGTAGAGCATTGACAAAGGGCGCAGTGGACCTACGAGTAGGCAATGGTGCAAGAGTTGCTGCTGTCGCTGTAGGAACATATTCTTTATCTTTGCCCACTGGGCTTGTTTTAGAGCTAGAAGAGTTTTGTTATGTGCCCGCTTTGACAAAGAACATTATCTCTGTTTCTTGTTTGGACAAGAAAAGTTTTTCATTTGTAATAAAGGACAAATGTTGTTCCATTTATTTCAATGATATGTTCTATTGTAGTGCACATCTTATGAATGACCTCTATGTTCTAAACTTTGAAAACCCAATCTATAACATAAATACCAAACGGTTCAAGTCTAAAGATTTGAACCAAACATATCTTTGGTATTGTCGCCTGGGTCACATAAATGAGAGTCGCATATCCCAACTCCATAAGAATGGACTTTTGGACTCATTTGATTTTGAATCATATGAGACATGCGAATTTTGTCTTCAAGGCAAGATGACAAAGACTTCATTTAGTGGACACGACGAAAGGGCTAATGATCTCTTAGGACTCATACATACAGATGTATGTGGCCCTTTCAGAATAGCTGCTAGAGGAGGCTATTATTACTTTATTACCTTCACTGATGATTTCAGTAGATACGACTATGTGTATCTGATGAGACACAAGTCAGAATCCTTTGAAATATTCAAAGAATTCAAGAATGAAGTACAAAACCAGCTTGGTAAGAGTATTCAAATGCTTCGATCAGATCGAGGTGGGAAATACCTTAGCCAAGAGTTTCATAACCATCTCATTGAGTGTGGGATCATATCTCAGCTCATTCCACCTGGAACACCACCATGAAATGGTGTATCAGAAAGGAGAAATCACACCTTATTAGATATGGTACGATCGATGATGAGTCATACAGATCTTCCTACTTCCTTCTGGGGACATGCTCTAGAGACGACCGCTTTCACACTTAACCGAGTTCCATCTAAGGCCGTCATAAAGACACCATATACGATATGGACTGGGAAGAGTCCCAAGATGTCTTTTATGAAGATTTGGGGTTGTGAGGCTTACGTTCGACGACAAGTCTTAGATAAACTTGGACCCAAATCAGATAAGTGCTATTTTGTAGGATATCCCAAGGAAACAAAGGGATATTACTTCTATAATCCCACAGAAGGCAAAGTGTTTGTTGTCAGAACTGGTGTCTTTCTAGAAAGGGAATTTATTTCTAGAAAGACTAGTGGGAGTGAAGTCGATCTTGAAGAAATTCAAGATACACAAACTAGCACAGATACCGTCATAAAGACACCATATACGATATGGACTGGGAAGAGTCCCAATATATCTTTTATGAAGATTTGGGGTTGTGAGACTTACGTTCGATGACAAGTCTTAGATAAACTTGGACCCAAATCAGATAAGTATTATTTTGTAGGATATCCCAAGGAAACAAAGTGATATTACTTCTATAATCCCACATAAGGCAAAGTGTTTGTTGTCAGAACTGATGTCTTTCTAGAAAGGGAATTTATTTCTAGAAAGACTAGTCAATCTTGAAGAAATTCAAGATACACAAATTAGCACAGATGCCTTGAAGGAAATTGAACAGGCACCACAAGAAGTTGTGGAGCATCAACCTGTTCAAGTAGCACATGCTCTACGCAGATCTGATAGGACCCATCGTCAACCTGATAGATATTCATTTCTCTTGTCTGACCACGGTGATGTAGAGCTTATTGGTCTTGATGAGCCTACATCTTATCAAGAAGCTGTACAGGGCCCAGATTCTGAGAAATGGCTAGAGACCATGAGATCCGAAATGGAATCCATGTACACTAACCAAGTATGGACTTTGGTTGATCCACCTGAAGGGATTAAACCCATTGGGTGTAAGTGGGTCTTCAAGGTGAAGACTGACATGGATGGATGTATGCATACCTATAAAGATAGATTGGTAGTAAAGGTTTCAAGCAAATTCATGGTATAAACTATGATGAAACTTTCTCACCAGTTGCGATGCTTAAGTCCATTCAGATTTTACTTGCTATTACAGCTTACTATGATTATGAGATCTGGAAGATGGATGTCAAAACTACATTTTTTAATGAAAATCTACTCGAGGATGTATACATGACACAACCTGAGGGTTTTGTAGATCTAAAGCATGCTGGAAAGATTTGTAAGTTGCAAAGATCCATTTATAGATTAAAGCAAGCTTCTAGAAGCTGGAATCTTCGATTCGATGGTGCAATCAAAACGTTTGGTTTCATTAAGAATGAAGATGAACCTTGTGTCTACAAGAAGGTTAGTGGGAGCACAGTCATCTTTCTCATATTGTATGTAGATGACATACTACTCATTGGAAATGATATCCCTACTCTTCAGTCAGTGAAAACTTGGCTTGAGAATTGTTTTTCAATGAAAGACTTAGGTGAAGCAGCCTATATTTTAGGCCTTAGATCTATAGAGATAGATCTAAAAGATTGCTTGGCTTAAGCCAGAGTACATATATTAACAAGGTGCTTAAACGTTTTTCCATGGAGAATTCCAGGAAGAGATTCTTGCCTATGTCACATGGTGTGAATCTTTCGAAGACTCAATGCCCCTCTTCTAAGGTAGAAAGGGACCGCATGGATCGGATTCCTTATGCATCTGCTATAGGGTCTATCATGTACGCATGCTTTGTACTCGCCCAGATGTCTCATATGCGTTAAGCATGATGAGTAGATACCAGTCAGATCCAGGTGAAGATCACTGGACAACAGTTAAGAATATTCTTAAGTACTAGAGAAGGACTCAAGATTATTTCTTGATCTTTGGAGGTGATGAAGAACTTGTTGTAAAGGGTTACACTGATGCTAGCTTCCAAACAGATAAGGATGATTATAGATCGCAGTCAGGGTATATATTTTGCTTAAATGGTGGTGCTATGAGATTGAAGAGTTCGAAGCATGACACAATCACTGATTCTACAACAGAGGCCGAGTATATTGCTGCTTCAGCTGCAGCAAAGGAGGTTGTTTGGATCAGGAAGTTTATTACAGAGCTTGATGTTGTTCCTAGTA
This sequence comes from Zingiber officinale, assembly GCF_018446385.1. Taxonomy (NCBI): domain Eukaryota; kingdom Viridiplantae; phylum Streptophyta; class Magnoliopsida; order Zingiberales; family Zingiberaceae; genus Zingiber; species Zingiber officinale. The sequence goes on along the minus strand of NC_055995.1, from coordinate 5,249,629 downwards.
TAGCGAGTCCAATAGACCTCTATTGTGATAACAATGGGGCTATTGCACAGGCTAAGGAACCTCGTTCTTATCAGAGATCCAAACATATACTACGACGATTCCATCTCATTCGAGAGATCATCGATAGAGGAGATGTGAAGATATGTAGAGTACCGACCGATGCTAACATTGCAAATCCTTTGACCAAGGCTTTGGCATAGAGAAAGCATGATGGTCACACTAGGTCAATGGGTATTCGATATCTCAGTGATTGACACTAGTGCTAGTGGGAGATTGTTAGTATTAGCCCTAATATCAATTATGAGATGATTGTAAAGGGCTTATTTCGTATCATATATCATTATTAATAAAAGGCAAAGTTGGTTATTATATTTATTTCAGTTCAGTGCCAATTGAATAAGTATAATAATGTCCTTGAGTAATATGTTCTTATCTACAGTATATCAATTAGTTGAATTGATAGTGAGATATTGTAGAGAATGCTACTCTTAACTATTCCTAGTCGAGCATTAATATGCAAGGACAATATTAATGCGTTAAGACTAGCATGCAGGTCAACGGATGACTTGATCTCACAAGTTATGGATATGAGATATCAGGTTGACACATGGGTATATATTAGAGAATATATACTGCATGACCCGCCATGAGAATGTTTCATGGATCGTTATATGAGTGTCATAAACATTCTCATGTGACTATTAGTATAAATAGTCCTTAGACCTGAAGTCGCTATGGTTCCCTACATAAGGAGTTGTGTACTTTGGTATCGGCAAACGTCACCTGTAACAAGGTGGAGAGTAAAGTCGATCACTGGGTATGCAATGAATTATGCGGAGGGATGTGAGTGATGTAGATGAGATCTATCCCTTCCATATGACGGAAGTGATATCTGTGGGCCCCTTGATTAGTAGGACACAAAGAAAGCATGATCATGCTCAAATAAGTCAATATGAGATATTGAGCTTATTTGATTGAGTGTGTCTACTTAGAGATCAAGAAACACAAAGGTTGATAAGAAGATGACACGGTCTATGCCTCATTGATCAATCTAGATATCAAGGATAGAGGGACCAAGTCATACAAGATAATAGCCACGGACAGGTTAGGTCGGATCTTGACCTTCTCGTCACTTGGGTAGCAATGATGCCTTGCTAGATGTCACTCATTGCTTATGTATCTAAATATTGATTTGGGTACATTGTCAACGTTACGAGAACCTATTGGGTCACACACAAAGAACAAGTAGATTTGGAGATGGATTCATATGATGAATCATTGAATTAAGTCTAATTCGAATTGGGCTTATTGAGTTGGACTCAATTGGATCTAATTGTTGGATTAAGTCCAATTCAAACTAGACTTAAGGAGTCAATTCAAATTAATGAAATGTGATTCATTGAATTTGAATTGTATAAGATTAATTGAGTAAGACTCGATTGAATTAGACTTGAGTTAAACTCAAGTGAATTAGACTTGAGTTAGACTCAAGTGATGAGACTTGAGTTAGACTCAAGTGAGGATTAATGAGACATTCATTGAATTTCAAAATTCAATGATACATTTGATTCAATTTTCGAAATTGAAATGAGGAGTTATTTGAAATGAGGAGTTACAAGTGTGTGGTCCTTAATGGAGTGTAAATGCTCATTAAGGCTATTAATGCTAATTAAGTGTTTTCATTGGATGAAAATACTTAAGTGTTTTTCTCTTCATTTTGACTTACCTCTTCATTCTCATTGCTCCTCTCCTCTTGGCCGAAAATCCACTCCATATGTTGCTAGCACAACCTTTCTCCATCTTGTGAGTTTGTGAGACAAACGAATGCTTATTCGTGTGGATACCGTAAAGGCGCGAACGCGAGATCGTGCTGTGATCCGATCTGTCGGGAGTCCGTGAGCATGCTACAAAGGTATAATCTCTCATGTTAGAAAACTTAGTATATGTAGGAATTTATCTTTCCCTTCTCATGGATCTTCTGGAGGAAATAAGTTTTTCCACTGCGCGTTTGCGTGTTTAGCAACATATTTCCTTACACAAAGTGCCTTAAACATGCAGAATAAACCATTTGAGATAGGAGGCATGTACTAATTGTTGGAACCCCAAGGTTATTTTGGTGTGATCAACAAGTTAAGTTAGGTCCTACGTATTTTTAACCTTGTGTCTAAGTGTGCAGGAGCTTAGGAGCACAGGTAGTCGAGCGGAAGACGCAGCTAGCGAGAAGGACGTCATGAGGTGCGTCCGATGGACGAGCAGCTGCGAAAGAGTACACCGAAGGACGAGAAGGAAGCGTGCGGTAATTCCGAGGGTCGAGAAGCCAGAGCGGAAGACTGCTCGGGGAGCAAGAGAAGCAACTAGCGAGAAGGTCGGCACGGGGTGTGACCGAGGGACGAAGATTGCAGATGAGTACGCTCTCGGACGAGAAGGAAGCACGCGATGATTCCGAGGGACGAGAAGCGGAGCGGAAGCCTGCTCGAGAAGACCGGAAGTTGGGTTCAGGTGAGCCCTATTCTGGATGGCAGAGATCACCCAAGCGAGCGGAAGACTCGGACTGAGGCGAATGGAGCCGGAGCAGAAGACTCAGGCTGAAAAAGTCAATGAGGTTGACTTTTTTCACCCGAGGCGCCCGGAACAGTCCGGGGTGTCCGGAATTGTCCGTGGCGCCCGGAACCCTTTCGAGCGCCCAGACTGAAAGTATATTTAGATCTCGGTCAAACCGAGATCTGTGCATTGGAGATAAAGTTTTATCCCCCCAGGACGTCCGGAACACTTCGGGACGCCCCGACCAAGGCTGTAAATGCAACCTTGGTCGAGAAGCTTCAAATCAATCCAAGCAATTCATTTGCCAACACTTGTACGCTTCAGTTTAGTTAGCTTCTTTCTTTTTGTGCTTCATCATTGTAAGAGGCTTCTCCGCCTGAAGGAGATACTAGTGCGACATCTTTCTTGGATTAACAACCTCTCCGATTGTCACCAAGTAAATCACTGTGTGCCTCTTCCTTTCTGTTTTAATTGACTGCTTTTATATTTTATGCAAGTATTCTGTTGAAAAGTCGAGAAGGGTTTATTATTATTATTTTTGTTTACAGACTATTCAACCCCCTTCTAACCGGCCGTCGCGATCCAACACTAATTATATTTTATAAATGCTTAATGTTTTGTTCAACATAGTAGTACTAAATGACTATAAAATCAAATCAAGTGTCTGTACTAAATTTAAAATATTTATTATAATAAACCAAGAATTTTGAGAGTTGCTTCTAGCACTTCTAGTGTCTTCATCTATCTAAAGTCTTCTAAGGTATTGTCTAGAGGTTCTCTATAAAGGTGATTCCTTTAGACAAGAAGTAACTAACTTGCAAATTAGATTCTTCCATAACAATTAAGAAATTGATGCATCTGAGCAAATCTAACGGAAAAGGGCATGAGCATACCATGAGACCACTGTAAGGACTTTGATGAACCAACTGTCAAAATTATAAAGGTGTAAAGAAAATCTGTGTCATATTTAAAGTTAGGTAGATTATCTCAAGTTCAAAAAATCTTTATTAAAGATTATTTCTGGATAAACTATGTTCTAAAATCAAGTCACACAACTACTTTCTATGCTCGTTGCTTGGCGAGGCAACGGGCTAGCTGACTTAGAGAAGAGCAGTCGCATGACTCACCAGAAATAGATACATTATGAGAAAAGCATAACAGTAAATCTTAAAGAACCAAAATAGCCAAAGAAAATTAAAAGTAAATCAACTAGTTCAAAGTAAGTTCTCCTTGATCCAAGTCTCATTATACCTCCCATGTGAGTTTTGAAACCCTTTTATGTTATACAATATAAAAAGATCATGAAAGATCATCTCAAAAAATAGGATGGAAAATGCAGAAATCGAGAGTTACCACTGGCATAAAAACAACAACAAGAGTTGTTGTATCAAGATCACACTCTGTGTTATTTGCATCCTTCAAGTTCATGACTGAGCGAGCATATTATATGATAGCAATCTACATCCTGAGAAAAATACCTAGGTACAGAACTTAGTAAGTATTTTTTACTTCCATTGGAACAAATAAAAGAATCAGAGAGAAACCATGCAAACTTTCAAATGGGCTCCTTAGTTATGCATTAGTAAATTCATTTAGCACGGAAATCTTCATTCCCAATTCATGGATCTAAAAAAGAATCAATTAAGTTTGAAAGATCAAAATAAAAATGTACAAAGTAACTCTGCAAGGTATTGCTTTGCATATGTATGAAAACAAAAATGTAGAATGAACTACTTAAAAATGTAATAAATAAATAAATGAAATCCTTAAGTATCTATAGGCATCCTTAACTCAAATCTCATGATGGTAACCAAAGGACATCCACATTGAGTGAATAGAAAGTAAACATGTATTTAAACATAGCAAAATGAGTTTATGTGCCATAAATAACATGATGTAAAATAGAGACAGATGGTATTACTTTCCCCTCGGAAGCCACAGCCCCAATCTCCTCATTCTCCTCTTGCAATGTTCTACACTTTATACTGATGCTGAGCCCTGTTCACCATCTCCCACCCAAAGTTAAAATCAAATTCTCCACTACCATCGTCGACACCTCCAACACCACCACTAGAAGATCTAGGTGACACTGCAAAATCAAACAACAGCCTACAAACATCTGAATTCTTGCTCCTAACTGTCGCGTAAAATATATCAGTTACACCATACTCCCCTTCACTAGACACCACCAAGGGGTTCCTCTCAAGTAGCTCCCATACAAAGCTCATGTCCCCGAAGGAGGCCACGGTGTAGAGGAGCCACCCTCTATACCCGCCCGGATCAGTAAGTTCTTCTTGTTCTTCCCATTGCACTCATAGAAGAGGTTTCAAGCTACGAAAGATCGGTTTTTGGCAATCTAAGAGAACCCTAGCAATCGCCAAATAGTAAAGCTCTAATTTTGGAGATTTATACCAAGAACAACAAAAAAAATGGAAACTTAATCACACATTAGGTCAATGCTTTACCAGTGAAGAGAAAAAGTCTTGAGATTACAAGAGATGTCATCGGAAATCCTTTATCTTTCAGAGCAAGAACTCAAGAACTGCCCGAGGACATGATTATATAGGTCATTATGACGAAGAAAGTGTTCACCTGGTTGTTGAGGCAGTTTAAGGAGGCAAACGAAGAGCAATCGAAGGCGAAGGTGTGGTCAGCGGCGGTATGGAAGTCGATCACAGAGGGAGGGAGGAGATCGGAGTCAAAGAAGGTCGTGGGGCTGAGGAGGTTGAAGGTGTGGTCCAGAAGGCAATAGCGATGGAGTTCATTGGCGAGCAGTGCGGAGGGAGGACCCGCTAAGGGGGTAGTGAAGGCGGAGATCAAGGACTCGAAGTAGGAGAAGGAAGGGGGAGACACGAGATCGAAGGGGAGGAATCCATCCATGACGGGGGAGGATGAAAGCTTTACTTTTCCTGAACAAGGGAACCAGGGCTAAAAAAAACTTTTGCTGTCATGTTTTGACACTCCTAATTTTCGATGGAGTTTTTAGGCAAGATTAACACAGCGATTATAATTTCATTAACAATGGTTATAAATCGTTGTGAATTAATTTTTGGCACGAGTTTTGTGGTGGGAAAATATAACGTTTATAATCTCATTGACAACGGTTTAAAATCGTTATCTTATTATTTACAACGACAACAATTATTCATCGTTGTTCCAAGAGTTGTGAACATATTCTCATTGACAACGGTTCATTGCACCGTTATCCCAACCGTTGTAAAGAAAAGAAAATCACTTAAAGACAACGGTTTTTAAAAACCGTTGTAAAATTTGTTGTTGTTTAAAAAAACTGTTGCACTAAACGACAATGAATAGTGTGAAATTGTTATCTTTTGTGTTATATGTGCGCTCAAAGACAATAGTTTTTTCTTTAACCAAAATCATAACGGTTTCTCCTAAAACTGTTGTCTTTGTGGTGTTGTCTTTTAGCAGTTTTGTTACAGTGATTGCTTCCTCTCGAACCGGACTGCTAGAAGGAAGAGTTGAAGGAGTCTGCTCAGATGACAGAGCTAGAGTGCCTTCCCTGATGGGTGTAGGTCTGGGGGAAGGCGCAACAGGAGGAGACGTTGGCCCTAGAGGGGGTTGTGTGTTAGGGACGAGGTGACGTCTCTTGCGTCTAAGCCTCACTGGTGGTTCTGCTTCGACAAGAGGAATTTCTTCTAGTGTTGTTGGAGGATTAGAGGGTAGCTCTCCTTCCATAGCTAGAGCCTCACCAATATCACTCATCCAACTATTGGACACTTCTCCAGAATGACCGGCCAATTGATGCTCTCGTTCAGCCAAAAGAAGTTACTCTTGCCAATCCAACTCGGCCTCCTCCAACTATAGAGATTTGGAAACTAGAGCCAAGAAAAAGGTGTCCACAACATACAACAAAAGAGACTTTAGTTAGTTATAAGACATGTTAAGTTATTAATCCTTACCAAAGGAAAAGGGAAGCGTCGTTCGGACTGGACTCAATCCGAATAAGTAAAGGAGGCTCTCATGCGGCAGTTGGGGAATGTTGAATTGTAGACTGACCATCCTCTCCGAAGCAAAAACAAAAGTAGGATCATGTTTGTAGTTCTCCTATATCGGGAATAGGAGGAAAATCCGACCGCCATTTTGTTGGCCGAGATACAAAATCAGACATTTGAATGAAAAAGAAATGAGATTTTCATCTCTTATTAGAAGATCGGGTAGTTTTTTTGAAGAAAATTGCTTTAGGGCGAGATTGGAACAAGAATACCTCGATAGGGCTGCAAACGAATCGAGCCGGCTCGAAAAATATTCGATTCGTATTCGAATTTATCGAATTCGAGCCGAACTCGAACATGTTCGAACTTTTTTTCGAGCTGAACTCGAGCCCAAATTATATTGTTCGAGCCGCTCGCGAGCCTTAATATTTATTAATATAAGTTAAATATATATTAAATAAATAAATTTTGAGCCTTTCGAACTTATTTTCGAGCAATAATTCGAATAGTTTACGAACATGTTCGAATATTTCGAGCCAAACTAGAACTCGAGCCCTAATTCGAACCAAACTCGAACCAAATGTTTTGAATTTTTCGAGCTTCGAATCGAGCTCGAATATACTGATTTCGAGCTGAATTCGAGCCTTAAATTTTTCTGCATATTTGGCTCGATTCGGTTCGTTTACACCCCTATACCTCGGGTTCAGACTTCTTTGGATAGGAAAAGCAGTGAAAGTTGTTCTATTGGTCCCTTGCGGCCAACAAAAGGGGGGGGGATGAATTGCCCTGCACAATATAAAGTAAACAAAACACCTTTCTCAACTTTCAAACTAAATTTAGACATACTTGTTTAATAGTAAACTAATTAACAAAAAAGAAAGTAGAGACAGATCTTTTTACTTGGTTTGTAATTAGAAGATTACCTGTCCAAGACGTTGAAAGCTCACTATCAAATCGCCTTCTGGCGAAGAAGCCTCTTACAGCAATTTAAGCACTAGATCACAAAGTAGAACAAAAAAAAAATTGTTTACAAGTGTTATTCTGACTACTAAGATTAGGGTTGTATTTATAGCCAAGTTTCAGGCACTTGGGGATGGATACAATTTTATCCACTGCGTAACGGATCGCAACAGCTTGATCTGGAAAAAATTTCTGTGCTCCGAGCCTGGAACAACTCCAGGCACCCGGACCGCCTTCACACAGGGGTGCCTAGCCAATGCGCCCCGGTTGGACCAAACTGGTCTGGGCGCCCTGAGTAGCTCCGGGCACCCAGAATAGCTCCGGGCACCCAGAATAGCTTCGGGCGCTTGGACCACAGTCAACTCCTTGTTGACTTTCTGTCTGAGTCTTCTGTTGGTGCGGTTAGCACTAACGATTTAACCCAGGTTTTGATGAATGACAAATCAGGTTAAGTTAGTTTGTTGTTATCTAACACTTTGATCGAGTGTGTAGGAGAAGTCCAGACAGGTCGACGGGCTGACCGGATGTCTGACACAAAGCCTAGCTAGGTCGACGGGCTGACCGGATAGCTGGCACGAAGTCCAAGCGGATCGACGGGCTGACCGGACGCTTAGGCACGAAGTCTAGCTAGGTCGACGGGCTGACCGGATAGCTGGCACGAAGTCCAGACGGGTCGACGGGCTGTCCGGACGTCTGGCAGGTAAGTGAGGTAAGTCACTGGAGGGGAGTGACTGAGAGGACGCATTCCCGGGAAGGGAACATTAGGCGTCGATCCGGCTTAGATCAATTTCGGATATCTAAGTCAAGATCGTGACTAGATTCCGGTCTCGAAAAGACGGAATCTAAGTCATACTCTATTTTTCTAATTCATACTCAATTTGCTTATCTATAAAACTGTGCTAACAATCTGTGTTGCAGGGTATATTTGCCTCGGACTAACCTTTTCTTGCAGGAGAAGGACTTTCTGGAGAAGAGGGGTCCGGGCGCCCGGAGGCGAATTTTATCCAAGCCGAGTCGTCGCCACGTGGAGTTCACTGATTAGACTTGCCACGTCGCACCAGGGCGCCCGGAAGGGATCCAGGCGCCCGGAGCAACATATAAAAGAAGCCCCAGGGGTGGAGCTTCAATATCAACTCAGAACTCTTAGACTGCTTGCTCTGCTGCACTGCGCTCCAACGACGCTAACGAAGCTCCAACAACGCGCTCTTTTCCTTATAGCTTTCCTTCTGTCGGTATAACTTTGTTTTACTGTTTATTAGCATTTCTTGTACTGCCTTTGTAATTATCATTTCGAATTACTAGTAAATTGCCCAACGAAAGTACTCACGGAGTACGGGTCTTCGAGTAGGAGTCGTCACAGGCTCCGAACGAAGTAAAAAACACCGTGTTCATTTGTCTATTGTTTTTAATTTCGCTGCGCTTAACTCTTTTCAACATGGTTTTTCGAATCGATATTCACCCCCCCCCCTCTATCGACGTTTCACGATCCAACAAGTGGTATCAGAGCAGGTACCGCTCTGATTTGGTGCAACCACCAATCAGACAAGGGGTTTTTTTAAAAAAAAATTAGATATCGTTCGACTTTAAAATAAAACCTTACGCCTTTCGTTTTTTCCCTCCAAAACCGTTTTTGAAAAACACATCATCATCTTTTCACCGTTGCTTAGTATTGATAAAATATTACATTTTCAAAATTTTGGAATAATATTTTATTATTTTTCGAAATTAGTGCAATATTATATTCTTTCTCCAGCACTGCTAATCCAAGACCAAGTCTCGGGATTTTTTGTTTGTTTCTCTTGTCGAGAAATTATGACTCTTCTAGAAGGACGGAACCCCTGTGAACCACCACCATACGATCATGAAGACTTCAACTACTGGAAGCGATTAATGGAATGCTTCTTAGGAAGCGTAGACATCGATTATATGCTAATTTTGAGGAAACCTTCTCAAAACTCGGAACTGAACAAAAAGGTAAGTAACATTATTTGTAATGTTTTACCTAACAATATTTTATGCAGATTAGAAAAGTACAAGAATGCATATGAGCTGTGAGCTTCACGAGAGGCCGATGGAGCTAGAAGATCAAGTTAAAGTCAAATATGGACTCGAGTCAAATCCAACGGAGAAACCTACTGAATTAGGGGTTGCGCTCAAGGTTAGTAATATTTACCAAAATACCCCTGCTAATAGTAGTTTAAATAATCAGCATGATGATAAGTATGAAATTAGTCCAAGTATGGTGCATGATAATCTAGATTTAAATGATTTAAATTCAAAATCACAAAATAATCTAGACTCTCATCAATTTGGCATCAACCTTAACTTGGTCAAACAGAATAATGACCAAATCAATTCAAGTAATTTAATTAATTCAGAAAATTTAAAATTAGGTGAGCATTTAGACATAAATAAGTCAGACATTAAAATAAATTTGAATTTAAATGCTAAAAATGAGAAAATGGATAAAATCAATAAATACCTTGATAAAATATTTAATAATCAAGATAAAATCAGTCTAGAAAATGCTATCCAAAACCAAGATAATTTAATTAATAAAAAATTAAACTTTAAAGTAAAACTAATCTAATAAATTCAATTAACCATATCAATTTAAAAGGTAAAGAAAATATAAGGATAAAATCAAACACTTTGATAAAATCAAAACGGAATTTAACAAACTTAAAATTAAATGTTAAAGATAACATATTAAACAAAAATAATTTAGAAATTTCAAAATTAACAATTAATAAAAAGCTAAAAGATAAACCGTTAAGAAAATATAATTCAAACAGTTTAGTTAATTCAAATTTAAAAATAAATAAAAACTTAAACTTTAAAAATAAGCTATTAAAGAAAGATAATTCAATTAACCCAATAAAATTGAAATTGAAAGAAAATTCAAATATTAAATACACTCTCTTAAAGAAAGATAATTTGACCAATTTAATTAATTCAAAATTAAAAACTTAAATTTAAATTACAAATTAAACATTAAAACTTAGCTAAAACCAATTCTAATTATACAAAAATCTTAAATTAAAGGCCAATAATTCAGGGGAGGCTTCAGAATAGCTGGCACCTCCAAAATTAATCTACCCGACAAGGGTAAAATAAGAGTAGACTACCTGGCAGGGTAGTTAGGAATAGAATAAATAGAGACAAAAGTTTAACTTGACAAGTAGTACTGGTGAAGTTTTGGATGATAGTACGTTGGGGAAGCTTGGGCATCGCATGTCTAGAAAGATATGGCTTCGATCTGGTGCATTTGGCCAAGTGGAACTGACTGAAGCTACCCCTTACGGATCCTAACTAGGTAGACCAAGGTTTAGTACTAAGCTCCGTGGATAGGACTATTCGGAAAACCTCGAAGGGTTTGTTACTTCTAATGATGTCCAGGTGACTCACCAAGCTTAGAAGTTTATCCGAAAAATGCATATTTGTTAAGACCAAAGCTAAACCTGAATCTAACACAAGTTAAACCAAACTCTGTAATTAAATCTAATTCATCTCACAAAATTATAAGATTCCCTGATTCAGGGACGCATCCAGGAATTTGAGTTGGGGGGCTTGAAATTAATGTAATAAATTATATATTATTATAAAAAATAGATGTATAACAAAAAAAAGTCATTACATTATTTTATTCAATAAAGTTGTGCTCTACGAGATTTTAAAACATAAAATTCATCTATAATAGAATCTACATCTATATCCTTAGCTAAATCTCGTTCAATATAAAGTGTCAAACAATCTTCAAGAAATTCATCCTCCATTTTATTGCGAAGTGCTGTCTTCACATTCTTCATTGCTGAAAAGGCTCGCTCAGTAGTGGCAGTAGAAACAGGTAACGTCAAAACTAGATGAATCAATCTAGTCAACATAACATAAACCTTTGACCGTCCACTCTCAGTTAATTGCTGACATAACTCAACAAGTGTAGAAGCCTTCAAATTTTGTATCACATCAAGTTTATAATGTACCAATTCATAGTTCAAAGCAATGATGTCTTGATTTGTGAAATCTTCAGGATAAAACTTCGTTGCAAGCTTGCAAATATCATCAGTGTTAATTGATTCAAACGAATTTTTAGGATCTAAATCGGTACTAAGAGAAAGAAGTTCCACTGATGACTCATTAAATCGAGTATTTAACTCCACCAAGATAAAATCTATTGCTGCATTAAAAACATCAAAGTGGTAATGATGTTCAACTATAGTTTGCTGACGGGAACGGCCAATCTTATATAGACAATCAAGGTCAGGCACATCAATTTCATTTCTCGTACAAAAAACTTTCACTTCATGAAGAAATTCTTCCCACCCGCATTCTCTAAGTTCTTGGAGGATAGTTTTGGTAGTAGAGACAAATGTAACAGCAGACAAAATATCTTGAGATTTTCTTTGAAGAATTTGACAAAGAGTATCTGTTGTTCTCATAATTTTATGCATTAAATGCAAAATGAACACAAATTCAAAACTTGCCATGTTTCTATAAATCCCCCGAACTTCAGCCTTAGCCCTTCCATTTGGAGAATGGTCACTAAGAACTTCAAAAACTTTGCAAGTTGCAGCATACATACCTATCAAGCTTTTTACTGAGTCATAGTGAGAACTCCAACGAGTAGCTCCCGCTCGCTGCAAATTACCAATCTGATTAGCCCCTCTTCCAGAATCACGTTCTCCAATTGCCAACATATGCTCGATTTCAATTCTCTGTGCAGTATGTAACTCAGCAATGCGTTTAGTAGAAGAAGTAACAATATTTACTATATTATCCAAATGAGAAAAGAATTCCCAAATAACACTGACATCCTTGGCTGCAGAAACTAATGTGAGTTGTAATCGATGGGCAAAGCAATGGACATGTATGCATAGGGACAATCTCTGAGAAATAATGCCTGAAGTTCATTCCATGCACCACGCATATTGCTAGCACCATCATATCCTTGGCCTCTGATTTTCTTAACTTGTAGGTCATGATGAATAAGAACATTTGATATTTCTTTTTTCATGTTCAATGAGGTAGTATCGCTAACACTTTTGATGGCAAAAAATCTTTCTGTCAAAACCCCATAATTATTCACAAACCTCAAGATAATGGCCATTTGCTCTCGTTTAGATATATCTCGTGCTTCATCAACAAGAATATAGAAACATTTATCACTAACTTCTTCACGAACCATCTTTCATACTCTATTAGCCATAATATGTAAAATCTCTTTCTGAATTTCTGGAGCGATATATTGAGCATTTTTTGGAGCATTCTCAAGTACAACTTCATCAATTTCTGTACTCATTTTTGCAAAAGCCTTTACTAATTCAAGAAAATTCCCACGATTAGATGAAGATAGAGATTCATCATTACCTCTAAAGGCACACCCTTGAAGAGCTAGCCAGCGAACAGTGACAATTGAGGTCCGCAAACGCAAACGATTTTTTTCTTTTTCCTCTTTAGATTGGGCATGCATGACATTATCAATATGTTGCGAGGGTCTCATTAAATTTTCAGCCTTTCTCTCGCACATAGTATGAGGCGAAGAAGCTGCAGAACCAATATGTGCAAGAAATGCACATGTTTTTCCTTGATTTACCCTTTTCCAATTGTCAAATCCTTCATTGACCAATGCTGAGATATTAGACAAATTAACATCATTCAGGAAAAGAAAACAATAAAAGCAATATGCCTTATTTGTTGAAGGCGAATACTCCAACCAATGAAATTTCTGGAACCATTTTTTTTGAAACCGACGATTTTGACTTCCAAATTTTGTAGCCGGATACTCCAACATATCTGGTTGATAAGGCCCCATCTTTAGATATGAACGTCTTATCTCATCTCGTTCATTAATATGATATTCACATATCTGTTTTCTTTTTCCTGGATCTCGTTCAATACAACTAGAGGATAACTGATGATCGTTGCTAGAAGAGGAAATTGAAGGAATTTGGACACTAAGAATTGGAAGACTTTCACTAGATTGATGTTGTATTTTAGGGACGGTGGGAATTGAAGTGCTTTCACTAGTTTGATGATCTCTTTTCTTAAAATACGAGGCTATCGTCTTTCCTTTCTTTGCAGCAGATTGATGTTCCATTTTAAAATAGTTCAAGTTATATCCCTAAATAAATAATGAAATAACAATCGAATAAGTAAACAAGTAAAAGTAACAATAGATATGCTACAACTCGGAATAAAATAGACAAAATCAAAATCAAATGATTAACCATAAAAAACCAAGACGGTAGTAGCAGTCACAACGACAGCGGTTGTTAATTAGTTTTTGGTTTTCTATTTGGCCCTTATTTTCGTCCATCTTCTCACAGTATTCCCAGCATACATCTTTTTCTCGAACCAGAGGTAGCCAATTATCATAAGCAATCACTATTTGATTTTTAAATAGTGAAAAGTAATTGAAAATTCACTCATTAATCTGGACAGCATTAAAGATGAGACCAAAGAAATGAAAATGGCAAGATGCAATATCTCATATTTTGATGGCTCAAAATGATGCTTAATAGAATAATAGTGGTGATAAAACTAAGAAAGTTTAATGAAACTTACTGATGCTAGTGGAACAATCAACAATATCCAATATGCTCTCAGCTCTCCTCTCTGCAAAATTTGAGCAAAACAAAAATAAACAAATATTACCAACGCCCGAACGTCGTATTTTAAGAAAGGATAAATCATCATAGACTCATAGTCAATAGAGATTACAGATTAGAGAAGATGGGAAATCAAAATTCCTAAAACAGTAAAGCACAACAGCCATTCTTAAATCCTGAAAAGCAACTCCTGAGAAAATACTAACCTTTCTTGATTTCTTCTGTCGATGATGGACGATGGTCGACCGTGGACGCCGACGCTTCCTTCTGAGTTCTCTTGCTGATGCGGTGATACCTTGCCGATTAGCCTATTCGTCGATCGCAGATCGCCGACTCATACGCACGAAGGACGAAGCGTCGAAGCCAGAAAGGCAGAAAAGCAAAAATTCCCTTGATCGGACTCTTTATTATATATATCCTTATAAAAATATTTTTTGGGCTGGGCATCAAGGCTGGGCTATAGCCCAGTATAGCCCTAAGGAAGATCCGTCTCTGCCCTGATTGATAATCTAGATCGGGTGAGATGAATAAGGATTAAATTAATTAATTTTAAAATTAAATTAAAATTAATTAAAATTAAATTTCAAATTTCAAATTGAATTTCAAATTAAAATTAAATTTCAAATTAAATTAAAATTAATTAAAATTAAATTTCGAATTTCAAATTGAATTTCAAATTAATTAAAATTAAATTTCGAATTTCAAATTAATTAAAATTAAATTTCGAATTTCAAATTGAATTTCAAATTAAAATTAAATTTCAAATTAAATTAAAATTAAATTTCAAATTTTAAATTAAATTTTGAAGTAATTAAAAATTAAATTTCGAATTAAAACTAAATTATTTTTTTTAAAAAAAATATTTTAAAAATGAAATTAACTTCAAAAGTTATTTTAAAAATTAAATTAACTTTAAAATTATTTTAAAATTAAATTAACTTTAAAAATTATTTTAAACTTAAAAATTAGTTTAAAAATTTAACTGAAAATTTTAACTTTAAAAATTTTATATTTAACTTAAAAATTTAACTTTAAAAATTTTATTCTAAACTTAAAAATTATTTTAAAATTATTTTAAAAATTCTTTAAAAATTATTTTAAAAACTCTTTTAAAAAGTATTTTAAAAATTCTTTTAAAAATTATTTTAAAACATTTTAAAAATTATTTTAAAAACTCTTTTAAAAATCATTTTAAAAACTCTTTTAAAAATCATTTTAAAAATTCTTTTAAAACCTTTTAAATTATTTTAAAAACTCTTTTAAAAAGTATTTTAAAATTCTTGTAAAAATTATTTTAAAAATTATTTTAAAAATCATTTTAAAAATTTTAAAAATTCTGTTAAAAATTCTTTTAAAACCTTTTAAAAATTCTTTTAAAACCTTTTAAAAATTATTTTAAAAACTCTTTTAAAAAGTATTTTAAAAATTATTTTAAAAACTCTTTTGAAATTATTGAAAAATTATTTTAAAAATTATTTAAAAACTATTTTAAAATTCTTTTTAAAACCATTTTAAATAATTTAAAAATTACTTTTAAACTCTTTCAAAAATCAGTTTAAAAAAAAATTCTTATTAATTATTTAAACTTTAAAAATTATTATTTAGATTTTAATTTTTTTTTTTACTTAAACATTATTTTAATCTTAAATTAAAACTAATTAAAACTTAATTTAAACATTATTTTTAAACTTAATTTAACCTAACTGAAAATTAAAACTTAAATTAAAACTTAATTACAATTAAAATTTAAAAATTTAACTTAAACTTAAAACTTAATCCTAAATTAATCACTGATATTAATTTAAATATAAAATCTAAACTGAATTGAACGTATGTTAATTGCCATTAAATAATTATAAAAATCATTTTAAAATCCTTTTAAACACTATTTTAGGAATCCTGTTAGAAATTCCTTAAAAATAATAATAATAATAATTCTTTTAAATTCATTTAAAACTTAGACACATAACTTAAAAACTTAAATTCCGTTAACTTTAACTTTAAACTTAATTATGTAATTAATAAGTAGAACTTAACTGTTTAAGTTTAACTTCATATGAGAACTAAAATTGACTTGAATTATACCTTACATAACTGTGTCTAATAATTTTAACTTCATGCTAACTTCAAACTAAATTAATCCCACTTAAAAGGAAGTAAATAAAAAAAAATAATTATAACTAATACTTTCATTGACCAACTCAATCAATTAATATGAAATTTAAATTATTTTATTAAGTATTAAATTATTAAATCAAGTAAAAATTAATCAATAAATTATTGATAATGGCCAACTATTTTTGATTTAATAAAGTTTATCTTATTAAATCTTAAACTGAAGCTTAAGTACCTGAATCTAATATTAATTATTGATTAATCAAACTCAAATAAACAATTATATTAAAGATACAGAGATAAATATGTAAATAATATAAATGTTACCAAATCCCCTAGAACACTTAGGTAGACAAAGGTGTTAGGGCTTCAAATTTAACACACTCAAACCTTAGTATTATATTAAGGGGGAGTAATAAATAAGGAGGATTAATAAATTAAAGGAGTATCAAATTCAGGGGGAGGTTTTTTTTTAATTATCTCCTTAAGTGTTATTTTTTAATCTTCTCTTTAAAATATCTCTAGAGAATTCTACCTCAATTTTTTTCTACTTTGAATATATTTAGCAAATATTTTCAAAATTTTATGTCAGGTTCAGGAGGAGAAATAAAACTAATTGAGTTTTTCAAATTGAATTTTAAACTTAATTTTGAAAATCAAAGTTTAAAAACAACTTGTTTAAAATTGTGATTTTTTTTTTAAAATCACAAACTTTTTATCCTCTTTACTTAGTCTTTGAAAAATGAACTTTTTCAAGTATTTTAAACCATGGTTTTGAAACTAGTACTTTTGAACTTTTGATTTTGGAAAAAGAATTTTACAAAATTATTTTGAAAACTGCTTCATTTTACTTTACCAAAATTCAAAATCATTTTTTTTAATGTTTAAATTTAATTTAACTTTATTTTGAAAATTATCCTTAATCCAGTTCTGAAAAATTAAGTTTAACTTAATTTTGATAATTTAATTTGCAAAAACTTGGTGTTGAAAATTACCTTTTGAAAGTGATGTTTGCAAACTTAAAATTTATACTAAGTTATAAATCAACTATTTTTCAAGACTTAGTTTTTTTTAAGGATTTAAGAAGTAAAGGTAAAACTATCTTTTAATTTTAACTCCCCTAGGTTAACTTGACATTATTTTGTCTGAAGTCTGTATTTATGCTTACTTGACATTAGTTCTTTTGATGAATGTCAAAGGGGGAGGGTTAGGTGGTTTAAGTTAGCTAAAACCAAACTGAAAATACAAACTAACTTAAAAATCCACATAAATGCATTTTCTTGCATATGTTTTCACTAACTTAACCAGGTTGTCATTCCATCAAAAAGGGGGAGATTGTTGGTGCGGTTAACACTAACGATTTAACCCAGGTTTTGATGAATGACAAATCAGGTTAAGTTAGTTTGTTGTTGTCTAACACTTTGATCGAGTGTGTAGGAGAAGTCCAGACAGGTCGACGGGCTGACCGGATGTCTGGCACGAAGCCCAGCTAGGTCGACGGGCTGACCGGATGTCTGGCACGAAGCCTAGCTAGGTCGACGGGCTGACCGGATAGCTGGCACGAAGTCCAAGCGGGTCGACGGGCTGACCGGATAGCTGGCACGAAGTCCAAGCGGGTCGACGGGCTGACCGGATAGTTGGCACGAAGTCCAGACGGGTTGACGGGCTGACCGGACGTCTGGCAGGTAAGTGAGGTAAGTCACTGGAGGGGAGTGACTGCGAGGACGCGTTCCCGGGAAGGGAACATTAGGCGTTGATCCGGCTTAGATCCATTTCGGATATCTAAGTCGAGATCGTGACTAGATTCCGGTCTCGGAAAGACGGAATCTAAGTCATACTCTGTTTTGCTAATTCATACTCAATTTGCTTATCTATAAAACTGTGCTAACAATCTGTGTTGCAGGTATATTTGTCTCGGACTAACCTTTTCTTGCAGGAGAAGGACTTTCTGGAGAAGAGGGGTCCGGGCGCCCGGAGGCGAATTTTATCCAAGCCGAGTCGTCGCCACGTGGAGTTCGCTGATTAGACTTGCCACGTCGCACCAGGGCGTCCGGAAAGGATCTAGGCGCCCGGAGCAGCATATAAAAGAATCCCCAGGGGTGGAGCTTCAATATCAACTCAGAACTCTTAGACTGCTTGCTCTGCTGCTCTGCGATCCAACGACGCTAACGAAGCTCCGACAACGCGCTCTTTTCCTTATAGCTTTCCTTTTGTCGGTATAGCTTTGTTTTACTGTTTATTAGCATTTCTTGTACTGTCTTTGTAATTATCATTTCGAATTGCTAGTAAATTGCCCAACGAAAATACTCACGGAGTACGTGCCTTCGAGTAGGAGTCGTCACAGGCTCCGAACGAAGTAAAAAACACCGTGTTCATTTGTCTATTGTTTTTAATTCCGCTGCGCTTAACTCTTTTCAACGTAGTTTTTCGAATCGATATTCACCCCCCCCCCCCTCTATCGACGTTTCACGATCCAACATCTTCCACTCCGGCTCCGCTCGCTTGGGTGATTTCGTCCATCTGGAATAAGGTTCACGCAAACATATTTTCCGACCTTCTCGAGCAACCTTCCGCTTTGGCTTTTCGTCCCTCGAAAATGATGTACGCTTCCTTCTCATCCGCCATTGTACTCTTCCATAGCGTCTTGTCCCTCGGATGCATCGAGCTCATCGACTCTCTCATGTGCCATCCTTCTCGCTAGCTGCGTCTTTCGTTGAACTTCCTGTGCTCCTAAGTTCCTACACACTTAGACATAATGCATCAAAAGATAACATGACCTAACTTAACTTGGTTGATCATATCAAAACTACCACGGATACTTACAATATCCCCTTTTTGATGTGAGTAATCCAAATTAAGTTAGGGTAAATCAAAAACAAATAACGGTAAGGTAATAAGTATAAATTTTACAATTTAAAATATTTAATGCAAAAAGAAAATGTACCCTCCCCCTACACTTAATCTCTAATTCTCTCCCTTTAATCATATTAAAAATAGGAGAAATGTTTGAAAAATAACTTAGAAATAAATCAAAAATTAAGTTCTAAGGGAAAAATTGACCATCATTCAAAAAAATTTGAAATGTAACTTTTGAAATTTATTGTGATTTATAACGCTGTTTGGAAGAAATATTTTTTTTTAAATTATTTTTAATTGCTGAAAAATTCTAAAAAAATTTAGATCCGTTAATTAGATATGCCCAAAGCAGTGATAAATTTTCATAAAATTATAAATTTAATTTAAGTAGAAATAAAATATTTTCTACATAAAGTTGTATTTAAAAAATACTTAAAAGTAGTTTCTAAGCTAAAAATTCATGAAAAAATTTCTCAGAATATAATAGAATAAGTATTTCTACATAAAAAAATAAATTTTCAAAAATTTAATCTTGGAGAATTTTTAATACTAAAAATTAGTATTTAGATAAATAATTTATAGAAAATTTAATAATAGTTAAAAAATTTTAAAAATATTTCCTTGAATAAAGAATATGATAAATTTAGACCAAAAAATAAATTTTGTAAAAGCTGGCACTTAAAAATATTTTTAAATTGAACATTATGATTTTTGTTAAAAAATCAAAAAAATTAATATGACGGTCAAAAAAATGATGAAAATTTTCTTACTATTAAGAAATGGAATCCTCTTTTTCGAAAAATTAATGTCTAATTAATTTCAAACAAAAATTATACGGCAAAAAATTATTTAGAGAATTCTAAGAAAATAGCATAAATTAAATCAATTTAAAAGTATGATATGCATTAAAATTTAATTTAAGTACGATTTTGAAATCTAATATAAGTTTCTTCTTACCGGGATAATCGAAAACTTTCTAGAGATATATTTTGGTGATAATTTTTTAATTTGACTCTTATGATATCTAAAATACCAGTTTAACCCATTATAATTTTAACTTATTGAACATGTGAGCATGCAAAATTCTTCAAATTTTCTATTTCTATTTTCAATTTTTATCTTATTGAAATATTCTAATCGACAAGATGTTGCTAAGGTTAATTTTAATTCCTTATTTTCTTTTTTAAATTTTCCATTTTTTATTTATAATTTATAAGAATTTTTTGACAATATTTTTATAAATTTAAATAATTTATCATGAGATAGAAATCGTACCTAACTTACTTTGTCGATTTTATTATCTTATGCTCCCTCTGTAAAGCTGCTTTCTTCTGACGTTGCTCCCCCTTCATCGATGCTCTCGATGCTCATCTCCGATGAACTTGCTCTGTCGTTTTTTTGGTGACTTGCCATCAATGCAAGTCTGACATAGGCTATGACTCTGAATCTGATGACAATGTTTCACCCCATGTCGTCTTTAAATTCTTGTGCTTTTTCTGAGTCACTCTTTTACCCTTTTCCTTGCCCTTATCCTTGTTTTTCAGTTTTAGACAGTTGTTTTTGACGTGCCATTCTTCATTGTAATGATAACACCTTACTTTTCTCTTTCTTCTTTTGACCTGCACTTGAATGTCGTTTCGTTATCATCGAGAGAAGTTTTAGATTCTGGTTCATCCATTTTTGCCTTCAAGGCAATGTTGTGCTTCAACTCCTTCTTTAGATCTGCATATCTTAACTCATGAATTTCAAAATTAGAGAACAATTCTTCTAAATTGCTTAACTCTAAGGGTGCGTTTGGTTCGGGGTTATTCTTGATAACCTTGGTTATCCATCCAAGGTTATCAGCAAAAACTGTGTTTGGTTTAGGTATTCGATGATTTCCGAGTAATGTTCCATGCCCGACACGTCAGCAAAAGGGTCATGCAGCCCGGAATCGGAAAACCTCAGAAAACTAAGGTTTTTCTTGATTCCGGGGTTAACGAATTTTTTTTACCAAAAATACCCTCCGATAAGAAAAAACATGAAAAAAGAGAAAAAATGTAAAAAAATATTAAAAAATGTAAAAAAAATAAAAAAATGTTTTAAAAAATTTAAAATTTAAAATTTTTTTTAAAAATAAATAAATAATTTTAAAAAATAAAAAAATTTAAAAATAAAAATTTAAAAAATAAAAAATTAAAATAAATAAATAAATTTTTTTAAAAATTTATTTTTTAAAAAAAAATAAAAAATTTTAAAATGTTAAAAATTTAAAAAATTTTAAAAATAAAAAAATTTAAAAATAAAATAAATAAAAATTTAAAATTTAAAAATGTAAAAAAATATATAAATATATATAATATAAAAAATATAAAAACATTAAAAAATAAAAAAACACATAAAAAGTAAAAAAAAAATATACAGAAAAAAGAAAAGTAAAAAAATATTAAAAATAAATATATAATAATAATAACAATAATAATAATAATAATAATATTATTATTATTATTATTATTATTATGTATAGTTGGTTTTGTAACTAAGGGTAATACGGTAAAATATTAAACTAGGGTATTCATTAAAACTTTCAAACAAACAAGTTTTTGTTGCATTACCTAGGTTGAACCAAACAACATTGGTTATGTTTTATTCCTCATAACTTTGGTTATGTGATTACCAGGTAATCACATAACCAAGGTTATACATGATGACTTGAACCAAACGCACCCTAAGTCTCTAGAGATGAAATATGCATCTACTAGGGTTCCCTATTCAGGAGTCCTAGGAAAAGCGTTAAGCGCATACCTTAGCGAATCTCAGTTAGTTACCTTTCTTCTATGCGCCTCATTTTTGTCCGCCAGTGTACTCTCTCACAGCGCCTCGTCCCTTGAACGCACTGAGCCCGTAGACTCTCTTCTATGCCGTGTTTCTCGTTAGCTACGTCTTTCGCTCGACTTTATATGCTTCTAAGTTCCTACACATTTAGACACAAGGCATCAAAAGACAACAAGACCTAACTTTGACTTGATTGATCACATCAAAACTACCACGGAGTGCTTACAAGTTCCTCGAGGACAAGGGGATGCCATATAGCTGGAACAAAATGATCATTCCGCATATGGAGCGGAAGACTAGGTGTGAGTTGCTGGAGTGGAGTATTGAAGTAGCAACTTATTTCAGATAGAAAGTGAGAGCTTAGAAAGCGAAGACCCACAAGAAGTTGATCCTTGAAGAAGGTGACATAGCCAGACGAAGGACAATGAGGATGATCTTGATGAGTTGGGATACAAATGCGAAAGCTCTTAGGGATTTCTTAGGCAAATAGTCTTCAGATCGTAGTTGTCAAAGTCAGAATGAGTAAATGTATACCAAGGAATGAAAGTTTCTTAGGCTATGGACGGAAGAAGGAAAAATGATGGAGGGTCAGAAAGGGAACTTACTAATATAGGCCGTGAAAAAGGGAGTCTAGTTAGCAAAAACCGTTGGAGAAGAAGAAGAAGGAAGAAGATGGAGCACATGTGGTTTATTTTTGAGGCACTTAGGATTTTTAAACATGGGTCATGAGAGATTCTTTAAGCTCAATCGTTCGATTACAACGACCTGATTGTGGTAGCCGTTGGATCATAAAGGAGGGAATTAACCAGTCTGTATGAAAAGTCGTGCATCAAGTGTCATAGTAGTGAACGAGGAGTTCATAGGACGCATGGAGAGTGCCCAGGAAACGATATTTATGATGGATAAGACACCCAAATCATTTCAATAAAGAACGCCTTCCTACATATCATTGGTGCACTGCCTAGCCTATCTAGCGTCTAACATGCGATTTCTAAGAAAGATACAATTGGCAGTAACAATAATGTGGTGATCAAATGCATGGCTAGTTAGTCGAACCAGCCGGTCGGATGAGCAAGTGGAAACAAGACTCGGGTCTAGTCAATCGGCCATGAACCTCTTTCAACTAGATTTAAAGGGGAGACTAGTGATACGATATGTTGTGAGTGGATCCAGAGGTAATGTGAAATCGATGGTCAAGATGATGTGAAAGTCAAAGTCAAGGTGAGGTGACGGTCAAAGTAAGGGTGCACGTATCACGTATCCGGATGAACCACCTCTCAAGAGCGATGCCTCCAGTACAAACCCGGGCGGACTTGAACCCGATCGGGGCCACAGGGCACAACTCCTAACTCCCAACATAACCAAGAGCCAGGTGGACATACAGGACTTAGCACCCCACTCAGTACTCTTCGTTCTTCATATGAGCAGAACTCCTGGCATTAGCCCGGGTGAACTAAGAATTGACCGGATTTATGGGGTTTAGCCCCCCATTCTTTAAACATAAGTCTCTCAACATATGGTCAACTAACCTCAGATCTTGTCGGACTTAAGGGACTTAGTACTCCACTTTTCAATGCCAAGGGACTTAGCGCTCTACTCCTCAATGCCAAGATACACAGAATATGGCCGGTCATCCCCAGAGCTGGTTGGACTTAAGGGACTTAGCTTCCCACTCTTACGATACAACTTTCAGTATATAGCCGGTCGGCCTAAGAGCCGACCAGACTTCCAGAACATGGCTCCCCATTTCTTTCCGCCAAGACACTCTACATACGGTCTGTCGGTCATTCGGGGCTCAATTCCCCACTTCTTATGTACAAACCTCCTAGGCCAGTCGAACTACCTCCAAGGGACAACATTGTTAAAGAATCACAACAATCTGTCAGAGAATAGTAGCTACTCGATAGAGAATATTCCACCACCAAAGCATATACAAGGAACAAAACCTTTCTCCGAGAATGGTTGTACAACTTCCATTACTTGGCGTTACTTGACATAGTCTGACATCAACATTCTTAGTCGCCTCATTAATATAGGAGTTATAAAAGACGATTCTTGTGCATTAAACAGAACATTCCTTGAAGGGTGGTGGTACATATTTTATTACTTGACATTTTCTGACACTTCATGATTACGAGGGTCCTAAGGGTCAATATAAAAAAAGGTCTTCTCTATTGGCCAGGTACGTTCTCACACGTTGAAAAATATACACGCATTCATTCTACTGTTCATTTTATTCTCCACTTTTCACTCAGCTTCTGTATTGACTTGAACATCGAAGTGACTGTGCTAGAGACCCCCTCTCTGGTTCTTGCTCTAATACTCTTCTTAGCTCTCTTTGCGATGTGGGTAGGAAAGAGTGTCAAGTGTCATCTCTTCTCTATCTTAGAGTCTTCTCCTAGTTAATGACAGAGCCATCTATCTAGTGCATTATCTCCAACACTTTCGGATATTGATAGGAGCAAAATATATATATATATGGAAAATGCTAACTTGTCATAATATAATCCTAAGAAGGATTTGGGAGAAAAAAAAATTATGTTTTACTCCATGATAACGATGATATTGCTTAAACTAATACACGCGCTGATAAAGAAGTTCTTATAATAAAGGAATGTAGCAAGGAAATTTTTTAACAATATGCTTTTCTCCGTTTAGCAAGCTCCTCAATGTTTACAAAACCCTAGTCGAGCTTACCAGGAGCCTGTCTCCACTCCACAGGAAGAGAAATGCAAGGTCAATAAAACCAACTTCAGAAAAAGAACTGCACTGTTGCTTCATTCAGCTTCTAAGTTGGAAGAAAGGACAAAATTTGTGAACGATCGTTTTGGATACGAGATGCCAGTAGTTCTTGAGGTTCCATTGACATGCCACATACCATTTGGCTTTTGTGGATGGATGGACATTAGCTTTTCTTTGCATCCATCTGCTTCTTTTTCTTCTTCGTCTTCCGCTTGTTGAGCTTGGCCTTTAACTTGAATTGTTTCTTCAGGTTTTTCTCCCATTCTTTCTTATATTTCATGTAGATAAACATTGCAGCTCGGGCATCCTCAATCTAGACAAATGCACAAGGTCCAGTCTTTTGAGCTTAAACAAGGATGATTTTCAAGTATAGCAAAAATTTAGCTCATATAAGGGGCTAGTAGCCAGATTATTTAATAAACTATCCAATTTTTATCTAGTGAATTTTACTGAAACATAGTTAACTGTAACTGACCAGCCTATGCCAAATTGAGATATGATTTGATGAGCTTAAACCCAAACCCAAAGTCAAGTTTGAACAAGGTACAAGATCAATGTTGATTATTTAGCCAATATTTGATTGCATGGTTGATATTTATCCTTTGTAACAAAGGAAGAAGACATGCTCACTTGATAATGTTAATCTTGCCATGTAGCAATCATAAAATAACCAGTCCACCATCACATAATGTCGATGCAATTAAACCAATTTTCTCGATGTGTAGAGCGACATAGGATGTGATACTGACCTAAAATGATTTCCTACTGGCATATAGAGCTCATGATTGGGTATAATTAGATATGTCATTTCAACTAGTAACAATTAGAAGGTTTCTTAAGACTAAAATAAACACGACAAAATTACAAAGCAACAGATACTACTTGGAGAATTGAAACTCGCTTACAGGGCAGTGCTCATTTTCCTGAATGTTAACACCAAGAATCTCGGCTGCAAGATGCTTTAGCCCTCTTGTCCGATTACCCCTAATGTCATAACAGTTATTTCAATAGGAAAGGTTACAGCCAAACATAATTGAAGGTATCCTTTTTGAAACAATAGCTTGTGAAGTTAAAACGATCAAACCTTCGTAAGAGCTCATATTCTGAGGTATCTCTTATATCCTTCTTCGGGTGACCTAACAACAATACCTTCAAACGAAAGTTTGAAGTAGATGAATAATTTTTGTAACTTAAAATATCATATAATCTAAAACAAATTATAAGAACAAGTAGGCCAGCACCTTTAGATCATTGTGCAAAGCATGACCAACAAGTAATTTTCCTTTAATCAATTCAGCAACTTTGTCTTGAACCTCACAGAAATCCTTTGCTGCAATGAATAAATAACAATGTTGCCCACATCTATAAAAGCTAATGTAAAAGAAAAATAGTTAACCACAGACCTTTTTTCATGTTTTTGGGCCGGATGCCACTAATCCTAGTACGGAAGTCAACAATACGCTCCATTGGGCGAACATACTCATCGTATACCACATTACCATATGAATTCACCTGCCACAAAAGTAGCAAAGTGAGACCATGACAAGAGATTCTCAATCTATCATGTTCTAATCAAAATCCCTAATAAAATGGATGGAAGCCCTGGAAATTCGTACACTAATATTGACAGAATCGTAAAACAGAACAAGGTGGGATGGATTGTAACAACAAAACCACTGGACCAAATGTTTTCACAATTTGTGTCCTATGTAAAAGTTTGCATATAAACGTTTATGAATGTTGTATCATAAGAGTCCAATCACAAATCTAAATACTTTGAAGAGCCATGAACTTGATTGCCGCTTCAATCAAACTTATAATTAGGAAGTTCGGATTGCTACTGGAAGTTAAATTTCAGTGCTACAACTTGTTTGCGAACTATACATGTTCTCAAAACCCAAAGATGCATCATTGATTCAAGGAAATTATACTGTCTTGGGTGACATACAAGAGAAAGTAAAATCGAATAGACAATCTAAGAGTAGAAATGAGAATGAGCATTTTTTGTGTGGGAGAAACAAGAATAAACATAGGAAACAATTAAGCACCAGCGTAACCCGTCCAATTGCGCTTTTATTCCCCTCAGAGCTCACACCGACCATCTCACAGTCCATAGCCAGTGCATCCGTCAAACTGCAACCAGAAGAATAACGAACATGAAAAACGCATCCGAAAGAAGAAAGCTATCTACTTTCGTAGAACCAGAGGGCACAGGAAGGTAACCTGAAATCAGCGGAGGTTGGCGAGAGAGCAACAGGCGGTGATGCATCCGGAACGGGCTCCTCCCTTTCCTTGCGCTTGCCCAACACGGACCCCACTAGGGTTTCCGGTCCAACATCAGTGGAACGGGAGGGTTTAGCGGGTCGGCGGGCCTTGAGCTTCTGCTGGAGTTGCGCCCAGTTGGGATTGAAAGCCAAAACCTCGGGAGCGGGTTTAGGAGTCGAAACCGCCGCCGCCGCTTCGCCGCTGCTCATCTGATTCGTCTCCGGCGTCTCGATTCAGGTCCAGGTTGGGCCTTAGGAACTCCACTTCGCAGGACCCGTCGATTAACGTCGGCTTAGAAACTAGGGTTGAAATTTAGCCTAGTTTGAATAATGATTAATGATTAATGATACGATTACATTTTATTATCCAGAATAAGTTTAATAAATCCAAAAAAGAAATTTTAAAAATTCTATTAAACTTCAAAGATATTTTAACAACTTCCCTTCTTAAAAGGGTTAAAAGGGCCAGAATCCATCGGACACTTCCCCTGGCCCGGTTTTAGCAAGATTAGGGTTCGCTGCCACACTGATATCTATATATACAACCAACGCTATGGTTCTTATGATCCAGTAGCCGCCGACGTCGGGGGGAGAGGAAGCGGAGAAGGCGATCTGAAAACCGAAAGCACGGTCGCCTTCATTTTAGGGTCCTGGTTTCGTTCGTAGTCGCTTGGCCTGCCATCATCCCCTCGCCGAATGCAACTTCGGTTCTTGGACTCTACATTGTGGCTGATGATGTTCGTTTCTAGTTTGAAACATCATTCGCTGCTAGGTTGCAGTTCCATCGGTATCAAGTGGTTGGGAGGGAACTACCTACGGCGACCGATGACCACCCGAAGATCTACAGGATGAACTGTCGGCGACGAATGAGGTCCGTGCTAAGTCAAATTTCTGCTGGGCTTTCGATATCGCGTTTCAAGTGTCGTGTTCATTGATGCTTGCTTCTTGTGTTCTTTCATTGTTTTCTTCTATTCTCGTTATTTTATCATTTTGGCTGATTTATGACGTCCATGGTTTTCTAATGCAGATATTTGACCGAAAATCCACTAAGATGAAGAACTATGACATCCGGTTAGGGTACCAATGCAGGACAGGTTATCACGACGTGTACAAGGAGTTCCGTGATATTACTCTCAATGGTGTTGTCGAGCAGATGCATGATGAGATGGCTTCACGTAATGACAGCTATGGTTCCTTCTAAACTTTGCAAGAGGGAGAACACCAAGCAGTTTCATGGCTCAAAATCAAGTTTCTTTCTTTGAGAAAGGCCTCCAAGCAGGAAGTTGAAAACCACATTTAGGCTAAACCTCTTTACACAACTTATGTTGCTAGTACTATATTCTTGATTTTTTTTACTTATTGTGCAATCTCATGTGCATTTAATACATGATTTATTGATTTGTAATTTGTAGAGCCCAGCGTTACCTCAGTTACATGCTCTTCATGGGTAATATTTGCATCAAATTATCGACTGTTCAATGGTATCTTTTCGAATGGAAAAGTTTCATTGTTATTTTGGGGTTTTGTAGGCCCTGCTACTGCTTAATGCATTCTAGTTTCATGCAACTCTCTTAACAAGCTGCCACATTAAAGAGCTTTTAATTCTAGTGATGCATGTGGAAAGTCTAAATTCTTTTTTATTTTTGTAATTTTGGATATGCCACTCTTCTTTTTCAATTGGGAAGAGATATCAATGATTCATAACATATTTTAGAGCAAATTTTGCTTTATTTTAACTTAATTTTTTCCTGATTGTAAAATTCAATGTTGTAGTACATTATTTTATTGATATTCGGACATAAAATCCTAGTAGCAATATGAGAGGCTGAGTTGCCTCTCTGGCATATTGAAGGGCAACCTTGCCAAGGTCATCAATTTCTGTTTGGTTTCCTTTTTATTCCTGTTGCCAAAATCTCCTGGCTATGTTGCTGTTGCATGCCATTTCCCTCTCTAGTGTTTAATGGCCGAAGCAATTGCCTACATGCATTTGACAATATAATTCAATTTGGTTACAAGATCATAGTAGGACACATAAAAGAGTGGGCAGGTATAGTTTTGACTATTGTCCTTGCATCAGCTAGAAATCCCCTGTTTTAACTATTGAAGGGCAACCTTGCCAAGGTCACCAATTTCCGTTTGGTTTCCTTTTTATCCCTGTTGCCTAAATCTCCTGGCTATGTTGCTGTTGCATGCCATTTCCCTCTCTAGTGGTTGATGGCTGAAGCAGTTGCCTACATGCATTTGACAATTCAATTTGGTTACAATTTCATAGTAGCATAGAAAAGAATAGGCAGGTGTAGTTGTTACTATTACTCTTGCATCAACAAGAAATCCCTTGTTTTAACTATTGAAGGGCAACCTTGCCAAGGTCACCAATTTCCATTTGGTTTCCTTTTTATCCCTGTTGCCTAAATCTCCTGGCTATGTTGCTGTTGCATGCCATTTCCCTTTCTAGTGTTTAATGGCTGAAGCAATTGCCTACATGCATTTGACAATTCAATTTGGTTACAAATTCATAGTAGCATAGCAAAGAATAGGCAGGTGTAGTTGTTACTATTACTCGTGCATCAACAAGAAATCCCTTGTCTTAATTATTGAAGGGCAACCTTGCCAAGGTCACCAATTTCTATTTGGTTTCCTTTTTATCCCTGTTGCCTAAATCCCTTGGCTATGTTGCTGTTGCATGCCATTTCTCTCTCTAGTGTTAATGGCCGAAGCAATTGCCTACATGCATTTGACAATTCAATTTGGTTACAAAATCATAATAGCATAGAAAAGAATAGGCAGGTGTAGTTGTTGCTATTACCCTTGCATCAGCTAGAAATCCACTGTTTTAACTATTGAAGGCAACCTTGCCAAGGTCACCAATTTCCGTTTGTTTTCCTTTTTATCCCTGTTGCTTAAATCTCCTGGCTATGTTGCTGTTGCATGCTATTTCCCTCTAGTGTTTGATGGCTGAAGCAATTGCCTACATGCATTTGACAATTCAATTTGGTTACAAATTCATAGTAGCATAGAAAAGAATAGGCAGGTGTAGTTGTTACTATTACTCTTGCATCAACAAGAAATCCCTTGTTTTAACTATTGAAGGGCAACCTTGCCAAGGTCACCAATTTCTATTTGGTTTCCTTTTTATCCCTGTTGCCTAAATCCCCTGGCTTTGTTGCTGTTGTTGCATGCCATTTCCCTCTCTAGTGTTGATGGCCGAAGCAATTGCCTACAAGCATTTGACAATTCAATTTGGTTACAAAATCATAGTAGCATGCAAAGAATAGGCAGGTGTAGTTATTATTACCCTTGCATCGGCTAGAAATCCACTGTTTTAACTATCGAAGGCAACCTTGCCAAGGTCACCAATTTCCATTTGGTTTCCTTTTTATCCCTGTTGCCTAAATCTCCTGGCTACGTTGCTGTTGCATGCCATTTCCCTCTCTAATGTTTAATGGTCGAAGCAATTGCCTACATGCATTTGACAATTCAATTTGGTTACAAAATCGTAGGAGCATAGAAAAGAATAGATAGGCGTAGTTGTTACTATTACTCTGATATCAGCTGGAAATCCCATGTTACCTTGCCAAGGTCACCAATATCTATTTGGTTTCCTTTTTTATCCCTGTTACCTAAATCCTCCCGGCTATGTTGCTGTTGCATGCCATTTCCCTCTAGTGTTTAATGGCCGAAGCAATTGCCCACATTCATTTGACAATTCAATTTGGCAAGAAAATCATAGTGGCGAGTTGAGAGACTGAGTTACTTCTATCATGTCATCGTCAGCGGGCAACCTTCCCTGATGCCTAAGCCTTCTGGCATTTTACTCTTTGCATGCCATTTTCTTCTGCAGTGGTTAATGGTGCAAGCATCTGCCCACATGCTTTGACTATTCATTTTGTTGCTCTTAACATATTTTTCAGCACCGGCAAATGACCTTTTCATGCCTTACTATCAGCATTGTTACTCTTGAAAGCATTCGTAATTTATCATCTTGCAAAGATTTTGTTCCTTTAAAACATTTTCTGTATTTTCAGGATTGATGTATTTATTTTCTAGCAGCCGGTTTCGTCTTGGTGGTTTACTGCTAAGGATGGTTGCCCTTGTCTGCTGGGAACTCAACATGGCAGATTGTTTGTCTTTGTATAATATTATTTCTGGATTAACCTTTTCCCGCTGCTTGTACTGCATAATGTTGCTTCCTCGTTGTGTTCCTGCAGTTTCAGTGAGGCATAAAAGTGTTAAAACATTACTAAAACATTAATACATGTTTAATAAATAGATCTATTACATTATTATGCTAATGATATATTATTTCTTGGAATGAATGCATTGCAGGGTGATTATAATGTTTCGACAAGGATTGTTATATCTTCAGAATTTGAATGTAGTGTTAAATAGGTAAGAGTTTGTGTTGCAAGGTTTGACTGTAACATATTAGTAAAATTATATGGGAGGGAACATTAGGGTTATGGATTTAGAATGAAAAATGAAGTAGGAAAATTATATTAGATTTTGTGATAGTTTATATTTTTATATTATCTAATACATTTTTTAAGAAAAAAATATTTAGTTATCTTCAAAAGTGAGAGTAATAAATTATAAATTTATTTTTTTATATTTAAAAAGAAGGATAAAAATATTTGTAAAAATTGTAAGATCATTTATAAAGAAGCTTAACTATTTAAGATAATTTAGTAGTGTTGGAGATATATTTTAAGTATAATATTAATATAAAAAAAATATATATGACTTTTAAAAATAAGTGGTGAAAGTTAAAAGATGAGAAACAAAATATATTTAAGAAGAAGATAGGTGATTATATAATATGAGATATGAAGATTATACTGTGGAACTCAAGGTATTTTGATGTGATCAAACAATCTAAGTTAGGTCCTGCATTGTCTAACTTTTGTGTTTAAGTGTATTGGAACTTAGGAATACAGGAAGTCGAGTGAAAGACACGGCTAGCGAGAAGGACGGTACGGGAGAGAGCCGACGGGCTCGGTGTATTCGAGGGACGAGGTGACTGCGGAAGAGTATACTGGTGGACGAGAAGAACATGTGCGTCGTTCGAGGGACGGGAAGGAAGGCTGCTCGAGGAGAAGGCCGGAACTTAGGTTCGGGTGAGCCTTATTCCGGATGGTCGAGATTACCCAAACTATCTGAGACGAACTGAACCGGAGCAGAGGTTCCGGATCGAGAAAAGTCAACTCTGTTGACTTGCCTGGTCCAGGCACCCGGACCAGTCCGAGCGCCCGGACCAGTCCGAGCGCCCGGACCACTTCGGGGCGCTCGGAACCACTTCGGGCGCCCGGATCCGGATTTTGACCAGGATCGCGTCAAACGCGATCTGATCGTTGGGGGATAAAATTTTATCTCCCCAGGGCGCCCGGAACCCCTTCGGGGTGCTCCGACCAATGCAATAAATATAGCATTGATCTGCACAGTTAAATCAACTCACTTGTAATCAGTTTTTTCTGTGCTTTCATTTTTATTCTTTTTATTTGTGCTGTCAACGTTGTAAAGAGGCTACTCCGCCCGAAGGAGATCATCAGATAGTGCGCTTACTTTCCTAGGATTAGTAATCCCCTGATTGCAAACCAAGTAAATCTCTTGTGTCTGATCTTTTCATTTAGTCTTTTCTTTTTATTATTACAAGTGTTTGTTAATTAGTTGAATATCCGAGAAAGGTTTTTGGTGTAATTTTTATAGGGCAATTCACCCCTCTCCTCTTG
This sequence comes from Zingiber officinale, assembly GCF_018446385.1. NCBI lineage: Eukaryota > Viridiplantae > Streptophyta > Magnoliopsida > Zingiberales > Zingiberaceae > Zingiber > Zingiber officinale. The sequence continues at coordinate 5,217,047 of NC_055995.1, read as the reverse complement.
CCGGCCTCCAAAGGGGCCAACAAGTGGTATCAGAGTAAGGCGCTTCAGGAGGACTAACTACTAATGGAAGCAACGAGATGGCCGGACCAAGCATCGTTCTACTAAAATTCGAGGGGGACTTCGTAGACTGGAAGTGACGTATGGAGGTATTCCTAAGAACTGATTTTGAAATTCTGTTTATTATGAAATATGGTTTTGTAGCTCCGATGAATCAAGATGGAGAAGAAAAAGAGCATAGCCATTGGACAAAGAAGGAGCAGAATGAGTTTGCAGCGAACAGCCGTGCGGAATATCACCTGCTGAGCGTGTTGTCGCCTTAAGAGGTCAACCGCATCGGAAGCTATTCATCTGCTAAAAAACTCTGGGAGAAGTTCCTGGAACTCCACGATGGCACGTCTGAAGCGAAGCTCGCTAGAAGAGACATCCTCCAGAACAAGCTGATGAACATCCGTCTAGAAAAAGGTGAGAAGATAGCCAATTTACACGCGAAGGTAAAAGAACTAATTACTGGTCTCGAGAACCTCGGAGAAACGGTAACAAATCGAGACACAATACGCTACACACTCAACGCGTTTCCCAGAACTTCAGAATGGACATCAATCGTCGACGCCTACTACATTTTGAAAGACCTAGAGGTAAGTACTTTAGAATAACTGTTCTCCACTCTTGAATTGCATGAAACCAGGTGTGCAGGAACAAAGGAGTCAAGCCAGATGATCGCACTAAACGCAACCAAAAGGGATGAACCCGAGTCAGACTTAGAAGATGATCAGGAAGCGTACATGGTAAGAAACTTTAAAAAGTTTTTTAGATCTAATAAATTTAAAGAAATACAGAGTAAAAAGAATCCAAAAAATAGAAGAAGGATGCGTTGCTACCAGTGTCAAAAGGAAGGACACCTAAAAGATGATTGCCCAGAACTAAAGAAGGGCAAAGGCAAGATTCCCAAGAAGCACAAGAACCTAAAAGCTACTTGGGATGACACTTCTTCATCTGAGTCCGAGATTCAAGAATATGTCGGGATAACACTGATGGCAAGCTACGAAGGACAAAATACATCAGAACCCAGCATCGATGAAGGGGGAGCAACTTCAGATGAAAGTAGTGAAGCAGGGGGAGATTCAGACTTCAAGTCTGATATGGTAAGTGAGGTATGCCTCTTACCCCCTGATCAACTTTACTTTGGTATTAAAGCAATGACTAAATCCATGTATAAATTAGAAAATAAAAATACCAAATTAGAAAATGAAATTTTAGAAACAAAAAGAATTTTGACAAAATCATGTCTTATAGACGATTTTAATAAATTGAAAAATGAAAATGAAAAACTAAAAGAAGAAATAGAAAGATTGAAAAAATCTAATGGTTCAAATATTTTTACTTTTAGAAATTATACAAGTTTAAATTGGTATTATTGATTTTATCAAAGTCAAATTAGAAATATATCAAAAGTTTATGTACCTAGGAAACACTTGGTTAATTCTGTAGGTAGGAATCTCTATTGGGTTCCGAAAACATGTTTAACTTGAATTTTAAATTAAACTTAGCATCTTTCAGCAAGAAAGTTAAACAGATAGTTTCTTTATGAGGCTTTGTCTAAGGAAGTGGTTGTTGCTCCAATAACCAAGAAGGCCTAGTGCCTCGCCACAACCTGAAAGCCAAAATACTGAAATCAAATGTTTAATTAACTTTCTGGAAAAAGTATTAAAGTAAGAATTAAATAATGCTTAAAAGTTGTTAAACATTTGTTTTGAAAATTTTGTTTAAACTTTGGACATCTTATCATATCGAAGGAGGCTAACTTTGGACATCTTATCATCTTTGCCCGCTACGACGGGCCAAGCGTTACGACTAGTTCATCGGTCCACCAGAGGGCGCCCCCCCCGGGGCCAGGGTACGTCACTGTACTCATCTTGCATTTATTTCGTGGTTCTATCATTCAGCTGCTTATATATTCGTGGGACCCGCCTCGAGCATCGGGATACCAGGGACCGGGGTAATCCGGTCACTGGCTGCAGGTACTGTTGATCAGAGGACTTCTGATGACTTGGTCAACGCAGAAGACAACTCACCATCTGGGTCATATAGATGTGGTTAACATTCCAGCCATGTCATACCGGCAGTTTCGTCTTCTCAGATTCCCGACAGGATCATATTGGCGCTGTTTGTGGGAACTTCGCCTGATCTGGAATGTGAAGACGGATGACGCTGGAAAATTTAGCCATACTCATGACCTTGGTGGGTTTCGATGAGCATATCGTATTCTCCTCACTCCACGGGTATTCGAGAGTCGAGGAATTGAGTCAGATCCTTTACTGGTTGGCAGGTCAGTTTTTCCATTATATTCTCTTTCGGTCATAGGATCTGCCATAGTTCCTCGATCGAATATTCCCGTGCCGATCAATCGGTTTTAAACTATATTTGAGCCACAGGCTCAATGTCGAAGACTCCCGTGCCGATCGACAGGGTTTATATTATATTTGAGCCACGGGCTCAATGTCGGAGACTCCTGTGCCGATCGGATGGATTTATATTATATTTGAGCCACGTGCTCAATGTCGGAGACTCCTGAGCCGATCGGCCGGGTTTGAGTTATATTTGAGCCATGAGCTCAATGTCGAAGACTCCCGTGCCGATCGGCCGGGTTTATATTATATTTGAGCCATGTGCTCAATGTTGAAGACTCCCGTGCCGATCGTCCGTGTTTATATTATATTTGAGCCACGAGCTCAATGTCGGACACTCCCGAGCCGATTGGTCGGGTTTGAGTTATATTTGAGCCACAGGCTCAATGTTGAAGGCTCCCGTGCCGATCGGTCGGGTTTATAATATATTTGAGCCACGGGCTCAATGTCGAAGATTCCCGTACCGATCGGTCAGGTTTATATTATATTTGAGCCATGGGCTCAATGTCGGAGACTCCCGAGCCGATCGGCCGAGTTTGAGTTATATTTGAGTCATGGGCTCAATGTTGAAGACTCCTGTGCCGATCATCCGAGTTTATATTATATTTGAGCCACATGCTCAATGTCGAAGACTCCCGTGCCGATCGACCGAGTTTATATCATATTTGAGCCACGGGCTCAATGTCGGAGACTCCCGAGCCGATCGGCCGGGTTTATATTATATTTGAGCCACGGGCTCAATGTCGACGACTCTCATGCTGATCGACCGAGTTTATATTATATTTGAGCCACGGGCTCAATGTCGAAGACTCTCGTGCCAACCGACCGGGTTTATATTATATTTGAGCCATGAACTCAATGTCGGAGACTCCCGAGCCGATCGACCGGGTTTGAGTTATATTTGAGTCATGGGCTCAATGTCGAAGACTTTCGTATCGATCAGCCGAGTTTATATTATATTTGAGCCACAGGCTCAATGTTGAACACTCCCGAGCTGATCGACCGAATTTGAGTTATATTAGAGCCACAAGCTCAAGAAGTCGAGCGGCGACTATAAACCCTTGAGTCAGAGACTCCCGAGCCGATCGACCGGGTTTGAGTTATATTAGAGCCACGAGCTCTAGAAGTCGAGCGGCGACTATAAATCCTTGAGTTAGAGACTCCCGAGCCGATCGGGCGGGTTTGAGTTATATTAGAGCCACGAGCTCTAGAAGTCGAGCGGCGACTATAAACCCAAGAAGTCGAGCGGTGACTATGAACCCAAGAAGTCGAGCGGCGACTATAAACCTTTGAGTCAGAGACTCCTGAACCGATCGGTCGGGCTTGTGATACGATGATAAGATGAGAGGGAAGGGCATTTTTGTTATTTGACATCAATAGGGTTTTGGTTTTAAATGGTGGCACTGTTCACCAGCAAAGGGGGCTTGGTGCTTTTGTTTTTCGCCGCCGCCAAGCACAAAAGGGAGGGGGGGGGGGGTTGGATGGGGTTCTAGCGGCGCCCTCCTCCTCCATATCTCCGCGCCGACCATCTTTGGCTAGCGAGACCACCTCTACTTTTCTCTCCCTTCTCCTCTTTGATCCAGGCTGGCGCCGTCGGCTGAGACTCGTCGTCGCCGCGGGGGAGACACGCCACGTCCTCCTCCTTCACCAGTCTTCACTACCATTGGTAAGGATGCACGACACGGTCGTCTCCTCTCGAGGGCCATCATCTTCGCCTCTAGCAGTTGTTGCTGCCGCCTCCGGTGGCCACCATCGTCGTCGCCTCCGGCAGCCACCGCCGTTGCCGCCTCTAGCGGTCACCATAGCTACCTTTGACGGCCACCACTACAGCCGCCTCTGGCGGCCACAGCTGCTGCCGCCTCTAGCAGCCACCACAGCTGCCTCCGGCGAACACCACTGCAGCCGCCTCCGGCGAACACCTGCGAACACCACCGCAGCCGCCTCCGGCGGCCACCGCCACCGCCGCCTCTAGCGGCTACCCCAGCTGCCTTCGGTGGCCACCGCCGTCGTCGCCTCCAGTGATTTCCACAGCCGCCTCCAGCGGCCGCCTTTGCCGCCTTCTACGATCGTCGTCGCCGCCTCATCCACAACCGTCGCCCTTCAGGCAGTCGCCGCCTGAGTGTTTAGGTTCGTATGATTTATCTACTCCGGCCTGCGAGCCGATATGATTCCGGCCTTCGAGCCATTGATATGTTTGTGCTCCTTAGCTCTGTGGGACCTCCGACTTGCATCATCCCCAATTCTGTGTCGACTCAGTTCTCTATATAATCCGATCCCTTAGGCTGTAGAAAGTCCCGCCCCTGTGGGCCAAGGTACAGGGAAGTTATCACTCCCCTTTTATATATGATATTCCTATACATCATTATATTTCATATCGAAGGAGGCTAACTTTGGACAACTTATCATCTTTGCTCGCTACGATGGGCCAAGTGTTACGACCAGTTCATCGGTCTACCAGAGGGCGCCCCCCCGGGGCCAGGGTATGTCATTGTACTCATCTTGCATTTATTTCGTGGTTCTTCTATCATTCAACTGCTTATATATTCGTGGGACCCGCCTCGAGCATCAGGGTATCAGGGATTGGGGCAACTCGGTCACTGGCTACAGGTACTGCTGACCAGAGGACTTCTGATGACTTGGTCAACGTAGAAGACAGCTCGTCATCCGAGTTATGGAGATGCGGTCAACATTCCAGCCACGTCATATCGACAGTTCCGTCTTCTCAGATTCTTGACAGGATCAAGGGAAAAGAGACATTTATAAAATAGTGAAAGTGAGTGAAATGAAGACAAAAGATTTTATCCAAATAAAATATATTAAATATAAATGTAATAGGATACTAGTTAATGATGAAAAAATAAAAGAGCAGTGAAATTGATATTTTCATCAACTTTTTAATGAAGGTTTAGAGAACTAATTTAACTTAGGTAATTTAAGTAGGTCAAATAAGTATAGAAATTTAAATTTTTATTGTAGAATTTAAATTTTAGAAATAGAATAAATTTTAAATGGGATGTATAATAGAAAAGTCGTTGAACCAGATTATATTCCGATAGATATATAGAAGTGTATTGGGAAACAAAGTATTGAATGATTTATAAAATTATTTAACATGATATTGAAAATAAAAAAAAATGTATAATCAATGGAGGGTAAGTATTTTAATTTTCTTATGTAAAAATAAGGGTGAGGTATAAAATTGTACAAATTATAAGGGTATTAAATTAATAAGTTATACCATAAAATTTTAGGAAAAAGAAAATAAAAAAGATTAAGGAAGTAAACCACAGTGATTGAAAATTAATTTGGGTTCATATTTAGAAGATCGACAATAGAAGTTATACATTTTCTCAGACAATTAATTGAAAAATATCGAAAGCAAAAACAAGATCTACACATGGTATTCATTGACTTAGAAAAAGTTTATAATAGAGTTTCAAGAAAAAAATTATATGAAGAATTTTAGAAAAGAAAGATGTTAACTTAACATATATTGAAGTAATTAAGAATATGTACGAAAATGTAACGATTAGAGTAAAGACTTCAGGTGGAGTAATTCAATCATTTCCAATAAAGATTGGATCAACTTTAAGTCCCTATCTTTTTACACTAATTATATACGAACTTACTATATGCATTCAAGACACAGTACCGTGATACATGCTATTTACAGATGATATTATTTTGGTAGATGAAACAAGTGAAGAAATTAATGGTAAACTAGAATTTTGCTAGGAAATACTAAAAGGGAAAAGTTTTATGTTTAGTAGAATAAAGACAGAATATATAGAATTTAAGTTTAGCCATATTAGATGTAGAGATAGTAGATGATAATTGTTCGGAATTAAGAGCTTTAAATATTTAAGATCATTTTTACAAAACTATAGAGGGATTGAAAAAAATGATTTGGATAAAAACAAACAGGATGGTTGAAATAGAGGAGAGCGTCAAGTGTTTCATATGACCGTAAAGTATCTCTAAAACTTAAAAGAAAGTTCTACAAAATTGCAGTATATTATATGATGCTTGATACGAGTTATAGCGAGCGGATCTAGAAGATGACGTGATAATCAAAGTTAAGGTGATGTGACGGTCAAAGTCAAGATAGAGGTGTTAGGACTGAAAAGTAGCTAGAGGGGGGGGGGGGGGGGGGGGAATAGCTCGTCGCGTGCTCGTGGTCGGAGTTGCTTGTTTCTTCAAAGATGTGCAGCGGAAATATACAAGAAACAAACTCACACAATGCTAACAAGGATGATTTACTTGGTATCCACCTCACAAGAGGTGACTAGTCCAAGGATCCACACCTACTCACGCACCCTCCACTATGAATAACACTCCTTTATGGTAACTACCAAAGGCGGAGAAGCCCTACAACACTCTCAATACAAGAAGAAGAAAGGGAAATACAAGATAAGCAAAAGCTTACAAGATGTACAAATAAAACCCTAACCCTAACTTATTCTTCTTGTTTTTGATCCGCCTCTTGACTTGGAAGAGCCTCCAAGAATCTTCAAGAACTGGCGATCTGGAGCTTGGAGAGAGTTATGGAGGTGCTGGAGAGTATCGGGAGTGAACAGTGCAAGCAATACCGAAGGAAACGAACGCCTGCGGCTTAAATCGACGCTAACGGTCGGATCCCGATCGATTGGATTGCTCCCAATCGATCGGGGAGGCTTTGGATCGATCAACCGATTGATCCAGAGCGCCTCTGTGCTCTCTGGAATAGCCTGGATCGATCGGTGGATCGATCCAGGGCTTATCGCGCATAAACATCAGCTCCCAATCGATCTACTGATCGATTGAGACCTCTGGATCGATCCACCGATCGATCCAGAGGGGTTCTGTTCGCGGGGACTCACCGGATCGATCGGCCGATCGATTGGGCATGATCCAATCGATCGGCTGATCAATCCAGATCTGCTGAATCAATCGGCTGATCAATCCAAATCTGCTGGATCAATCGGCTGATCAATTCAGATCTGCTGGATCAATCGGCTGATCAATCCAGATATTGGTTTTTGCCCAAAACTAAGTCCAAAGCCCCCTAAACCAACATCTAGTCAACCATGACTTGTTGGTACATAATACCTAGCATCCGGTCACCCTTGACCAGCTAGGACTCTCTCACCAAGTGTCTGGTCAATCCCTTTAACCCACTTGGACTTTTCTCTTCTTGCCAAGTATCCGGTCAATCCCTCTGACCTACTTGGACTTTTCTTCCTCGTGCCAAGTATCCGGTCAATCCCTTTGACCTACTTGGACTCTCACCAGATGTCTGGTCAACCTTGACCCATCTGGATTTCTCCTGCCTGGCTTCACTCACCAGGACTTTCCCAATTGCCTAGCTTCACTCACTAGGTCTTTCATCTGACTTCACTCACCAGGATTTTCCTCCTGCCTAGCTTCACTCACTAGGACTTCCCAATTGCCTAGTTTCACTCACTAGGTCTTTCACCTGGCTTCACTTACCAGGATTTTCCTCCTGCCTAGCTTCACTCACTAGGACTTCCTTCTGCTTGGCTTCACTCACCAGGACTTCCTTCTGCCTGGCTTCACTCACCAGGACTTTCAGTCAAGTATTCAGTCAACCTTGACCTACTTGACTTTTCTTCACAATCTTAACTGGTCAACTTTGACCAAACGGGAATTGTATCAACAATCTCCCCAAATGAACAACTGCACCTGCATTGTCCATATCATCTAAACCCAATATATTGTCAAACATCGAAACCCAAACCAAGACTCAGACTTGGTTAACCAGGTCAACCTTGACCTAGGGAATATTGCACCAACAAGAGGAGCATTCCACACTTGGTTTTGTTAATCGCCCAGCCTCAAAGTTCTCGGGTTTTGCCTGTGCAGTCCTAAAAGCATAACGCTCGGATAAGGCTGACCGGATATACACCCGGTCGAATATAAGGACTCTAGGGCTTTATCCTGAAATTAAAGAAATAATGTGTTCGGTCAATAAATGGCCAACTTGGTTCTAAGGAGCCCGATCGGATGTAAGTTCGCCCGGGTTCTAGGCACTTAAGCCTTCTAAAACTCTTTATACTCGATTAGCCGGATAAAGGCCAGCCAAACATAATGCTCTTTGTGTACGCCCTTCAGCCAAAGTCCAGATGGGCCTAAAACCCTTAGCCTCATAAAACTATCAATATTCGATCAGCCTGACAAAGATTAGTCGAACATAAGACTTCCTGTGTATTTTTGATCAGGTAAAGGTCGGACAAGTTTAACGCACTTAGTCTCATAAAGCTCCTAGTATATGATCGGTTGAATAAAGGCTGGTCAAACATAAGTTTCTTTGTGTTCGCCCAGTCGGGTAAAGGCCGGTTGGGCTCAAAGACACTCTTCCTCATAAAATTCTCAATATACGATCAACCAGATAAAGGCAGGTCGAAAATAAGGCTTCCTATGCACGCTCGATCGGATAAAGTTCGGTCGGGTATTTTGCACCCTTAGCCTCGTAAAACTCTCAATATATGATCGACCGAGTAAAGGCTGGTCGAACTTAAAGGCACCTATCCTTTAGGAGCTTCACACGAACGACCGTCTTGGTAAAGGTTGGTCGGGTTTAAGATTACCTGATATCATATCGTCTTTCAAATGTTGCTTTAATATATAAATGATCATATGACTCCTTAAATAGATTTTTGGCATACTTTGGGCACCGTATTAGTCTCTGAACATATTTTTACAGTATTTAGTACACGACGAAATAGATTAATATAAAGACAAGTATAAATATAACCGACCTCAGAGATCGATCAGGGTATAATCAGCAGACAACTTCTAACAACATTATAACAGTTTACCATAACTTGTCGGGGAATATTCCTTTGAAGCTTTCTTCGAAGGTTATTGTCTCTCATAAGCCTGCTAATCATGATAGCATATTCCTCTAACCGCCTCAGTAATGACATGAAGTATAAACCACGAAAGAAGTATATCAATGGGTAGATAAAATATTTCTCATATAATTATTTTATACTGTCCTAGTTGTACACTTCTCATCACCTAACAAACTCTGACAACTTAGTCCACCTTATAATCACGAAGGTTATGAGAGGTGGTAGATAAAGGGGGTCCTCTCCGTTGGCAAAGTATGCAATTGACATCATCTAAACCTTACTCTCGTGCGTATCCTCTATGATTCTCCATTCACCCGTCGGAAATTGTACTGACTTGAGCATCGGAGGGCTTTGCCAAGGACTCCTTTCCTGGTCTTTGGTCACTAACGCTTTGTCGGATCGTCGGATTGTGTGCAGGATTAGGGGAAATTTTTGTTCCAAGCTAAAGAAGTCTCATATAGGTCAACAAATCATTCACTAGAGCCAGCGCGTTATTTCCCTAGCCATTAAACAGGATTAATGTTGAATATTAGACTATGACTCAAGCGTATAAGCAGGAGATAAGAGTTGTAAAGATGAGAATGTTTAGGACTGTAAATGAACCAAGCGTTCGTGAACAAGCTTGGTGTTCGACTTGATAAAAGCTTGTTTATGTTCGTTCAATATACACAAGATTAATTAAATAAACAAACTTGAACAGTTTGTTAAACTAAACAAACAAGCTTGAACACATATGTGTTCAGCTCATTATCATTCGTGAACAATGTTCATGAACAATGTTTATGAATAACGTTTGTGAACAATGTTCATAAACTATATTCATTAATAAAACACTTTTCAATATACTAAATAAACAATAAAATAAAATAAAATAAAATAAAATAAACAAATAAGGTTGAATTATCAAGCTTAATAGTCAATCAAACAATTAAAAGTTTTAAACAATCAAACAAGTTTAAATTAAGATCTTAATAATATCTAAACAAACCAAGTTCGAACCAAGCTTAAGCAAACCTTGAATTGAAAGTTCAATAACATTTAAACGAACCAAACTCAAGCCAAAAATTTCAAACAATCAAACAAACTTAAATTAAAATCTTGATAGTATCTAAACAAATCAAGCTCGAACCAAGCTCAAGCTAAGCTTGAATTGAGAGCTCAATGCCCCCAGGGTGTAGCACAGATGGTGAGTGCATGGAATCTCTAGTGTAATGGTTAGGGATCGATTCTCAGGAACTAACGATCTGGGGTTTACCCCACTATGCGCCTGATGCCTGCGTACCTGCATGTACCTCTTTCCATATCCGTGGGGCTGATACTAGGGGAGCCGTTAATATAGCGGATCTGCATTTGAATTGAGAGTTCGATAACATCTAAACGAACCAAGTTCAAGCCAAGCTTCAAAGAAGCTCAAGCTCAAGTGCCTCCAGGGTATAGCACAGACGGTGGGTGCATGACATCTCTAGCGTAATGGTCAGGGGTCGATTCTCAGAAACTGACGACCCGGAGTTTATCCCACCATGCGTCTGACGTCTGTGTACTTGCATGTACCCTCTGTTAGGATCTTGGATGGCTAGAGGGGGGTGAATAGCCTCTTCAAAAGCTAAAACTTAAAGATAAAACTCACACGAGTGGTTAGCGCAGCGGAAAACAAGTTAAGAACAGAATAAGAATAAGAGAAGAAACAAAGCAAACCACAGTGACTCAAGTGTTTACGAGGTTCGGGGATAACTTGCCCCTACTCCTCGGTGTCCGTAAGGTGGACAAGCCGATCTTCGGTAGATCAACCCCGGTGAACACCCGGCTATGAACTTTCTCCTTCTCGGTGGAGTGACCTCTCAACAAAATCTCAACGGGTATGTAGAATATAGCACAAGACTTACTGAGCTTGGTGACTTAGGAGAATGAAAATTAAGCTTACAGTCACGCGAAGGTCAGTGAAACAGAGAGCAAGTCGAGACAGCCGCTTCTCAGCCCCGAGCGTCAAAGCTTTTGCACCGATCGACAGAGGTTTTTTTTCTTCCAAAAAAAACTTCTTCTTAACCCTCTCTTCAACCAGCCTTTTATGTCTCTGCCATCTCTGCCTTTTGCCCGGATCAAACTGCAGCAAATCTCTGCATCCAGCCATAGCATCGCCAATCACGCTTCTTTCTCATCTGATCATCTGAGCTCACACCAATGGAATTCTGGTCTTCACTGGTGTCTCTGAGCTCCACCCAATCACCATGAGTTGAGCTGATCGATGCCAGATCACCGCCAGATCGCAGCCACGACTTTGCTGCTTTAACAGGTTTACAGTGGAACATAGCAAAAGTCTCTCTGGTATCCTCTACTAATGAAGCTCAATTTGAAATCAACCAATTGCAAATTACCAGTAACCTGCACCTCAAAATCTTGCAGCAGATGGTTAGAAATATTTAGGCAAAAGCAACTTTGAATCAGAAAGAATCAGAGAAAGTGCATGCAAAACAGACTATAGTATGGATCGGTCCGCAGACCGATCCATACGTTCAATCTCTTTTCGATCGTCGATCGGTGCGGACCGATCAGAACTAACTTGATCGGTCCTCGGACCGATCGAGATGTCATAAGCCCGATCGGTCTCCGGACCGATCGAGCATCAATCGACGGTCCCGAGACCGCCAAGATCGATAGCATATCGGTAAACACAGTATGCTACTGAGTGTTTACTGATCGGTCCGTAGACCGATCAGGGCACACTTAGTGTCACTGGATCGGGCTGCCGACCGATCACCCGTGCCACTTGTGCCACTGGATCGGTCATCGGACCGATCCAAGGTTGTGATTTAAGAGGCAAGCTTCCAAGCTTGCTACCCTTAATCCTGACAGTCCAGAGACCGAGCTACCGAGCTCTTCTCCGACTATACATGCCAAGTTTCCATACTTGGACTTCCCAATACCGGATGTCCGATCACCCTTGATCCATCTGGATTTTCCACCTGGCTTCACTCACCAGGACTTTCCAATTGCTCGGCTTCACTCACCAGACTTTCCAATTGCCTGGCTTCACCAGGACTTTTCCAATTGCCCGGCTTCACTCACCGTGACTTTTCCAATTGCAGCTTCACTCACCAGACTTTCCAATTGCCTGCTTCACTCACGGGACTTCTCCAATTGCTCGGCTTCACTCACCAGGACTTCTCCCGTGCCAAGCTCCTTGCTCGGACTTTTCCCAATCAGATTAATCAGGTCAACCAAGTCAACCCTGATTTGTCTGAGTTAATTCAATATCTGATTGAAACTTAAATCAGTGTCAACATCAAAACAACATCCAGGTCAGACTGTATCAACAATCTCCCCCTTTTTGTTGTTTGACAACACGATTTAAGTTTAGATCAGAAGTGCTTTCATATCCATAATTTTAGGGAAATCGGGACCCTCCCCCTAAGACGGATACACCACCAAGTCAATGACGGGAATCAAGATTCTTCCCGTTATCTTCTCCCCTAAAATCAAGCTTTCATACATTTCTAAACTTAGGTATCCTCTCCCCCTTTGTCAAACACCGAAAAGGTGCAAATGAGGTGACAAAAACTAGAAAAGGCTCCCCCTTAATCCATACTGCCTTCTTTTAACTGACCTAGAGTTCCCTCTAAGGTCACAATACGACAGTAAGAAAGACAAAAGATACAATCAAATCATGGCATAGGAACAGCATATATATATATAAAAAAACATAGAAAATGAAGCATAATAAGGAGCAAGCAAATATAAAACCGAGAAGCATAAATATATGAGTAGCATCAGAAGTACAAATATCCAGGTCAGACTAACACATAGCATCCAAAATACATACAGACTAGGTGACACACAGACTACATCAATCAACGTCCTCAACATGAGGAGCATCATCATCATCGGCAGGAAGGGTGAAATCCTGAGGCAGCACGCTGGAGGATGGATAGCCTGGGTAAGACTGCGGAGGCGGGTAGCGTGCCATCCATCCGAGTAGCAACTGCTGTGTCACCACCTGATGACTACGCATATCATCGAAGCGCTGGTCAATATGCCCGCGCAGGTCATCGTAGCGCTGGTCTATCCGAATACGTAGTCCATCGAACTCAGCAGCCACCATCTCCTCGTAGCGCAGATCAGGATCCGCCTCGCCAATGTCAGCAGGAGGAGCAGCTGCAACCTGTCGTGGAGGTCCCCGTGGTAACTCACCTAAAGCTCTTCCATCCTTCCACTGAACATCCCCATTTCGCCCTATGATTCCAGACTTGGAAAATGCCCTTTTTCCAAGTCGGCAATCCTGCCTGACCATTTTGATTGTTCTACCCTTAGAGACATCAACCTGAAGGGTCTCAAGCCAATCAGTAATTATATGCCCATAAGGCATATAAATAGTGAAGCCGCTAGGCTGAGAATAGGATATGATTGAGGAGTAGATGCTCGACATGATATCAAAATCGAGACGCCGACGCAAACCATAGAGCATAAGACAATGATATGATCGGATCTCAGATAAGGGTTTAGATGTGATAGGTAGAAGGCAGTTCGTGACAATTTTAAAAAGAATGTAATCTTGAGGAGATAATCTCAAGGCTGCAAAAGTAGGGAAGTCAACATCTAGCTCATCTAGCCCTTGTCTAGGCTGTCTGAAGAAGTACTCATATATGTCGTCGGATGAGATATCAAACGGTGAAAGTAATTGTTCCGGTAAGTCGGGAAATATCGAAAAAACCTCACCGGAACACCTCCGACAATCGAGATACTCAAAGAAAGATGAGATACTGAAATCAAGAGTCCGCTTAGCAACTCTTGTTTTAAAACCTTGATCACTAGTCTCATGAAGGTTATTATAGAACTCAGAGACCAGGTCATAGTTGATATCTCGTTCCAAGTAGACTAGTGAATCGAGTTTGTAGTATGCTATGATTTCGGACACTTGTGGGCAAAATTCGTCCATGAATTTTCTATCCACGGACCTACAAGGGAGTAATTTGAAAGTCCTTTGTTGAAAAGCTTGCTCAGACTGGCGGTTTGGGAATCTACTGGAACTAGCTGGTTGGGGTCGAGAGGGAGCAGGAGAAGTTTTGGATTTGGATTTCTTGGTTGATTCCTTAGAGGTTCCCTCACCATCAGTGGGTTTCTTCCTAAGGGGATTCAATGTGGTAAAATGGGGCAATGAGTGAGCACCGGAGCCACCAACAAATACGAACCGAGACAAACACAACAACAGAAGATGAGAAATGAAAACACAATGCCAAGTTCTATAGAGGTAGGAGTTACCTTGGAGCCATGGAACTCTCGGCTAGGGCTTCCGAGGGCTGGAGCTTCGGCGTGCAAGGAGAAGAGAAAGGGAGGGCTGGTGGGAAGAATCGGCTAGGGTTCGCGTGAATGAGGGAAAGAGGGGATCGGGAGGTTTTAAGGGTTAAGATGGGTGTACAGTGAAGAAGGGATCGGACGGTTGTCCGATCGTAAGGTGATCGAGCATTGGATCGGTCCCGGACCGATCGGGAACTTCTGATCGGTCAGAGACCGATCGAGATCGATCGAAAGGTTGAAGAGGTTGAGACTCTCTGATCGGTCCTCGGACCGATCAGATGTGAATCGTCGCGTGAGATCCTCTGATCGGTCCCTCGACCGATCAGATGTGTCGCGGAGATCCTCTGATCGGTCCTGGACCGATCGGATGTGTCTGCGTGCGAACCTCGATCGGTCCTTTGGACCGTTCGGTGAGCCAATGTAAAGGACGAAGATATTCGAGGACCCCGATCGGACGTGGACCGATCAGAGTCTCCGATCGGTCGTGAGACCGATCGGTGTCTGATAATTCAGATTTCTGATATCTGAATTCGAGCAACTGATTTCGCAGTCGTTTCTCTCGAGAATTCTGAAAATTCAGAACTTCTCAAATTCAGAACACAGAACTTAAACATCTATGAACAAGAACATTTCCTAATTGCAAGCTCTGAAAGTCCTAACATTCTAGGTTTTTTTTTATTAAGTTACAAGTTAGTTTCAGACATTTCAGAGTTTCAAAAACCTGAAATATCCAACCCTGTCATGTTTAGTTTCAAATTTGTCAAAATATATCCTAAATTACTATTCTTACATTATCAACTCATCTTATCATTAAAAATACCAATCCAAAGTATCAATCAACACATCAATCATGATTAGATAATTTCTAGACAAAAGTCCAACCAAGATTCCTTGGTTGGAATATATGAGTAAGATCTAGGAGTCAAATACACATGAATTATGTAATGACCTTCCTCATACTCAATTTATGTCTCTTCAACCTACTTATTCAAGGGATGCATAATACATTTTGAATAAATTGGTTGTTCCTAGCATCTCACCCCATTTCTAGCAAAAAAAAACAGTTTGTTAAACCTTATCGTTTGTGTGAGATGTCCCCAAATTGCCCAAATCAGTTTCCCAATTACTCTTGTCATTTTAATAGTCCTTATTGATCATGGTGAAGTTCTAATGACCTAAGGAGCCAAACACATTCCCAACTCCCTCCTTAAATGACTAAATTCATTTTCCGGAAGGGGTTTGGTGAAAATGTCGGCTAGGTTTGACTTTGACTCCACATATGTGAGCACAATGTCACCCCTAGCTACGTGATCTCTAATGAAGTGATGACGCACTTCAATGTGCTTGGTCCTTGAATGATGGACTGGATTTTTAGTTAGGTTGATCGTGCTAATGTTGTCACATAGCACTTGTACACCCTTATAAGAGAGTCCATAATCCTCTAGGGTGTGTATCATCCACAACAACTGTGATACACTCTCTCCCATGGCAATATATTCAGCCTCGGTCGTGGAGAGAGCAACACAATGTTGCTTCCGACTTGACCAACTAACTAAACATGAACCTAAAAATTGGCAACCCCCACTCGTACTTTTCCGATCCAATTTGCACCCAGCATAATCGGAGTCGGTATAACCTATCAAGTCAAAAGACTCGGTACGAGGATACCAAAGACCTACTCTTATTGTGCCCTTAAGATATCTCAAAATTCTTTTAACTGCAATTAAATGAGATTCCTTTGCACAGACTTGATACCTAGCGCACATGCCCACAGCAAAAAGTATATCGGGTCTACTGGCTGTGAGATATAGAAGACTACCGATCATGCTTCTATATTGCGTTAGATCAACTGGTTTTCCACTCTCATCATTGTCAAGGCGAGTGTTTGTCGCCATTGGAGTGGACACTTCCTTAGAGTCACTCATATTGAATTTTCTGAGCATCTCTTGAGTGTATTTTGCTTGATGGACATAAATACCATCTCTAGTTTGTTTGATTTCGAGTCCAAGGAAGAAAGTCAATTCTCCCACTAGACTCATCTCAAACTCACTCTCCATGTGAGTGATGAACTCATTTAAATAGCCCTTGTTGTTTGAGCCACAAATTATGTCATCGACATATACTTGGGCTACAAAAATATTTTCACCATCTCTACGTAGAAATAGTGTTGGGTCTATTTGTCCTCTAACAAAGCCCTTCTCTAGTAGATATGTTGACAACCTTTCGTACCAAGCTCGTGGTGCTTGTTTAAGCCCATAAAGTGCTTTCTTGAGCTTGTACACGTGATTTGGAGATTCGGTATTCACAAATCCCGGTGGTTGTTCAACATAAACTTCTTCCTTAATGAGACCATTTAAGAAGGCCGATTTTACATCCATTTGATAGAACTTGAAACCTCTATGTGCAGCAAAAGCTAGCATTAAGCGAATGGACTCTAATCGGGCCACTGGAGCATATGTCTCATCATAATCAAGGCCTTCAACTTGACTATAGCCCTTGGCTACAAGTCTTGCCTTGTTTCTAACTACATCTCCCTTTTGGTTCAATTTGTTCTTGAAGACCCATTTGGTTCCAATAATGGTGGTCTTCTTAGGTCTGGGAACCAAGTCCCATACTTGGCTCCTTTCAAATTGACCTAATTCGTCTTGCATAGCTATGATCCACTCAGGATCATGCAATGCCTCATCAATTAATCTAGGTTCAATTTCTGAGATCAAAGCGACCTCATTGGACTCATTTCTAAAGAATGACCTAGTCCTAACCCCTTGATGGATGTCTCCCACAATCTGGTCTTGGGGGTGACTAGTGTCTAGCCTAGACTGCCTTGGTGCTGATGGTGCCTCATGAGTGGTCTCACTTGGCACAGACAAGGACTCAATATCAGGCAATGGATCCACCTGAGTTCTTTGTTGTCCTTGCTCATCATTATCAGAGTCAATTTCGACTCTTTCGATGTTTTGGTCATTCAAACTTAGCCTTCTAAGTTCGAATTGAATTTGTTCTACATCCCTTGATTGATCATTTAAATTAGGGATTTCTTCAAAAGCTACATCAGAGGACTCTTCAATCAATTTAGTCCTACTATTGTAGACTCGATAGGCTTTGCTGATGAGTGAATACCCGACCAGTATCCCTTCATCAGCCTTAGCCGTGAACTTCCCAAGATGATCCTTTGTGTTTAAGATAAACACCTTACAACCAAACACCCTAAGATGTTTAATTGTAGGTGGTTTCCCAAACCAAAGTTCATGAGGGGTCTTCCCTAAAAATCTGTGTATTAGGACTCGATTTTGCACATAGCAAGCTGTACTCACAGCTTCGGCCCATAAGTAGCTCGGCAAAGAGTACTCATTGAGCATGCTTCGTGCAGCTTCCTGTAGGACTCGGTTCTTTCTCTCCACAACCCCATTTTGCTGTGGGGTCCTCGGAGTAGAGAACTCATGTCTATAACCCTTCTCTTGACAAAACTCTAAAAACCTATGGTTTTGGAATTCACCACCATGATCACTCCTAATGGTTTTAATTGTGGTTGATTTTTCATTTTCCGTTCTTCTACAAAAAGAAATGAAAATATCTATGGTTTGGTCCTTATGTTTCAAAAAGAAGGTCCAAGTATATCTAGTGAAATCATCAATAATCACAAGACAATATCTACTTCCATTCAAAGATATTACACTACTGCAATCAAATAGGTCCATGTGCAATAAGTCTAACGGAGTAGAAGTACTTACAATGCTTTTACCTTTATGAACCGCTTTTGTTTGCTTACCCTTTTGACATGCATCACATAGTTTGTTCTTTTGATATTTGATGCTTGGTAAGCCTCGCACTAATCCTTTGTTTGCTAGCTTCCGGATGTTCTTCATGTTTACATGTGCCAACCTTCTATGCCATAGCCAAGACTCTTCTTCTTTTGACATGAAACACTTAATCAAAGCATTAGTAGCACTTTTAAATGATACTTGATAAATATTGTCTACCCTTGTGCCTACTAGTACTGTGTCAAGTGTGTCAATGTTTTTAACCAAACATTGACTTGAATGAAATTCAATTGTGTAACCCATATCACACAATTGACTGACACTTAGGAGATTAAAAGTCATTCCCTTGACTAGAAGGACATTCTTGATATGAAGACATTCGGATATATGAATGTCTCCAACTCCTATTACCTTAAGACTACCATTGTTACCAAAGGACACATTACCTCTACTTTTGTTTTGAAGAGAAGCAAATAGAGATTTGTCCCCGGTCATGTGCTTGGAGCATCCACTATCAACAAACCAAGTTGATAGGTGCTCCCCCTCGATCAATGCCTACAAGATACGAAAGATAGATGTTTTAGGTACCCAAATCTTGGGACCTAATGCATCTACAAGAAGTGACCTAGGAACCCATGCTTTGGTCATACCCTTCCTAGTTCCATGAACCCTAGAATCATTTGATCTATGGTATTGGGTCCTAGACACTAATGAGATAAAACTCGATTCTTTGGGTTGATAACCTATCCCGGCTTTGTTGTAGACTGCCCTTTGGGCATTTAAGATCATGTCTAATGTCTTAGAGCTAGTTGAGAATTTCTCAAGCATTTTCTTGAGCTTCTCAACCTCACTCTTCAAAGCCTTGTTCTCATCTTCAAGAAGCTCTAGATGGAGGTCATCAACCTCATCTTCCCTAAGAGCCTTTAGCATTTCTACTTCTTCTTTTAACAATTTATTTTCTGTTTTCGATTTTTTAAGCAATGTAGATAAATGAGTAATAGTCTTATAACATTTTTCTACATGAGAAGAGGTTACCTCTTCATCATCCGAGGATGATGAGGCCGCGTTTGAAGCATCACTTGAGTTGCCATCGCTTCCGGAGTCCTCCCTTGCCATGAGTGCTAAATGGCGAGTGCTCTTCTCCTTCTTCTCTTCTTCCTCGGATGAGCTTGAAGATGACTCATCCCAAGTGGCCTTAAGGGCCTTCTTCTTTTTGCTTCTTTCTTCTTTCTTCTTGGCTCGTTCTTCCTTCTTCTTGGCTCGTTCTTCCTTCTTGAGCTTAGGACACTCACTTCGGTAGTGCCCTTTCTTACTACATTCATAGCACGTAACGTTAGATTTATCAATGTTCGGATCATTAGGTTTACCTTTGTATCTTCGGCTTCTTCTCATGATCCTCCTCACGAAATTCGCCATTTCGCTTGATGACGATGATTCGCCTTCGTCATCGGACTCGGAGGAAGAGGTGGATGAGGAGATCTCCTTTTCTTTCTTCTTTTCCTTCTTCCTTCTCCCATCCTTGCTCCTTTCTCCTGCAACAAGAGCAATACCTTTCTCCTTTTGGCCTTTGTTAGCAAGTTCATGTAATTCCATTTCACAGAAAAATTCATCTAACTTGACAATTGAAAGATCCTTGGATACCTTGTAGGCATCTACCATAGATGACCACAAGGCATTCCTAGGAAAAGCTTTAAGTGCATACCTTACAAGATCGCGGTTTTCTACATGTTCATCTATGGAATGGAGACCGTTAATGATCTCTTTAAACCTACCATGAAGTTCACTTACATTCTCATTTTCCTTCATGGTGAGGTTCTGGAGTTGGTTGAGGAACAAGTCTCTCTTGGCAATTCGAGAGTCCCGAGTCCCTTCTTGAAGCTCAATGAGCTTGTTCCATAGATCTCTTGCACTAGTAAAAGGACCTACCTTGACTAGTTGGTCCTTGGCGATTCCACATTGCAAGGTGACCATGGCCTTGGCATCGGCTTGTGCTTTGCGGAGTTGTTCGGTAGACCACCTTGACGATTCGAGCTCCTTACCTTCCTCATCTCTTGGTGGTGTGTAGCCTTCCTTGACTGAGAACCACATGGCAATGTCCGTCTTTAGGTAATACTCCATGCGTCCCTTCCAGTACTGGAAATCTGCCCCTTCAAAGTAAGGTGGTCGATTTGTGCTAAAACCTTCCCTCATGGCCATCTCTTTGCTCTTAGGTTGTTAAGCCGGATGAAGAGCTCCAAGCTCTGATACCACTTGTTAGGATCCTGGATGGCTAGAGGGGGGTGAATAGCCTCTTCAAAAGCTAAAACTCAAAGATAAAACTCACACGAGTGGTTAGCGCAGCGGAAAACAAGTTAAGAACAGAATAAGAATAAGAGAAGAACCAAAGCAAACCACAGTGACTCAAGTGTTTACGAGGTTCGGGGATAACTTGCCCCTACTCCTCGGTGTCCGTAAGGTGGACAAGCCGATCTTCGGTAGATCAACCCCGGTGAACACCCGGCTATGAACTTTCTCCTTCTCGGTGGAGTGACCTCTCAACAAAATCTCAACAGGTATGTAGAATATAGCACAAGACTTACTGAGCTTGGTGACTTAGGAGAATGAAAATTAAGCTTACAGTCACGCGAAGGTCAGTGAAACAGAGAGCAAGTCGAGACAGCCGCTTCTCAGCCCCGAGCGTCAAAGCTTTTGCACCGATCGACAGAGGTTTTTTTTTCTTCCAAAAAAAACTTCTTCTTAACCCTCTCTTCAACCAGCCTTTTATGTCTCTGCCATCTCTGCCTTTTGCCCGCAACGGATCCCTGCCAAACTGCAGCAAATCTCTGCATCCAGCCATAGCATCGCCAATCACGCTTCTTTCTCATCTGATCATCTGAGCTCACACCAATGGAATTCTGGTCTTCACTGGTGTCTCTGAGCTCCACCCAATCACCATGAGTTGAGCTGATCGATGCCAGATCACCGCCAGATCGCAGCCACGACTTTGCTGCTTTAACAGGTTTACAGTGGAACATAGCAAAAGTCTCTCTGGTATCCTCTACTAATGAAGCTCAATTTGAAATCAACCAATTGCAAATTACCAGTAACCTGCACCTCAAAATCTTGCAGCAGATGGTTAGAAATATTTAGGCAAAAGCAACTTTGAATCAGAAAGAATCAGAGAAAGTGCATGCAAAACAGACTATAGTATGGATCGGTCTGCAGACCGATCCATACGTTCAAATCTCTTTTTCGATCGTTACTGATCGGTCTGCGGACCGATCAGGAACTAACCTGATCGGTCCTCAGACCGATCAGGTGTCGCGCGCACAAGCCTGATCGGTCTCCGGACCGATCAGGCATCAATCTGACCGGTCCCGAGACCGGTCAGTATCGATACAGTAGCATACTGAGTATTCGCAGTATGCTACTGAGTTCTCACTGATCGGTCGGCGGACCGATCAGTAACAACACAGTATGCTACTGAGTGTTTACTGATCGGTCCGTAGACCGATCAGGGCACACTTAGTGTCACTGGATCGGTCTGCCGACCGATCACCCGTGCCACTTGTGCCACTGGATCGGTCATCAGACCGATCCAAGGTTGTGATTTAAGAGGCAAGCTTCCAAGCTTGCTACCCTTAATCCTGACAGTCCAGAGACCGAGCTACCGAGCTCTTCTCCGACTATACATGCCAAGTTTCCATACTTGGACTTTCCCAATACCGGATGTCCGATCACCCTTGATCCATCTGGATTTTCCTTGCTCGGCTTCACTCACCAGGGACTTTCAATCGCTCGGCTTCACTCACCAGGGACTTTCCAATTGCCTTCACTCACCGTGGACTTTTCCAATTGCAGCTTCACTCACGGGACTTTTCCAATTGCAGCTTCACTCACAGGACTTTCAACACCTGTTCACTCACCAGGACTTCTCCAATTGCCTGGCTTCACTCACCAGGACTTCTCCCGTGCCAAGCTCCTTGCTCGGACTTTTCCCAATCAGATTAATCAGGTCAACCAAGTCAACCCTGATTTGTCTGAGTTAATTCAATATCTGATTGAAACTTAAATCAGTGTCAACATCAAAACAACATCCAGGTCAGACTGTATCAACACCCTCCTCTATATCCGTGGGGCCGACACTAGGGGGGTCGTTAATATAGCGGATCTACATTTTTTTTCAAAAAAACTCAAGTTCATAAAAAATACACCAAGCCAAGCTTGAATAATCATTTTAAAAGCTTGGATTATTTTAAATTCGGCTCGGTTTAGTTATCTTATCAAATAAGTTTGAACATCCCAAAGCTCGGTTTGGCTCAGTTTGTTTATAGTCGTAAGAATGTTAAGGTGGATGTGTGGATATACGAGAATGAATAGAATAAAAAATGAGAACATTTGAGAGAAAGTAAAAGTTGTGTATATTGAGAGAAAATTTTGAAAGATACGTTTAAGATGATATGTATACATACTTAGATGATTAATAAATATTCTAATTAGATGATATAAAACTCAATGATATAAAAAAATTCATATAGCTAATTTTAAAATTTAGTTGTTGTTGTATTTCCTCTTGTAGAAGTGGTATGAGAGGTAGTTTTTTGCTTTCACCAAAGTAGTTGATGTTCAAATTGCTATCTATGTCGGTTCTGCAATTGAAGTAAAACGAAAGAATACAAAGAGAGACTTGTTCAATGACATGACCAGTCCGACATGTCATGGTACGGTGGCAGGTGTTGCAACTCTCATGAAAGCTACTTCCCGGGAATCTTGATAAAGAAACAAGCTTTTATAGTTCCCAACTCCTGAGTTCATCTGTGCAACGCACGAAGGACGGGGACGGGGACGGGGACGGGGACGGGATAAGGACAGATAAACCTCTGCATTATGATCTTAATCTGTTTATCATTATTTCTTTCATGTTGATTTTGTTTTTCGTTTCTTTTGCAACCAGGATTTATTCTTGGTGCTGTATATACAAGTTCACTCACAAAATATTATGAATCTTTTATTGGATTTTTTGGAATTATTTTTGCAATCTGATATAATGAGACAGTTACGTTCTGCTGCGAGGTAATTATAGCACTCTTGCTTTTATTGTGGCTCGACCAACCTGACCTTTCAGGTCCAAGCATGTCAGGCTTCAGTCTTGTATTGCACTTGCATATTATTGGCTATTGTCGGCAATATTAAGGTTCATCTCACACATGATACTGTCGTGTATTTGATTAAGGATGCATAAGGTGATTTTCTGGATTATTTTTGGGAAGATATCTCATATCTGAAAGGAGAAGTACATCCACAGATACAGTATCAGTCAATTTAAAGCTACTAATTAGGATAGGGATGTGTCATGCATGGTAAAACGTGGATCAGATAGCGATATGTCCTGCATGATGGAACCTGAATCATATAGGTGCCACAGTTTGTTTTTTTTTTTCCACTTCAAAGGAAAATGATTTTCTACTGTGTTACTATGTTCACCCACTCTTTATCAAATTGCAGTGCATGAATCTAAATAAATATCTGATTTTATCATAGATAGACACCAGATGAATTAAATAATAGTTTGAGCAATTTGTTAAATTAAATAAATAAATTTGAATATATATAATTTATTAATGTTCTTAAATAAGATTCATGAATCATCTTCATTAATACAATTTTTATCAATATGTTAAATAAATAAAAAAAATAAAATAAATAAATTTAAATTATCAAGTTTAATAACCAATCAAATAAATAAATTTTTTAAAAAATCAAATATACTTGAATTGAGAGTTTGATAACCTCTAAACTAAACTCGAACTAAATTTGAATTGAGAGTTCATTAATGTCATTATTAATGGGTTTAATGTGTTCATTAATGTCGAGACGCTATGAAATTATTATTAATGAGTTTAATGTCGTCATTAATACTGAGTCGTTACTAAATCACCATTAATGAGTTTAATGTCACTATTAATGTCGAGACGTTATGGAATCATCATTAATTTCACATTAATGCTTCCGTTACACTCTTGAGCATGTAGGAAAAAGAGATTCAAGTGACAATATGTTGTTTATTCTTTTGGGCAAATTTTGCCTTAACCGGTTTGCCATTTGACATGCGTAGGTCGTGCTCGCACACGAGTCAACATTCATTCAGTACAATCCGGGCACTGAATTTGCACCCACCCCTGTGTGCACTCACGCATGAGAGAGTCTCTCCCCATGCATATGTTTACAATATCAATGCATGTGTCATAATTTAAACCAACAATAAAGCCAAGAGACTTAATGTGGGACTAAACTCATACACAATAGAGTCTCTTCGTTTCCACCTCTTTATTCCATTCACATTTCCAACAATCCCCCACATGAATGAAAAACAGGGTATATGATAGCATTCAATAGTTGAGTCAAATATAGGATAGTTAAATTTTACCCTTTGAACGTTTCCTTGTGAAGATCTGTTTGCTTACTGGCTGACAGTAGACGTGATGTTCTTGAACTATTCTGCCGTCTGTGTAACATTGATATATCTCACCCAAGACTCTCCCTGATAAAACTTAGTTCTCATGAGTGTGTTCGTTTTTGGCCATGAACACGCCTGATTCTGTGAGAAGCTCTAAGAGTTGTGCCTCCAGTTCTCTTCGAAGCGACCTCAGTTCTTCCTCACATAGGCGATCCCTTGAGAGTAGCCATCTACTCTTCTTAATCATTAAAAGTCGTGTGCTTAATCTCCATCCTTCACTGATTCATTGGGTTGTTTCCCCACAATGTGTTTAGTCAGTGCAGATTAGTTGTCCCTTTGAACCTAGTTCTTAGGATCTCCAGTCAGCATAGGTTGGGTGTCCTCTGCACTGATCGTTGACAACGACATCAAGTCTATTCCTCGTGATGAACTTACAACTAACTCTCGATTTAACCCTTTGGTTAACAGATCCGCTAAGTTATCCTTTGACCTCACATAGTCAACAGTGATAACTCCCGTTGAGAGTAGTTGTTTAATGGTATTATGTCTACGACGTATATGTCTAGACTTACCATTATACAGATGACTTTGTGCCCGACTAATTGATGATTGACTGTCGCAATGTATGCAAATTGCCAACACAGGTTTCAGCTATCGTGGAATATCTTCTTAGAATTGTCGTAGTCATTCAACCTCTTCATCACATTTATCAAGAGCTACAAACTCAGATTCCATCATGGATCTGGTTATTACGATTTGCTTAGAAGATTTCTAGGAAATGGCTGCACCTCCCAGAGTGAATACATTTCCACTCGTAGACTTAGAGTCTTTTATGTTAGATATCCAACTCACATCGTTGTATCTTTCGATCACAGTAGGATATCTTGTATAGTGCAGACCATATTCACGAGTATACCTTAAGTACCTCAGTACTCTTGTTATCCCTTTCTAGTGCTCAGCACTGGGATTATTCGTGTATCTACTCAGTTTACTTACTGTGTAGGCCAAGTCTAGTCGTGTACAACTTATCAGGTACATCAGACTTCCAATCACTCGAGAGTACTCTAATTGAGAGATACTTTCACCTCGATTTTTTGATAGATGTTGACTTGTATCTATCGACGTTCATGCCAATGCAGTATCACCCTTGGTGAATTTTTCAAGAATTTTGTCCACGTATGGTACTGACTAAGAACAAGTTCTTCTATTGTTCTAAGAATTTTGATTCCTAGAATCACATCAGTTAGTCTCATGTCTTTCATGTCAAATCTTGAGTTCAACATATCTTTAGTGGATTTAATTATCTTATCATTACTCCCAAAGATAAGTATGTCATCTACATATAAGCACAAGATAACATAGTTACTCTCTGTGACTTTCATGTAGATATATTTATCACATTCATTAATCTTGAATCCACATTCCTTCATGGCATTATCAAATTTTTCATGTCACTACTTTGGTGTTTGTTTCAAGCCATATAATGACTTTACCAATCTACATACTTTATTTTTCTGTCTTGTCATAGAGAATCCCTTAGGTTGCTCAATGTGCATTCCCTCTTCTAAATCTTCATTTAGAAAGACAGTCTTTACATCTATCTGATGTATTTTGAGATTCCATAGAGCGACAATAGCTAACAATACTATAATGGAAGTTATTCTCGATACCGGAGAATACGTAGCAAAGTAATCAAGGCCTTTTTGTTGTCAGTATCCTTTGATTACCAATCTTTTCTTATACTTATTAATTGTGCCATCTGCTTTTATTTTCTTCTTGATGATCCACTTGCAACCTAGTGGTTTACTTTCCGGAGGAAAATCCACAAGTTCCTAAGTATGATTTTACAAGATAGAGTCTATCTCAGATACAATTGCCTCTTATCAGTGAGGTCCATCAGAAGAGCCTACAGCTTCTGAGTAACTTCGGGGCTCACTTTCTAACATGAAAGTGATAAAATTTGATCCATAGGATTTTTCTACCCGAGCTCTTTTGCTCCATCTAAGCTCAACCTCCACTGGTTCCTCATCATCATCTTCACCTTGTGTTTCATATGCCCGCTTTGAGGAGCTAGCATCCTCTCGGGTCTTATATGGAAACACATGCTCGAAGAACGAGGTATTTCTCGATTCTATTATCGAGTTCTTGTGTATTTCCGGTATTTATGATTCATACACAATAAATCGATAAGCACTTCTATTCTGTGCATATCCAATAAATATATAATCAATAGTCTTTGGTCCTATCTTAATCCTTTTCAAATCAGACACTAAAACTTTAGCCAGACACCCCCATATTCATAAATATTTGTAGGACGGTTGTCTTCTACTCCAC
This sequence comes from Zingiber officinale, assembly GCF_018446385.1. NCBI lineage: Eukaryota > Viridiplantae > Streptophyta > Magnoliopsida > Zingiberales > Zingiberaceae > Zingiber > Zingiber officinale. Next base: position 5,189,968 of record NC_055995.1, on the reverse strand, counting down.
AATTCGTAAGAACTCTTATCTATTTTCTTCCAGGGTACCTTATTTAAAAGGTAATTAGCAGTTAACACAGCTCTCCTCACATGAAGTCTGGCAATCTAGAGCTTAATATAAGAGCATTTATTATCTCCTTTAGAGTTCGATTCTTCCGCTCAGTAACTCCATTTTGCTGAGGAGTATAAGGAGTTGTTGTTTCATATTTGATCCCATGTTCAGCACACAACTCAACAAACGGTGATACATATTCACCTATTCAGTCACTTCAAACTACCTTAATTTTTCTATTAAACTGGTTTTCAACCTCATTTTTATAGAGAGCAAATTTCTCTATAGTTTCATCCTTACTTTTAAGAAGATACACATAACAGTATTTTGTGTTATCATCTACAAAAGTGATGAAGTACTTATTCCCACCATGTGTTGGTGTATCTTTGAGGCCACACACGTTGGTGTGGATTAGCACGAGTGGTTTCTTACATCTTTCAATATGTTGAAAATATGACCTTGCCGTTTTTGCTTCAACACAAATCTCACACTTGTGTTTTGGGTCAAGGTGGAATGTAGGTATACTTTGCATATTTATTAATCTACGCAACACATCATAGTTAACATGTCATAGTCTACCATGCCATAAACATGAAGACTTAAGCATATAAGTGGAAGAGTTTTCATTCTTATTTATCTTAGGCCTAGTAGTCATTACATTGAGCTTAAACAGTCCATCAGATATATAGCCTCTTCCTATAAACATTCCATTCTTAGACAGCACAACTCTGTATAACTCAAAAACAATGCGAAAGTCATGCTTGCTTAGCAGTGATCTGGGCACTAGATTCTTTCAAATCTTCGGAACATACAACATATTGTTTAGAGTAAGGTCCTTGCCAAGGTCATCTTCAGCACCACTTTTCCTTGACCCATGATGTTCGAGGTTGCTGAGTTCCCCATGAACAACTTGTCTCCAGTGACTTCTTCAAAGTTTTGGAGCAGCTCCTTGTTATAGCGCACATGTCTGGTGGCTCCAGTATAGATCCACCATTGTCGCGGGTTTGAACCGACTAGGTTCAGTTCTGAGACCACTGCGTAGAGGTCGTCCATTTCTGGTCCCTCGTTCAGGTTGGCCTCTTGCTTCTTCTTCGTTTCCTATACTCCGAAGATTTGTGACCTACTTTGTCACAGTTAAAGCACTTCCCAGAGACTTGCTATGCCTCCTCTGGGTCCCATCTTGGTAGACTTGGGGTTCTTTCGTTTCAAGCTTTTACCGTGCTCGACCATGTTGGCTTTCACAGTAGCTTGAGAGAATAGTTTCCTCTCTGAACTCTTGTTGTCTTCTTCTATGCAAAGTCTAATAATGAGTTCCTCCACATTCTTCTCCTTCCGCTTGTGCTTTAGGTAATTCTTGAAGTCCTTCCAGCCGGGAGCCAACTTCTCAATGATAGCTGCTACCTAGAAGATTTTACTCAGAACCATCCCTTCTGAGTAGATCTCGTGCAAGATCACCTGAAACTCCTGGACTTGGCTTATCACTGTCTTGGAGTCAACCATCTTGTAATCTAGGAATCGACCCACGATGAACTTCTTGCCCCCTGCATCTTCCGTCTTGTACTTCTTGTCCAAGGGGTCCCACAACTCCTTAGCTGTTCTCTTCATGCTATACACAGCGTACAGTGAGTCGACAAGACAGTTGAGGATGTAATTTCGGCAAAGGAACTCAGAATGAGTCCATGCCTCCACTGTACTGATGGTTTGTGCATCAGCATCCTCACCACACTTGGGAGGGTCCTCGGTCAAGAACCAAGCCAGATTGAGCATAGTCAGGTAGAAGAGCATCTTCTGCTGCCATCTCTTGAAGTTCAGTCCACTGAACTTCTCTGATTTTTTCCCATGACTGATTGACACAGTTCCAATTGGGGCGGAGGGGGGCTGCATGTATTGAGTCTGTTGCACCTCAACATTATGTTCTGTGCCCATCTCAACAGAATCTAGTCTGTTTCAAGATTGTTAGATAATCTGTTGCCGGAGATATTGGGGAATTAACTGAATTGAAATTACACAAAATCAATTCTAACTTATCTGTCGAGATAACCTGAGCTGATAATCTCAGCCTGCCAGTGGCGATTGGTTTCTACTAATTGCTTAGTGCAGGCAGAGCACCGAGTTCGAGCAACAAAGTATGAGCGGGTGAAGCGGCTGACAGGCGAAGGGACCGAGGCCTGTAATGGCCGCAGTTTCCTTGAAACAGATTTGCCCTACCTCTGGTTGTGCTTCGAGGTTTCCTCGGGTCGTCTATTTCCCAGGATACAACGACAAAACCACGAACGCAACCAAGCACTAGTTGTACGTGGCGAACTGAGAATGTACTTGAGTGCTATCATGAGTAGTTAAACTGAGCGGATGCACGACTGAGAGAAGAATCGGGGAACGAAGGTGGAGGGATTCTCTTGCTTTCGCTTCTCTTATGCGTCTCTCTTTGCTCAAGATCCAGCCTCCTTATATAGGAGCTCTCACCTTGTCTGCAATAAATGATCAAGTTATGATCATTTAAAGCTGGGTTTAATGTCGTCATTAATGGGTTTAATGTGTTCATTAATGTCGAGACGTTACGAAATTATTATTAATGAGTTTAATGTCGCCAATAATACTGAGATGTTATGAAATCACCATTAATGTCGAAACATTATGGAGCCACCATTAATTTCACATTAATACTTCCATTACACTCTTGAGCATATAGCAAAAAAGAGATTCAAATGGTAATATGTTGATTTATTCTTTTGGGAAAATTTTACCTCGACCGGTCCGACATTCAACATGCATAGGTTATGCTCGCACACGAGTCAACCTTGGTTCAGTAAAATCCAGACCTTGAATTTGCACCCACCCCTGCGCACTTACGCATGAGAGAGTCTCTCTATACATATGTTTATAACATCAATACATATGTCATAATTTAAATCAATAATAAAGACAAGATTTTTAATGTGAAACTAAACTCATACATAATAGAATTTCCTAATCTTCATCACTTTATTTCATTCACATTTTCAACACTTCATCATCTTCTCCTGTAGGCTAAGTATGCTCTACAAAAGGATCAATGAAGTGCCCATGTGAAAGCATCGGTGGATGTTTCAAATCCTCCATGAAGATCTTCCAAAGTACAATGCATAATTCGTGCATCATATTTTTATATGACAAAAGTGACCCGTTCATCCTGATTATCTCACTAATGGTACAACAGCAAAATGAAAAAAATAAATCATAATAATTGAGCGGTCTTTTTAGATGGTTGGAGTTTTATTTCTTTTATGATAATCTATTATTGAAGTATCAATTCGGCTATGTCTACCTGTTCTTTTAAAATGCTTTTACTATGAATTTCAGTGGAAATCCTAGAGGTTGCCCCCTTTACTTTTGGGGTGTAGAATTAGATGAGTCCTGATTCTTAGTCCATTGTCAGAGAGAAAACAGTCATGCTGTAATTTTGTTTTGATGTAGATGTTTGTTTTCCTCTGGACCTGGTTAATTGGTGCGGTTCTAGAGCCTCTCAGGGGGTGTAATCGAGTCGAACCGAGTCGAATTTTTTGGATGTTTGAGTTTGACTCATTTATAATCGAACCGAGCTCGAACTTTATTTAACGAATATATTCATGGCCCACGAGCTTTTATCGAGCCTAAACGAGTTTAATAAATATAAATTATAAATTTAAATATTCATTAAAAATTAAATTATATATTTTAAAAAAATTATAATATTCTTGTTAAAATTTATAATTTTATTATAATAAATAAATTTAATATATTTGTCTATATTTTTCATAAATAGACTGTAAAATCTTTAAATTTAATATCAAAATTATTACTTTTTTATTTAAAAATTGATTTATGAGCTTAACGAACATGTTCACCTGCTAACGAACCGAATATTATGAAGCTTGAGCTTGATTTGTTTATCTTAACGAATCTCATTAAACGAGCTTAAACGAATTTTTATCGAATCAAATTTTAAATAGCTAACGAGCGATTTGACTCATTTACACACCTAGGCTCTAATCATTTGATTATGTTTAAAATGAGAATACTGAAAATCACTCAGTTCATTGATTAGGGCTACTAGCGGGCGGTGGAACAGAGCTCGGCTTTCTTCCCCAGAGTGGAGAACCCGTATCAAAACTCGAGTCCATGCATGGCATTGCCCTTTAATGCCATCGGGGCCAGCATAGAGCCATATTTATTGCTATATATAGTAATCCACTGCATCAAGGTTCTCGGGCAAGGAGAGTTACCGGCCATGGCCGCCGTCCCCATGCTGCTGCTAAAGGTCTCTGCTCAAGTGCGCTTCACGTGCTGCAGGGTTGTCCGGAAGCTGGAGAGCTACGGCTTCAGGAACTGCTCCAAATTGCATCACGTCGATCGTCATTCCCTTTCCCCCACCGCGGCCGGCGGCGGCTCTTCGCATGGAGGAGACGGCCAAGCCCTGGTGTGTGACTTCGAGGGCGCCTTGCTGAGCACCTCATGCACCTTCCCTTACTTCATGCTCGTGGCTTTCGAGGGCGGCGGCCCGCTGCGAGCCCTCCTCTTGCTCCTCCTCTGGCCTCTTCTGTGGGCCTTGTCGCGCGTCCGCAGGGAGAGCACGATGCGGGCCATGGCCTTTGTCACCTTCTGCGGGCTCAGCGCCGGAGCCGTCGATCTGGTGCGCAGGGCCGTACTCTCCAAGTTTTACCTGGAGAACCTGCGGCTCCAGCCATGCGAGATGCTCGCGGCCTGCACGGGGCGGCGGGTGGTGGTCACCGCCATGCCGAGGCCCATGGTGGAAGGCTTCCTGAGGGAGTATTTGGGCGTCAGCGAAGTGGTTGCGCCGGAGCTCCAGGTGGCGGAGGGCCGCAGCCGCTTCACCGGCTTCCTCTCTGTTTTTTCAAGGCAGAAGGCTCTCGAAGAGCTATTCCGGGAGAGCAAGGCTGACGTAGCGGTTCTGAGCCCCTGCAACTCTCATGATCACCTGCTCGCCACCTTCTCCAAGGTTCGCTGCACCACTTCCTCTGACATTTTTTCCGGCGGCAAGTTTTGCATGACACGTCGCGAGCTTCAAAATTGGATACGTTTTAGTTTAATTGATTTATCGCGGAATGAGCAGGAGATTTATGTTGTGAACGAGGAAGGAGCGGCGACGGCGTTGCCGAGGGACAAGTACACGAAGCCTCTGGTTTTCCACGACGGCAGGCTCGCTTTCTTCCCCACGCCCTGCGCCACCCTCGCGTTCTTCCTCTGGGTGCCGATTGCGGTCCCGCTGGCCATATCTAGGATCTTGATCGGGACCGTGTTGCCGTACGACCTCGCGTTACTCGTCGGCGCCTCGGCCGGCATCCGTTTCCGCCTCGGCGGGCAGCTGCCGGCGGCACGGAAGGGCGTTCTCTTCGCCTGCAACCACCGGACGCTGCTCGACCCCGTGGTGCTCTCGGCGGCGCTGCGGCGGCCGGTGCCGGCGGTGACGTACGGCCTCAGCCGCGTGTCGGAGATGATCGCGCCGGTGCGGACGGTGCGGCTGGCTCGCGACCGGGTCCGGGACGCGGCGACGATCCGGCGGATGCTGGCGAAGGGGGAGCTGGCGATGTGCCCGGAGGGGACCACCTGCCGGGAGCCGTATCTGCTGCGTTTCAGCCCGCTGTTCGCGGAGGTGGCCGACGACATCGTTCCGGTGGCGGTGGAGACCCGGGTGGGGACGCTGCACGGCACCACGGCCAGCGGGAGGAAGTGGTTCGATCCGGTCTCATTCCTAATGGACCCCGCGCCGGTTTACGAGATACACGTGCTGACGCCCATGCTCCCCGCCGGCGGGAGGAGCCCTGCTGAGGTGGCGAACGCGGTGCAGAGGCGCATAGCAGAGGTGCTGGGGTTCGAGTGCACTGGGCTCACGCGGCGAGAGAAGTACCTGTTGCTAGCCGGAAACGACGGGGGTGACGGCCGGCGGTGAAGGCGAGAAACCTTAATTAGTAATTAGTATAAGAAATCGCAATATAATGTTGTAATGGGAAGCATCAGGCCAAAGTACCTGCCTTAGAAATGGAATGTTTTTTTTACCTATGCAATATCTATGAAAGGGATCGGCGTATTTACAGTAAATCGTGTTGGTTCGAAGTGTCCGCTAGAAATGAATTATAATATATGTGTTAATTAATATATAAATATAATATTATTAAAATAATCTTTAATAATTATTTATAAAATATATTTTGACTGAACATATTCTAATCATTTAACACTACCTATGGTAAATATTCCTTTTACAAAAAACATATTAAACGGATATTTTTAGAAAACAAAACAAAAAAAAAACATTCCATTTGAAGCAAAACCGTATACTTTTAAATCCATTAAAATCTATGTTTTGTAAAAAGAAATAATATTAATAATCAGGTAAGTAAAGTTAAACTTAGAGCTACGGTCCAAAGCTCAATATCCCTTAAATTGTGCATTTCATTTGAAGGAAAGTGCTTGGATGATAATTACACATCCTTCTACTCCACTGATTCTGTCGGGAAATTAAGAAAACGAATATGTCAGTGTGACATGTTTATAAGGTTGACCGCATTCTCATGACCCGGAGGTTGAGCTATATCCCGTGTTGACCAAGTCGTCCGGAGTCCTCTGGTCAACAGTACTTGTAGCTAGCGATCAGGTTGTCCCGGTCTCTGGTACCCCGATGCTCGAGGCAGATCCCACGAATGTATAATCAATCAAATAATAACAGGACAATAAAGTAAATGTAGAACGAGTGCGATGACGTACCCTGGCCCCGGGGGGCACCCTCAGATGGATCGGTGAGCTGATCGCGATGTCGATCGAGTCATAATGGCCCAGACGAGTAGATGAGTGTGAGCTAGCTGAGGAGTCGGATCTGGAGGCGTCAACATGAAATCCGATGCAACATGGATCCAAGAGGACGCCACAGGCTGAATATGATAGCGGCTCGCAGGCCGGCACACGGCACGCAGGCCGGATAATGCTAATAACTCACAAGCATGATAACGGTACGAAATGAGATAGAACGGCTCAATGGTCGGAACATAACACAGATCATGGTGGCAGAACACAATAGCAATGGGCCCGAAGGCCGGATCAGCAATGGCTTGAACACCGAGTTAGCGTCGAAATTGTACGCCGACATGGAGTTTGCCGCGGCGCCCGCTAGAGCCTGCGGCGGTGGTGGCGCTCGTTGGAGGCAGCGGTGGCGACGTGCGATGGCGGCAGCGGTGGCGACGCGCGGTGGCGGCGGTAGCGATGGCGGCACCCGCTGGAGGCAGCGATGGCGGCACCCGCTGGAGGCAGTGGTGGCGGCGGTGGCGCCCACTGGAAGAGAGCGCACTGGAGGCGGCGCCTGGCTGCCAACTAGAGGGCTGATCCGTCAATAGGAGGTCAGCCAAAGAGGACAGGCGTGTGAGTTAAGGCGCTAGATGCTGCCAGCGTTGGGGAGGCGGCGATGGCGACCCCAGTGCTAGAGATGATGCTCGGGCGGGTTACTGGCGGGCGAGTAGAGAGAGGAAGAAGTAGTTCCAGTGGAAGCGGCGTCGTAGGCGTGCGTGAGGCGGAGAGGAGGTGGCTACCGGAGGTCCTTGCCAGCAGGAGGAGAGGAGGGAGGAAGAAGTGGCTTGTCGGCCCCCTTCTCGAAGGTGACGGCGAGCCATGAAGAAGAATAGGCGGCTCCCCCTCTTGGTGGTGGCGGCGTCCAGCAAAAGCACGAACCGACCTCCCTTGCATGAAGAACAGTGCTCCTCTTAATAGCAAAAACCCTCACCATGTGAAAAATACCCTTTTGCCCTTCCCTTCCTCCCTAATCCCTCCTATGTCCTAAGCTTCGTCCACATCATCCACTATAGCTGATGATACGATGATAATGGCGGACCCATTAAGTACATGTCAAACAACGGAGATAGCGATCGATGTGGAAGTTAAAGTCAAGAAAATCAACGTTAGAGAACCAACGGACCCACCAAAGCGGGGTGGAACAGAGCTCTCCTACAATGGTCGATTGGGCATAAATCGCTCGACCAGCAAAGGGCTAGTCCAAACAGAACGTCCGTACAGCCAAGATCATCAAGCGCTCATCATAAAGCAGAGAAATGTTGGGACAATCGGAGCGTTAGTCTGGTCGGGCGGAAACACGCTACTGAGTCGAGTCACTGCAGGGAAGAGCAACCGAGTCCGATCAAGCGGAGGAGTTCCCTGCCGAGCGGCTATCTCGCTTGGCCAAGTAGAGGGACCATTGATGTATCTCTTAATATTCTTCTGGGAGATAATGTCACTGACACAATGCATGGTCAACAGGCGGATTATACGATGAAAGCTTCTATTGTCTTGTAAGGGATATGCATGCCCTGTTAAGATATGACATTAGAGGTACTTTCCTAAAAAGTCCTTTCATAGGATAAATTGGAGACGTGCCCACGTCTCAAGAAGCATGCACGTCGCCCCGCTGGGGCGCTATATAAACGGGGGCCCATGCACAGGCGGAGGTACGCATTATTCAGTATTCACGCTTGTGTTCACTGTGGCTCCGTCTTCTTCCCTCTTTCTGATGACTGACTTGAGCATCGGAGGGCCAACGCCGGGGACCCTTTCTCTGGCTCGGCACTGACGTTTCTTGTGTTACAGAGTGAAGCGAGGTCTACATCCAATCAACGCAACAGTCATATCCCCAGTTAGCCATCTTCCCGATTTTCAGATAGGATCATATTGACACCGTCTGTGAGGACGTAGCCTGCATTCAATACGTGAAGATGGAGGACATTTGATGACTCACCACCATAACTTTAACAAAGGAAGAGTTGGATATATTGATACAAGCCTGAGCAACAAAAATGGTGGAGCAACAACAACAGGAGTTATCTGAGCGCGAGGTACATGAGCTTGCTGCATCAGCAGCGAGCCATCAGGCCGGATATAGGGACCGAGCTGAGCATGTATCCGTTCGGGGCCAGAATAAGAAGTTGACCAACACATACGGGGGCACGCCCAATGTGTCGATCTCCTTCTATCGGGCACTGTTCCATATTCCGTCAGACGAGCAGTGCCAAGCGGACAAGGAACGAGGATCCTCCTCGGACGATGCGCCTGTTTGGGATGTGTAGAAAGGGAAAGAACCAAAGAATGATGAGTCACCCGAGCAGATCAACCAACAGTTCTCAGAGAATCTTGGACGACCTTCTACCAAGACACTACACCCCACTGGTGATCGGGGAGTACAATGGAATAATCGATCCGGACGACCACCTGGCGAAGTTCGACAACGTGTCCACGCTCTATCAATACACCGATGGAGTAAAGTGTTGGGTCTTCCTCACCACCTTTTTTGGATTGACGTAACGCTGGTTCAGACGTCTGCCAATTAGATAAATTTATAGTATTAAGGAATTCCGAGCAGCGTTCTTGCACCACTTCGGCAACAGTCGCCGCTACCAAAAGACAAGTGTTAACCTGTCGCGCTGAAGCAGGGGCCAAGGAAGCGATGAGGGCCTACATTAAGCAGTTCAATTAGATGACCATGGATATTCCATCGGTCTCCTCGGAGATATTGGTGAATGCTTTCGTCCAAGGGCTTATTAAAGGAGAATTCTTTTGCTCCCTCATCCAGAGACCGCTAAAGGACTTCGACCATCTACTCCGAAGAGTCACCGAATACATAAATGTGGAGGAAGCTCAGACGACACAGAGGAAGGAAGACCCTGCCGAGCATGCTGCTTCCACGGAATGGCGGCCGACCACCAACCATCAACCATTGAAAGGCCCCCGATTGGGAGCAGCACAGCCACATCAGGAGCCAAGGACACATGTTGTGTAGCTTGTAGCAGTCGGTCGACCGAAAGCTGCAAAAGTCAAGTCATGGACATCATTATTTTGCTCATTCCATCAGTCGACGACTCACAACACATGAGACTGCTACGACCTAACGCCAATTTCCAACCGACCGACTCCTCCAGGATATCGTCATCGCTCATCGACTCCTGACCGATGACATTGACGTCGGTTGGATGCACGTAGAGATGAAGACGGACTAGCAGACGAACAACACCATCGTCAGCCCCAAAGAAGAAATAACACAAGTCCCATTCAAGCCTCTGCTAAGTGGACTAAGCCCTCAGCTTGGGAGGAGGAGAACTAAAATAATGTCGCTAGGGGAGAGATTGGAATGATCGTCGGTGGACCGACTGACGGTGATTCCAATCGACCGAGAAAGTCGCACGCTTGACGGCTGGAGAGACATGTTATTGGATGCAACAAGGAGAAGGTTGAGGGACCCAAGATCAGCTTCGGCCCCTGAGACTTGGAGGGAGTAGAGATCCTGCACGATGATGCCTTGATCATCCGGGCAGTGATATCTAATTATACTATTCATCAGACTTTTGTTAATACAGGTAGCTCGGTGAATTTTATATTCAAGAAGATGTTCGACTAGCTGCAAATTGACCGAAACGGTTGCAACCAATGATGACCCCACTCTACGGGTTCACAGGCAATGAAATATTGCCGATCGACTAGGCTAGGCTGGCCATATCGCTCGAAGAGGAGCCTCTCAAGAGGACCAGAACTACAAACTTCATTGTAGTGGACGCACCATCCGCCTATAATGTCATATTGGGCCGATCGACTTTGAATGAGTTCCAAGCGGTGGTGTCCACCTTCTGCCAGAAGATGAAGTTTCCGGTGGACAACGAGGTAGGCGAAATTAAAGGCGACCAGTTGGCTACTCGGCAGTGCTACGTCGAGATGGTCAAATCCGAAGCACGAGCCGCGTGGAAGATCCCACGCTTGGAAGTGAACACCATCATGGAAGAACCTCTTGTGCTGGTCTATGAGGAAAAAGGAGGAGGTTCAGATTCATCCCAACATGGGATAAGGCCGCTGTTCGGCTCATGGCGTGCATGCAACGCTTGAAGCAGAGCTACAACCAGAGGGTAATCCCAAGGTTATTCTAGGTCGACGACTGGGTATAGAAAAGAATGAAGCCAGTCAGCGGCGTCACCAAACTAGAAGCCCCGTGGGAAGAACCCTACAGAGTCATTAAGAAGCTCCTCTTAGGAGCCTACTAACGGTAGGATGAGGATGGGAGAAGGTTCGAACAGTCTTGGAGCGCGAACCATCTCCAGCCCTATAGGGCTGGATAAGAGGTGCGTAGTTAAATTGGGATAATATTATATAAGGATATATCCTGTAAATGTAGGTGAACAATGAATAAAATTTACAAGTTTCCAAGACTCTTGCGCTGATCGACCAAGTTAAAAGTCGAGCAACGACTATAAACCCTTACCTATATTAACAGTTGAGCGGAGACTATAAACCCTTGTTTACGTCAACAGTTGAGCGACAACTACAAACCCTTGTCTGTGTCAATAGTAGAGTGCGACTATAAACCCTTATCTACGTCAACAGTCGAGCGGTGACTATAAACCCGAGTCTACGCCAACAACAGCCGAGCGGCAGCTATAAACCCGAGTCTTCGCCAACAACAGTCGAGCGGCGGCTATAAACTCGAGTCTACACCAACAACAGCTGAGCGACGGCTATAAACTCGAGCCTATGACATCAACAACCAAGAGACGGCTATAAACCCCAGTCTACAACATCAACAGTCGAGCGACGACTATAAAAATAGAGTCGACGACAAATAAAATTGATCTTGATCAACAGCTATACAAGCTGAGAATATAGCTGATAAGAAGTCAAGCTGCATCTAGAAGCAGCCATCTTTCGCTAAAATATAGCCGTTTAACCATGCTGAAGTGATCACTCGGGCATCTCAACGATCAGTTACATCGACGATCGGGATGGTGGAGAATTATACATAGAAATTTTTCACAAATGCTATGTGGTACAGAACCCCACTTGAGTCGAATGGTGATGCATTTATTAACACTTGCAAAATTTGATAGAAAGAAGAAGCGTCAGACGAGCATTCATTCATTAATATTTAGAAAATTTTATACATAACATCTAGGGGGAGTACAAAAGGAGGCCTACGAAGCAAAGAGGGGAGGCCACTCGAGATAATCCAACACGTCATCTGTCAGCGGCTTGGTTATCTTCTCCCGATTGATGATCTTGTTGGTCACTGCGGTAGGGAGATAGTCGCCGTCCTTCAGCTAGTCGGGAGTCCCATCAACACCGAAGTTGAAGAGGCGGAGCGCTCAGTCCATGAACCAATAGTTGAAGGGGTCCGAGTGGATATAATCATGCTTAAAAATCTCGAACTGGCCGTCCTCCCCCTCTTGATTGATCTTGAAGGCCGATCGGGATGCCTCCAACTCGGCCCTTAACAAGGTCAGCTCGACATCCTTGGCGGTGAGCTGGACCTTATCTGAGGCTTGTTCAGTCGATCGGCTCTCCCGCTTGGTGATCAAAGCGACCTCAACCTCGTTCAGATTCTGAGCCAAGACCTGAGCTTTTTTGTTCTTGATCTCTAAGTATTCGATGGCTCGGAGCTTCCTAGTGTTGGCGGAGTTGATTTTGGACTCAAAGCTGATTGCTTGCTTGTTGAGCCTCTCCAACTGTGAGGCCTGCTCGACACTCTTGCTCCTCTATGCCTGCAGCAGCTCAGAGATCTTCTATAGATCGACCTTTAGTTGAGTCACCTTGGCAGTCATCTGTTCAAATTGAGCAAGGGAGGCTTCGGAGACGCTGCTCGGGGCGCGAAGCTGCTGTTCACCTTGCCTTTCCCCTTGCTTTCTTTTATTTCTTTGTGGTGGCGGTGGCCGGATTTTAGAGAAGGAGGAAGGAGTTTTTGGGTGGTGTTCATTTTGGAGGATCGTCGCCCACACGACGTCCAAGAGGAGGTGAGGAATATAGCAAAAGATCTCGAGGTTATTAGCATACAAAGAAAAGATATAACTAGTAATTGTTTTCCGCATCATGTTAGTTTTTCTTTGTATGAATTCTAAACACAAGAGGCATATGGTTCTAGAGTTTCGAATTTGTGATTCGAGTTTGTGTTTTTTTTTTTGTTTTTCTAATTTGTGATTCAATTGTTATTTTTGGTTAAACCTAGAGTTATATAAGGAAATTAAATATTAGCTTTCCTTAAAAGGCTTTGTCTAGGCGGTGGTGGATGATCCTATACCCAAGAAGGACTAGTGCCTCGCTATGCAATCCTAGAAGCCAATTTTAAAAATTAATATTTAATTGAATTTATAACATAGGTGGATTTGGATCAATAATGTTAAGCATCATTTGCGATCCAAATATAAACCATTAAGAACATATAAGTTAAATTTGGAATCAATAATGTTAAGTTCCATTTGCGATTCCTAATTTAATTTCTAAAGAACACAATAGGTTGTTTAGGAAAGGTTCGACACTTGTACAAAATTTTTGTACAGTGGAGCCGGGACGATGTTCCTAGGACCAACCAACAGTAAGTGTCGAACGAGATACAAGTAAGTAAATCTAGAAGCAATATAGATACCCTAAGTGTTCTTAGGCAAAAACCCTAGGGGGTGGTAACCCTAGCTCTTAGGGGGTGGTAACACTAGGTGATGAAAAGTCCTAACTTCGGTTAGGCAAGTGGAAAATCCTAGGGGGGAGGTAATCCTAGGTCCTAGGGGGTGATAACCCTAGGTGGAAAGTCTTGTCGGATCAAGAGCTTCGGGAAAAATCCTAGAGTTGGGGACTATAGGTTGAAATCCTGGTGTCACAAACTGGGTGGAAGTCTGGGCGGGTCATGGAGTGGACATCCAGCATGAAGACCAAAAGCTTTTCGATCCTACAGCTTGGTCTGGCCGATCGGCAACACTTCATTGCCCGTGAAATCGTACAGCAGGGCAATCATCAGCATCAGCTCACTCTGGTCGATTTGCAATTGATCGAATGCCTTTTTGTATATGATGTTCACCGAGCTCCCTGTATCAACAAAAGTTCGATGGATTGTATAATTGACAATTACCACTTGGATGATCAGTGCATCATCACGAGGGATCACTATTCCCTCCAAGTCTTTAGGGCCGAAGCTGATTTCAAGCCCTTCAACTTTCTCCTTGCTGCAGCCAACAACGTGGATCTCGAGCCGCCGAGCATGCGACTTCGTTGCTCGGTTAGAATCTTCGCCGGTTAGACCACCTGCGATCATACCTATCTCCCCCCAAGCGGCGTTACTTCGGTTCTCTTCCTCCCGTGCTGACGGTTCATTCCGCTCGCCGAAGCATTGGGCTGGACTTAGATTGTTCCCACGCTGAGACCGATGGTGGCGTGGTTCGGGCATTGTCCTCTCCCCCTCCCTTCGGACGGTTGATCGGCGCCTTTGTCGCCGATCAGGTGATGGTGATCGATGATGATATCCCCGCGGGGCAGGCCTGCTGGCTGCCAGGTCATCAACCCCTTGGAAGGTTGATGGTTGCTTGGCTGCCGCTGTTCAGATACTCTTACGGGTTCGATTTGTGTCTCCTTCTTCCTTGCTGCTTGAGCTTCTTCCATGTTGATGTATTCGTTAGCCTTCTTTTGTAGCTGACCAAAGTCCCTTAGCGGCCTTCGAATGAGCGACTAGAAGAACTCTCCTTCGGTGAGCCCTTAGGTGAAGGTGTTCACCAACACATTAGAGGAGATTGCCAGGATATCCATCGCCACCTGATTGAAGCGCTGAATATATGCCTTAATGCTTCTCGGGGCCCCTGCTTCAGTGAGAAGAGATTTACACTCGTCTTCTGATGGCAGGGACTGCTAGAAAAGTGATGCAAGAAGGTCGCTCGAAAGTCCTTGAAGCTGTGGATTGAGTTGCTCGGCAATTGCTTAAACTAACGTTGCGTAGATCCAGATAACGTGGTAAGGAAGACTCGGCATTTCACCTCATTCTTGTACTGGTGAAGTGTGGTCGCGCCATTAAACTTGGCCAAGTGGTCAGTGGGGTGTAATGTTTCGGCAGAGGGTCGTTTAGAATCTCCTCTGAAAACTGTTGATTGACTCGCTCGGGCAAATTATCCTCTCTGGATGTCTTCCTTTTCCTTGTATCTCGAGCGGTGCCTCATTCGAGGAAGATCCCCTGTCTTTGTCTTCTCGAGCCCTCTCTTCTACTGGAGTCCATAACGACGCTCAGTGTAAGGGGACCGGCGCATGAGGTGCTTTCCCATAGGTTCCAATTGGCCTCTTGTTCGGGTCTCGAATGGAAAGCTGTTCCATTCGGTCCCCGGTCCTCACTCAGCCCGACGACCTGCTGCGGAAGCTGCGGGCTCTTGCGCTTGTTGATTGGCTTGCGGCTGTTGTTGTTGTTGCTCCAATATTTTCGTCACTCGAGCCTATATTAGTGTGTCGAGATCCTCTTGCGTCAGTGTCACTGTTGTGAGTCGTCCAACATCTTTCATCTTCTCGTTCGAATACAAGCTACGTTCCTATAGACGACGCCAAAATGATCCTGTCCTAAAGCGTGGAGCTGGAAAGCCGGGGAGGTGGTAGTTCTACTGACTCGATGAAGACATCGCTCCTCTCCGCAAAACAAAATCAAAACCAGGGAAGGGGTCCCTGACGTTGGCCCTCCGACGCTCAAGTTAGAAATAGAAGAAGAAGAGAGTGAAAGTACTAGGGACAGAGATTTTTCTTTTCTTTCTTCATACCTGGCATATTCTTTTATACCTTTCTCAGTGACCCTTTATCTTCCCCTATTTAATGATATTAATTACCGACAGAAGATATGTTTGTCTTGACTTCTTCTCATTTAATGATAGATGGAGTGTTCTCTTCTGTTTTCTCTTTCCTTTATTAATTATCTATCTTTTCCTCTTTTATTATTTTATCAGTTCATTATGTGTACAACGCCAACGCCATACCTCGAGTCGAACGGGTGGCCCGCTCGGCTCGAGCTCCTGGCTCGCTTAGCTTGCTCTCCTGTCGGCCGGGTTGACCAGACACCGGTTCACTTAGACGGCCGACTGGACAATGATCCCTCCGATCGGCCGATGAACTGTTTCCCACTCGGGTGCGGGCGAGCCTTACTTAAGCCCTGGCGTTGACTACCTTGACTTTTGACCTACACCGTCGCAATTGACTCGTGTCAGGTAGGTTCCTCCTTATCGCCACATCACCTTCCTCGAGGGAAAACTCTTACTGAGACAATAAAAAAGTTTTTGTTAAGGACGATTATGATAAGATTATGTATTTTAAAGATTCAACTAAATAATACTAGATTATGTTTTATTCTCGTAATCAAATTTATACATGAGAATTTGAATCGTTGTAAGGTACGTTTGGATCAAGTTATCATTTATAACCTTCGTTATATGATTATGAAAAATAAAATATAGTCTGATGTTAATTGGTTCAACTTAAATAATGTAACTAAAATTTAGTTGTTTGAAGATTTTAATGTATAATCCACTTTAATATTTTAAAGTATTATCCTGCATTATAAAATCAACTATACATTTTTTTTTTTCCTTTTTCAACTTTTTTATTATTATTATTATTATTTTCTTAACTTTGCCCTTTCTCTTTTTGTAAGTTTTTTTTTTTAACTTTAGGTTTTATTTTTGTTTGGACTTCGTGTGTGTATATATATATATATATAAATATAATATTTTCAAAATACAATTTTATTTTTTTAATAAAATATCATATATTTTTAATTTTATTTAATTTTTATAACTTAAAATGGAATTTTCATTACACAAAATTTTAAGGATATTTCTTAGTTAATTTTTTTTTGTTAACTTCGTAATCCTGAACAATCTTACTTTTTGAGTTTTTTTTTAAGTAATGGGTTATTTCAATCAGATTTTATATTTAGTATTTAAGAGTTAGATTATAATATTAAACATAAAAAAATAAAAAAAAATTAAGGTGCTTACCGAGTAATAATTTTAAAATTTTATAAGTTTCTAAAAATATATTTTTAAAAATTTATAACTCATGATATTATTAATATATGAAACTTTTTCTTACCCATAGTGGTTCATGCATTAACATCATCTAAAGACCCACAACATTAACATATCTGTACTCGTAGCATCGACATATCGTCTCCTACTTCAACATCAACGTGCACCCATAATATTAATTTCTTCGCACCCATAGTATCGACAGCGTCTACTATTTCAACACCATCCACTGTCAATGCTATCATCATCGTCTATTCTTTTTACCTCTCTAAATGGAAGGTGTACGTAGTAAAAAATATTAGACTTTGGGTTAACCGTCATGTATACTTTCTGATTTATCTTAAGATTAACCGTTATGTATATTTTCTGATTTATCTTAATGATCGATGAGAAATTTCTATAGAATCAGATCGATCTTCCCAAAAATAATCAATAAAATTAATTAAAATTATTATTTTTTTTATCATCCTTTATCCTTTCTTAGATTACATTAATTTTTAAAATAGACTAATTATAAATTTCTATGAAGAATTTTAAAAGTTTATTTAATTACAAAAATTTGTCATATAAATAAATTTTTAGATTATTAACCTTTCATTTCACCATTAATATTTAGTAAGAGAAATTATTTTTTTTTTTAACGAATTGATTCATAATTTAAAATTTATTATTGTAAATTCAGTTATTTATTTATTGTCAAATTGATTCGAAATGTTTATTAAATTAAAAACTTTAGATTTATATAAAAAATAAATATCTTCAAATAATCTCCATCCATAATTAATACAATTAATATCCTATTATAAAATTTAGCGATTTTTTAGAGGGATTATGTATGAATTTTATTATGAAAAACTTATTTGTAAAATTAGGCTATCATTTTATTATCGAGTCATTTTATGACATTGTAATATTAAGAATGGATCCAGGCGCATGGTCCAGGACAGGGACGGATTCAGAAAAGACAGATGGACTGGGCTATATATATAAAAGGATTGGGACGAATAAAAAAAATATAAAAAATTAATATGTAATAATTTTATTAGTAAAAATATAATAAATTATAATAAATAATAAAAAATTATTGTCATTCATATTAAATTAATTTTAGACTTCTTGAATTTTCAAGATCTTATTTAATTATTAAACATATTTAAAATTTTAAATACCAGACCTAAGTGTTGACACAAGGAATTGGAGAAAAATAAATAAATAAAAAAATATTTTAGAAAGATGTCCTCTCTCTAGACATTAAGGTTATAATGTTGTAGTGCATATGAAACGATACCACTTAGAAAAGTAGTGTCTTTATATCTGGTTGTCTTAATTATATTCTATGAAAAAGGCCTTCGTAAGCTTCCACCCTTACCTTCCGGCAGCTCCGACAAGACAGGATCTGACGACTCCCACAGGCCACAGCCCACAGGGACCAGCAGATGGACTGAACTAAGCTTTTCTCCTACGCCAAAGTGGCGAAGGGCGCGACCATTTTCGCCTTCGGCAGCATTGCTAACAAGGTCGATAAGTCTTCCACCGTCAAAGCGACCTCTAACTTGCTCAGTGTCGTGTCTCACTAGAAGATCGAGGAAAATAGTTACGGATGACGTATTTGAAACAATAGCGAAGGGTGAAGAAATAGAAGCTGCTGTCACCTTGAAGATGAAGGAAGCGGGTGCGAAATCAGAGGAAGCAGAAGCTCAGAAGAGGTGGCTTGGAAGTAGAGACGGTTCTCAAATAGGGCTGGGCTACAGCCCAGTACAGCTCGTACATAAATCCGTCTCTGGTCCAGGAGTCTGGAATCCAGACATATAGATTCATTCCGTATTTTTTTTATTTTATTTTAGAGTATATTATATAAATTTAGGATTCAAAATTTTAAAATTTAAGAGTTAAGTTATAATAAATTTGAGTCAATAAGATTTTTCCTCTAGAGTTCAGACTTTCCTTTTGGGTTATAGTGTTCAAGATTAAAAATTTTAGATACTTATATATATGTATTTAGGGTTTAGAGTTTAAGATTTTAGAATTTAGGAGTTGAATCATAATGAATTTAAGCTAATAAGATTTTTTTTTCTAGGGTTTAGGCTTCTCTCTTGGGTTATAGTGCTAAAGATAAAAAATTTAGGTATTCACTTGATATATATGTATTTAGGATGTTTCAAGTTTAAGATTTAAGGAATTTTTTATTTCTAAAAATTAAGTCCTTCGGTGTGATTTTATCTCTTGTCTATATCTTCAAGGATTCTTGATTAGAGGATGACAGATTTATTATAATGAGGTAAAGGATTAATTTTCGATAGGTGCATGCCCTTAAAAAAAACCCCTTACACCTCCTAGTCACTTGGCAATTATTTATAAGTTGACCCCGTAATTTAATTTCCTTCGTAAAACTTGGGGATGGGCTATGAAGAACTTATGAGATGAGCATAATCGCCTTTTGCTAAAAAAAATTCATCTCTATATATTTTGCCCTTGGGCACGGTAAGATGGTCGACAGCAAGGTAGGATATATTCAGCAGCGAGAGTTTTATTCTTACATAGTGCATTCTGAGATGCCTACAGTGCTAAAACAACTGGTGATGCTAGGTTGTGGACTATTATCGCGCTTCTTGAATTTACTTAGTAGGCAGAATGTGGAGCTGGATCGTCTACTAAAGGATTAGTCAAGTTGTAAGATTGGAATACCTAGTATATATATATAAAAGATTTTCTAATTATTATTTTTTTTGCCCGGGGCTTAGTGTGATGGTAAGCGATGAGACAAAAGGAAATTTAAAAAACTTGTGACGCTAGGCCATAGGCTAGGACGTCCCATCTGTGCTTCCCAATTTACTCTAATGATCAGTGGAAAATTTCTGTACAACTAAACTGAACATCTCCATGATCAATCGGAACATAAAGTTGGATATCTAGATTGATGCGGTGATAAAGGGAACCCACCAGGTATAAGTCAAAGGCAGGAACAGTAACCGACGTGGAGGTTAAAGTCAAGACGGTTAAAGACAGGAATCTGTCGGGTCAACAAAGTGGGCTGAGTGGCCAATGGACCAAGCGGGCCTGAAGGGTCCGATTGGCTCGGAGGCTCATCTGATCGCTCGTCCGACAAGGACAATAACAGAGAAGACATTAAATGCTCAACTGTTATGACCCTACAAGGGCAAGTCCGATCGATCGCATGACCAATCGCGCGAGGAACCACTTACGGAGGCAAGCGACCATGGAGAAGAACAGCTGAGATCGACCGGGCGAGGAATCCCGGCCGAGCGGCTCCCCCACTCGGCCAAACAGTGGGACCCTTTGCTTAGCTCATTGTATCCTTCTAAGAGTTGGTACTGTTAACAATAAGACATGGTTAACAGATAAATCGTACGATGGAAGTTTCCACTGTCATGTCAGAGATTTGCACGCCCTATTAAGGAACGGTGTCAAAGATACTTTTTTAACATGTCTTTTCATAGAACAATTGGAAAAACATCCACAAGCTTTGAGAAGCGTGCACATCTACTACCGGAACACTACATAAAGTGGGGGCCCATGTATCGGTGGAGTTATACGTTATCTTTGCTAGAGCTCCTATTGTTGCTATAGTTTTTTATAACCTTTCTACTATTCCGGTGACTGACTTGAGCATTAGAGGGTCAATGCTGGAACCCCTTCCCTAGTCTGGCACTGACATTCGTGGTTTTACAGATCAGAGCAGAGTCTCCGTAAGGTCAACCACTGAGCCACATCTCCAGCTAGTTATCTTCACCATTTTCGGAGAGGATAATAGATTATAAAAAATAATTCTAATTTAAAATTGATTATTACACCTATAAAAATCATACCGGAGAACTACAATATTTGATAGTTATATGATATTGTATTAGTGCCTTTTATATTAACTGCGTTTGGTAATTTATGAATGCAAGGTGTTAAAAGAATTCTTTTTGCCTTGAATGAGATTATAGAGTAGATTGGATTATTCTAAAGATAAAGGTTCTATTAATCCGCGACATCAGCAGTGGGATAGCAGGTTATATATAGCGGCCGAACGAAAAATATATTCATTCAGAGGCAAAACATGACGCCGACCGGCATATATAGGGATGCGCCAAATGTGTCAATCCCCTTTTATCGGACGTTGTTCCATACTCTTTCAGAGGAACAAGGCCGAGTAGATAGAGAGCAAGGATCCTCCTCGAACGACGTACCTATATAGGACAGATGTAAGGGAAAGACACTAAGGATCGATGATTCGCCCGAACGGATCAATAGGCAATTCTCTCTGAGATCCTGGATGACCCACTACCACGACATTATACTCCATTGACGATCGGGGAATACAATGGGACAACCGATCTAGAGAACCATCTGCTCAGGTTTGACAACATGGCCACACTCCATCAATACTCCGATGGAGTGAAGTGCTGAGTCTTCCTCACCACCCTTTCTAGATCAACACAATAGTGGTTCAAACGACTGTCAATAGGATCAATTCGTAGCTTCAAGGATTTACGAGAGGCGTTCCTACATCATTTTGCCATAGGTCGCCGCCACCAGATGAGCGTTAATTTGTTTGTTGTGAAACAAGGACCCAAGGAGGCATTGAATTCAACCAAGTGGCCATGAATATCCCATCGTTCATCCAGAGGTATAGTTGAATGCCTCCTCGCAGGGGCTTATTGAAGGGGAATTATTTCGCTCACTCATCTGGAGGCCGTGAAAAGACTTCGATCACCTGCTCAGGCGCGCCACCGAATACATTAAAGTGGAGGAGGCCTAAGTGGCATGATGGAAGGAAGTACCCGCTAAACATACTGCTCCCCCTGAACGACAGCCAACCAATAATCATCAACCACCAAAGGGCCCCTAATCGGGAGTAACACAGTCGCACCAGGAGCCTCGATCCCATGCAGCGCAGCATGTGGAAGAAGAGTGACCGAAGGCTATGAAAGACAAGTCGTGGATACTATTGTTCTGCTCCTACCATCGCTCGACGACGCACGACACACAGGACTGCTACGACTTGAGGCTAGTTTCAAGCCGACGGGTTCCTTCAGAATATTGTCGTCGTTCACCCTCTCTCGATCGACATCATCGACGCCGATCAGACGAGCGAAGGGGAGAAGAGAGACCAGCAGCCAAGCAACATCAACGCCAGCTTCAACGAAGAGGAAATGCAAATCCCACCTGAGCTTTAGCTTAGCGGGCTTGACCTTCGACTCGAGAGGAGGAAAACCAAAGCAATGCAACTTGAAGCAAAATCGAAATGATCGTCGGAGGACCAACTGACAGTGATTCCAATAGAGCGAGGAAGTCGCATGCCCGACGACTGGAGATACATGCTGTGGGATACAACAAGGAGAAGGTTGGGGGGGCTAGAGATCAGTTTTGGCCCTCGAGACCTAGAGGGAGTAGAGATCCCTCATGACAACGCCTTGATCATCCGAGCAGTAATAACTAATTATACTATTTACCAAACTTTCATGGATATAGGTAACTCAGTGAATATCATTTTCAAGAAGGCGTTCGACTAGCTGTAAATCGACCGAAGTGACTTACAGTCCATGACGACCCTGCTGTACGGATTCACATGCAATGAATTATTGCCAATTAGCCAGACTCGGCTGGCCATATCACTTGGAGAAGAGCCTCTCAAGAGGTAAGGACCACAAACTTCATCACGGTGGATGCGCCACCCACTTACAATGTAATATTGGGCCAACAGACTCTGAACGAGTTCCGAGCCATATTGTCCACCCTCTGCCAAAAGATCAAGTTCTAGGTGGACAACTCGATGGATGAGGTCAAAGGTGACCAATTAGCCGCTCGACGATGCTACGTTGAGATGGTTAAATCTGAAGTGAAGGTCGCTCGAAAGACTCATATTTGACATGAAAGACATGAGCCTAGCTGATGTGATTCTAGGAATCAAAATTCTTAGAACCACAAAAGGATTTGTTCTTAGTCACTCCCATTATATGGATAAAATTCTTGAGAAATTCACCAAGGGCGATACTGCGTTGGCACGAACGCCGATAGATACGAGTCAACATCTATCGAAAAATCGATGTGAAAGTATATCTCAGCTAGAGTACTCTCGAGTGAATGGAAGTCTGATGTACTTAATGAGTTATGCACTACCAAACTTAGCCTACACAATAAGTAAACTGAGTAGATACACGAGTAATCCCAGTGTTGAGTACTGGAAGGGGATAACAAGAGTACTGAGGTATTTAAGATATACTCGTGAATATGGTCTGCACTATACGAGATATCCTACTGTGATCGAAGAATACAACGATGCGAGTTGGATATCTGACATAAAAGACTCCAAGTCTACGAGTGGATGTGTATTCACTCTTAGCGGTGCAGCCATTTCTTGGAAATCTTCTAAGTAAACCGTAATAACCAGATCCACGATGGAATCTGAGTTTGTAGCTCTTGACAAATGTAGCGAAAAGACTGAATGACTACGACAATTCTTAGAAGATATTTCACGATGGCTGAAACCTGTGCTGGCAATTTACATACATTGTGATAGTCAATCAGCAATTGGTTGGACACAGAGCCATCTGTATAATAGTAAGTCTAGATATATACATCGTAGACATAATACTATTAGACAACTACTCTCAACGGGAGTTATCACTATTGACTATGTGAAGTGAAAGGATAACCTAGCAGGTCCGCTAACCAAAGGGTTAAATCGAGAGTTAGTTGCAAACTCATCACGAGGAATGAGCTTGATGGCATTGTCAACAATCAGTGCAGAGGACACCCAACGTATGCTGATTGGAGATCCCAAGAACTAGGTTCAAAGGGACAATTAATCTGCACTGACTAGACACATTATGGGGGATAACCCAATGAAACAATGACTAGACCAAGGTAAGCCGATGGACTTTTAATGATCAAGAAGAGTAGATGTCAACTCTTAAGGGATCACCTATGTGAGAAAGAAGTGGGACCGCTTTGAAGAGAATTGGAGACACAATTCTTAGAGCTTCTCACAGAATCAGGTGTGTTCATTGCCAAGAACAAACACACTCATGAGAACTGAGTTGTATCAGAAAGAGTCTTGGGTGAGATTTGTCACTGTTTTCACATACGACAATATAGTTTAAGGACATCATGTCTATTATCAGCCAGTAAGCAACCAAATCTTCACAAGGGAAGGTTCAAAGGGTAAAACCTACCTATCCTATACTTGACTCAACTGCTGAATGCTATCACATACCCCATCTCCATTCATGAGGGGGATTGTTGAATATGTCTGAATGGAGAAGAGGTGGAAGAGGATAGAAGCTCTATTGTGAATAGGATTTTAGTCCCATATTGGGAGCTTCAAGGCATGCTGGTTAGTTTATATTGATTCACATGCATTGAGGATGTGAACAAATGTATAGGGAGAGACTCTCTCTCACGCGTGGGTGCGTAGGGGGGGGTGCAAATCCAGGGCCCGGATTACACTAAACCATGTTAACTCTTGTGCGACCACGACCTGTGCGCGCCGAATGCTAGATCGGTCGGGGTAAAATTTACCCAAGTGGAACAGCGAACATTTTGCCACGTAAACCTTTTGCTGCTGTGTAACTGATGCATTAATGAGTGAAACAGTCGGCGTTTCACTGCCCGACAAGTAATGGTATTTAATTAACTATTAATGCTGTCGTTGATCTGGGCTCATATATAAGGAGGCTGCGATCACAAGAAGAATACACACAGAAAGCAACAAAAGCTCTCCACCTGTGTTCTCTCCTCCTCCATCGTGCAACTCCTGCTCGGCAGAGTGCCCGTGATAGCAATCGAGTACCCCTTAGTTCGTCGTGACCACCAGTGCTTGGTGGGATTCACGGTCAGCCATTGTATCCTGGGAAATAGACGACAATAGTAAGCCTTAAAGCACAACCGGAGGTGGGGTGAATCTGTTTCAAGGAAACTGTGACTTTCGCAGGCCTCGGTCAGCTCACCCGATCTCTTCATCCTCCCGGTCGACCCCTTCGCTCGACCGACCTCTCCACTCGCCCGGTCGGTCTCTTCGTCCGCCTGACCGACTTCTCTGATCGCTCGGCCTATCGCTTCGCCCAAACGCCCGGCCTGTCGCTTCACCCGAACGCTCGACCTGTCGCTTCGCTCGAACGACCGGTCTGTCGCTTCGCTCGGCCGGCCTGCCTCTCGCCAGACCTGTCTACTCGCCCGACCTGTCTGCCCGCTCGACCGTACTACCCAGTCGGCCTTACTGCCCGACCGTACTGCCCGGTCAGCCTTTCTGCTCGCTCAATCGTATTGCCCGGTCGACCTTATTGCCTGCCCGACCGTGCTGCTCGGTCGATCTCTTTGGTTGGACGGTTGCTCTGTCCGATCAGACTCTGTGCTCTCAATTGCTCAGCTCGGCAACACAGACCTGCTGCTCAACTGATCTGCCCGCTCGACGACTGAGTCCGATCTGCCACTCTTCGGCACGTAATAGAAACTAGTCTCTGCTGGTAACTTGAGATTATCCACTCAGATCATCTCTATTGTAAGTTGAATTTAAATTTTGTATAATTTTAAATTTAGCTAAGTTCTCAAAAATTTCCGGTAATAAATTATTTTTTACAACAGTTATATGATATTGTATTAGTGTCTTTTATTATAAAATTGCGTTTGTTAATTTATGAATGCAAGGTGTTAAAAGAATTCTTTTTGCCTTGAATGAGATTGTAGAGTAGATTGGATTATTCTAAAGATAGGGGTTCTATTTATCCTTTCGACAGGTTTAACCGTATACAAGTTTTTTGATAAATTTAAAAGTGTTCAGTGGATAACTCAAAGTCTAACATATCAAGATTATTATTTTCATCTATAATTAATAAGACTAATTGAGATTATTATCAAAATTATTATTCCACTAAAAAAAATATAATTAAAAAACTAATGAAATTACATAGCAATCTGCCACAGCACCGTAGCACGGGGCTTCCCTTTCATGTCTCACGGTGGCATGAGACACACGAATTAAGCAAGAGAACAGGACTTCATGAACTCTAAGAAGACACGTTCAAAGTTTCATGAACTCGGGTCGCCCTTTCCATCCTTTGAGGCGACGGACAACTCATAGTCCAACATATCAAGATTATTATCCCACCAGAAAAAATATAATTAAAAAACTAATGAAATTACATAGCACACTGCCACAGCACCGTAGCACGGGGCTTCCATTTCATGTCTCACGAAGCAAGAGAACAGGGCTTCATGAAATCTAAGAGCATCCGCAATGCTTTAACATGCACAAACGTTAATGCTTATTTTCAGTTTTTTTAATTGAACTTGTAATATTAACACGTTTAAATCTTTGAACACGTTAACTCTACAGTAGTGAAAAAGGTGTTCACGTCGACGTTAACTTGTTGTGGATGCGCTAAGAAGAAACGTTCAAAGTGTCATGAATTCGGATCGCCCTTTCCATCCTTTGAGGTGACAGCGGGTACCGACCGATGTAACTTGCTCGAGCGAGGGCGCATGTCAATCGCTCGAGAACACAGACGCAGGAAGAAAAGAATCTGGCGGCAGGGGCGAGGACGGAGACAAGTCGACGTATATCATATAAGAAAGCCAACAGTTGTCTTCACGTAACCAACCAAAAACTCATCGATCGACAGAAAGAAGCTCCAACACGGCGCCACAATCCATTTACACGTGGTAAAAGGTGAAATCGCTCGTCCCCAGCGCCCCCACCGTACCCGACCCAAGGTCATCATGAAAAAAATAAATCATAGCATCCTGAGCGAGTATATGACAGGTGGAGACCACAATCCATTTACACGTCTGGCGACACGCACGAGAGAGAGAGAGACACAGAGAGAGCGCCCCCGCGCCAAGGACACGACGAGCAGCCAGCGTGTCTCGTGTTAGTGGGTGAGATCATTTAACACGCCTTAATTTGCTTGTGTCTGTCTGCTCTTAATAAACTGCAGCGTGGCTCGCTGATTGGTCGCCCGCGCACTCTCGCTCATGTGTGCTGCAGCGCAAGCTTGTGCCTCCCTGCCACTGTTGCACCGTGCTGAGCTAGCTGCCTGCGTGCACGGCTTGTTAATGTCAGAATTTGTCGAAGAAAGAGCCGTCATTCATCACGTACGATCCCGTTAATTCTCACGACTTGTCGCTTTCTTCCTAAAAACAAACAAGCAAGGGGTCACTCTTACTTGGGAATAATTCGATCGATCGAGTGCCCATTTCTCTAACTCCGTATGACATCAGATTAGCTTTTTCTCAAATACTAAACAGACACACAAGAGCAGGGTTCTCTCGTAAGCCAAGAACCACCATCTCAGCCAAATTCGGCAAGGTCGACTGGTGAAGCTTTCAATTTCGACATTGTTTATGATAATGCGTGATATTAGTGATTCAAGTAGTGGTTTCCTTCGGCTTTTACGTGTCGGGTCAAGAATCCTCCTCAAAGTTACAATAAATCAAACTTGACCTAAGGTGAACCCTGATCAGATGGGATTTAGACTTGATCATTAAAATCCACAAAGGGGCTCTCGATAGCGGACTCAGTCTTAGTCTCGGACTCTATCTTAGTCTCGATAGCAGGCTCCATTTCGATCTTAGACTTTATCTCAGTTTCAAACTCTATTTCAATCTCAGTAGTAGATTCCGTCTCAATCTCTAACTCTATCTCAGTCTTGGCAGCAAATTCTGTCTCAATCTCATTATTCCCCTGCATCTTTGATGACACCTTCGCCTTTGCTCCGGCTGTTCGTGTCCTCCTTCGAAGGTGAATCCCTACGTCATCTCCTTTAAGGTCAATCCGTATTGATGTCATTTTCTTTATCCTTAAAATAAATTTATGCCCCACGTGGGATCACTTGCAATAACAACGAATATTCTAGATCACTTGGCGTCTTAAGAATAGCAGGGTGGTTACAAGGTGGTTACAAGGTTGCTAGACCCGGTCCCCTAGCTACCCCTCCCATTACATGTGGTGTTAGATGAATGGGCAGGCAGCCAACGGATGTCTGATCTAGTCTCGTCTTTAACCCTTGCAATGATGATATCCTTGTTGATGTGGAGATGCTCTTCAGAGGACGGTATAGACACTCTCAAAGGTAAAATTAGGTGATCTTTTTAGGAGAGGACTAACTCAATGAGGTTATGTCTTCTTGTTCCTTCTTTGTTTTTCCACATATGATCTGAAGTAAACTCTAACATGAGCATCGGAATAGTCTCGAGATCCATCCCATGTCCAGTCTAACCTCTCATCTGAGTGTGTTCCAAGTTCTTTTACCTCTTTAACTGATGATCTCTTGAGTGTGTGCATGTCAGCGCAGTATTTTGGCCGAAACAAATTGATACTTTCTATGAAAAACTGAGTTAAGATGTTACGATAATTAACACTAGAAGGACTATTGGGAACAGTGATACTAGTGAGGAAAGAAGTCATGGTGGAGTGGCTATTGTCACCCAAGAATATGTTAATGAAATGATTTCTATGGCACTATAAGGATTTCTTCAGCAATACCATTTCTCACAACCCCCCAT
This sequence comes from Zingiber officinale, assembly GCF_018446385.1. Classification (NCBI taxonomy): domain Eukaryota; kingdom Viridiplantae; phylum Streptophyta; class Magnoliopsida; order Zingiberales; family Zingiberaceae; genus Zingiber; species Zingiber officinale. The sequence goes on along the minus strand of NC_055995.1, from coordinate 5,161,616 downwards.
AGTGGGGGGTCTCCCTCCATTATCTAGAGCTCTTCCTCAGGAAGGTAGAACATCTTTGCCTTTCATAGGGGTCCTGCCACTAATGGCCCCAGTCAATGGAGGTGATGCACTCCCCGATAAAGCTTCCCATGAATCGCAAGCAGGGGAAATATTGCCTCATGACCACAAGGGGAAAACCCCATCTCTAATAAGGAAAGTACAAAAGGAACACCTTTCTCTAGGAAGGTCCTTGAACAGGAGCTACCTCAGAGCTTTCAACAACCATTGTTCGTTGGACCCAGAAGATCATCTGTATAACTTCAATAATGCTTATATGCTACATCGATACCTAGATGGGGTTAAGTGTTGAGTCTTCTTGACTACCTTGTCCAAATTCGCTCAGCGATGGTTTAACAAGCTCCCTAACTCTTCTTTTTGATCCTTTGCTAATTTTAAGGCCGCATTCCTGCACCAATTCGCTAGCTGCAAGAGGTATCAGAAGATGCTCCTCAACTTATTCACTATAAATCAGAAGTATCAGGATACACTCGAGAATATATGTAACGATTCAACCAAGTCGTCTAGGAAGTCCCTTTGACTCCTTCAGAAATATTAACCAGTGCCTTCTACCAAGGAGTGATAGATGGAGATTTCATCAAATTGTAGGTGAAGAAGCCCCCAGTGGACTACCAAAAACTGTTGGAGAAAAATTAAAAGTATATCCAATTGGAGGAAGCTCAACTGATACGCAAAGGGGATGCTATTGTTTCCGCCCAGTCTAGCAAAAAGCCCCTTCAGCCTCAAATCAAGAGTTAAATCTTCTATCAGCATCTCAATTATATTTCAGTCCATCTAGAAGGAAGGTCAGTGCAGGCAGCAAATGTGACTCCCGCATTTGTAACAAAGATGAGCCCTTCGCCGCTAAGGGGAATGACTCATTTCTGCACCTATCACCAATCATACTCACATGACACCCAAAAATGTTGACGGCTTGCTCAAGAAGTTAGTCGAGACGTTGAGGTCAAAGAAGACCCACTTGTCCAGGATCCTTCATTTGTGTCCTGGAGTCACTGAACTTGAGTGGGGGCATCAAATCACTCGTACGTTCTTGATTAAATGTTTTTCCTTGGTTGTCTATCTTCTTGTTCGCTCTATTTGATTGATAGCTAGATCGGTTGTAATATATCATAATTATTAATAGTTACCATAATAATTTCAATTTAGCAGTCAAGTATGGTTATGATTATATTTTATGTCTAAGGTTAAGGTGATTTTATGCCCATGGGACAATGATATTGTGGTAGGAAGTTTTGTCAGTTTTTTCTATATATTTAAAGATTGAGTCTTAGTTCGATCGATTGACGGTTGATCTAAGAATAATGGATTGATGGTTGTCCATTGCGAATGGAAATTTTTATGAAACCACACTAATAAATTAGATAACCTAGTGTCAACTAAATAAAAAATAGTAATTTTATGATAAATTTAACTACGATTACTTAGTCGTTGTGAAGTTAGTCACAAATTTGTGCCCAAGCTTTACTGTGATTTCGTGGCAACGGCGAAATTGTGATCCGTGGTTCCTCAAGCAGGTCAGGAACCTTGATACGTGGGGTGATAATTTTACTATTAAAATATATTGTTTAGATTCTTGAAAAAACTTAAATACATGATTCATTGATAAATTACTGCCGATTTTAAAACTATAATTCCAATCGTTTTGATTAGTTTCGACGGGTAAAATTTTGGTAATTCACTGAACCACATTTATAAATGATTTTGTTTGGAAGCGGTGGAGAGTAGACCGTCGGTGATGTGGTATGAAAGTTGAGATGGTTGAAGAACTCCAGGAATCAACTGGCTAAGGAACTTTGGGGATTTCATGGTTGAAGAACTCCGAGAATCACCTAGCTAAGGAACTCCGAGGATTTCTTGAGGATAGAAACAAATAAGAGGGAAGGAAATAGTCAATAAGTAGGCCAGGGAGGGGTCACTGGCGTAGCTACTCCAACGATCAAGTCAGAAGGTGGTGGTGACATAGAAATGGAAAGAAATGAAAACAAGTACATGGATGTGCACGTGCGTACCTACACCAGTGGAGAAGGACCCCCTTTTATAATGCCCTTTATAATCCCCACATTTAATGAGGCATTATCCTGTTGTCAAATAATATATACCATCACCATGATTACACTATATCTAATAGTCACATCGCAGGTATGGGAAGGGTATGTTGTGTATCTATACCCGAATACTATCCTTTTCTTTTTTGATAAGCCCACATGTTGTATTAATGGTGAGGCAGGCTCACGGGCCGAGAGACCTATTGGGCTGTCTAACCAAAAGATGGGTCCTCCGTAGACAACCCACTCTTTTATGAGGCCTAAATGGGTAGAAACCATATTTCTCGAAAAGGGTGTGAAGTCCCAAGAGACACCTAGCAAGCTAATGTGGAATCTTTTATAGTCAATTTGATCGACAGAGAGCCAATTGGGAGAGAATGCGGAGCAGAATCCCATGTGGGCTGAGCAGAACCAGGAGTGGGGCCTTTAGAGGGTTTGTCTGATTGGTGGAGCTGATCAGGAGAAATCAATCTGGTAGAGCCGTGACTGAGGCCCTTAGAGATCCTATCTGATCGAAAGAATTGATTGGGAGAAGAGGGTCCAATAGAGTCTGGAGTGGGGCCCTTAGATAGCATGATCAATTGGAGGAACCAATCGGGAGAAGAGGGTCCAACAGAGCCAGGAGTTTGCCCGTAGAGAGTTTGTCCAATCGGAGGAACCTGTTAGGATCGTTCGTACTCGGCTAGAGAGGGGGGGTGTGAATAGCCGCCCCAAATCGCTCGTTTCTTCCTACAATTCGTTAGCGCAGCGGAAAAATAAACTAGAAACGAAAGGAAGAATATCAAACCTTAACACAGCGATGTACGAGGTTCGGAGATGATGCTCCTACTCCTGGGCGTGTCCGTAAGGTGGACGAACCCAATCAATCCGTCGGTGGATGAGTCCCCGGAAAACCGGCTAATAAAAACTCCTTCTGGGTGGAGAAACCTCGCCACACTTGTTTGCAACAGTAAACAGGAGTACAAGTACAAAGAATAAGCAAGAAATACAATAAGAATACACAAGCACTCTACCAATCTTGCTTTCTCGTCGACTGGAGTCCGGATGAAACAGCAGCTTCAAAAACCCTAACAGCAGCAGCTGTTCAGTCGTGGAAGCTCACGCGAAGCTTTCGGAAGGAACTCAAACAGAGCTCTTATCACAGCCCAAATCTTCAGCAGAAGAGAAGAAAAAGGTCTCGCACAGAAGATGCCTCGATCCTTTATATCCATGAAGAAGAAAATGAAGAAACTAGCTGATATGATCCGTCAGGCCAGTCCCGATCGGTTTGTGGACCGATCAGGGAAGAACTGTGGTTTCCTGATCGGTCCATGGACCGATCAGGAACCTCGATCGGTCCACGCATCGATCAGGAACTTCCTCGACTCCGGGGATCGTCACCTGATCGGTCCCACGACCGATCGGCCCCTCTGCGCCTCGCTCTGTTCGATCGACTCGATCGGTCACGATCGATCAGTTATCACACAGATATACTCGATGTGTTACTGATCGGTTACGACCGATCGAATATTCATGATCACCGGATCGATCACCGTGTCGATCCGACTCATGGTTTCGCCCAAACCAAGTCCAATCCAACATCCGGTCAATCTTGACCTGTTGGTACATTGCGCCTAGCATCCTGTCACTCCCTTGACCTGCTAGGACTCCCCGCTAAGTGTCCGGTCAATCCCTTTGACCCACTTAGACTTTTCTCTCCGTACCAAGTATCCGGTCACTCCTATGACCTACTTGGACTTCCCATCACCAGATGTCCGATCACCCTTGATCCATCTGGATTTTCCCTTGCCCGGCTTCACTCACCAGGACTTTCACCTAGCTTCACTCACTAGGGTTTTCACACTGCCTAACATCCCAGTTAGGACTTTCTCACTGCCTGGTTTCACTCACTAGGACTTTCCACACTGCTTAACATCCCAGTTAGGACTTTCCCACTGCCTGGCTTCACTCACCAGGACTTTCCACACTGCCTAACATTCCAGTTAGGACTTTCCCACTGCCTGACTTCACTCACCAGGACTTTCCACACTGCCTAACATCCCAGTTAGGACTTTCCCACTTGCCAAGCTCCCTGCTTGGACTTTTCCAGTGCCAAGTCTCCATACTTGGACTTTTCGCGTGCCAAGCTCCCTGCTTGGACTTTCCCAGTGCCAAGTCTCCATACTTGGACTTTTCAAGTCAACCAGGTCAATCCTTGACCTAGGGTTGGACCAATAATCTCCCAACCATCTATTCTTGTCTCACATCAAGAATAGAACTTTCTCACGAGTGTCAAACATCAACATGCAACTCAACTAGGTCAACCTTGACCTAAGGTTGCACCGACAATCTTCCCAAGTCAAACATCAAAATACAACTCGAGTCAAGTCACCTCGAGTCGGGTCAACCAGGTCAACCTTGACCTAAGGTTGCACCAACAATCTCCCCCTTTTTGATGTTTGACAAAACCCATAATCAAGTTAGGTTAACCTGATAACCTAACTTAGGTTTTCCAACCATCTTCCAATGTCCAATGTTCTTTCCTTGAACATTCTCTGGACATTCTCCCCTTAGGCTAACCCGATAACCTAACTTGGGTTCTCCAATAATTCTCCCCCTTTTTGACACACATAAAAAAGAATTCCAATGTTCTTCCTCGAACATTCCTTGACATTCTTCCCCTAGCTTAGGTTAACCCGATAACCTAACTTGGGTTCTCCAATAACACTCCAATGAACACTCTCCCCTTTTTGACACACATCAAAAAGAAAAAGGAGGGTATCAAGGTCAAAAGTTTCTTCCTAATGAAAGTCCCATACCTTTCATTGAAACTCTTAATTTTCCCTTTGATACTAAACTCAACAATCAACTTAGTGATAATCCCATATCACTAATCCTCAAAAGTCTTAAGGAGTAAAAACTCCCCCTAAAAGTCAACTCCCCCTTGACAATTAGGTAAAACTCCCCCTAAAGGTCAACTCCCCCTTTGACCATTGCACCAACAATGTCTTTGAGAGTTCCAAACCTTTAGAAATCCAAAAACACCACTTCCATAACTGAAATTTCAGACAACAGCTGAAAAATCAGAAATTCGACACGCCCTAATCGGTCCCCAGACCGATCAGCCCTTCACCAGATCGCACTCGTGCTACTGGAACTCACTGGATCGGTCTGCAGACCGATCCACAATACTCTGGATCGGTCCGCAGACCGATTAGATCTTTCCTGGATCGGTCCCCGGACCGATCTAGCCTCTGAAATCAGAGATTTCTGATTTTCTCCCCGGGAGAAGTTCAGAAACTCACAGAAAATTACAGAAAATTACAAAAATCGTAAAATTTTGAGGATACATTCCTCATAACATATACTATCAAGGAAAAATAGTTTTCTATGAAAATAACTTCCATTTTTCAATCTTGATACAAAGTTCAAAAACTTTGAAATAGTTCAAGTTTAACTCAACTTTGTATCACAATGTTCAATGATGAATGCTATCACTAGGAAAGCTTCATCAAGGTTTTCCAAATCAATTTCAAAATGATTTTAAATCTTTTAATTTAGGACCATAATCTTAGGGCTAAATGTACATGACTTGTACACAAGCTTTCCCTATGATCCTCCATTTCTTGAATTAGGCTCATCTAGGTACAAGAACTATGCACCTTGATCCTAATTCATGATCCTAATATCTCACACACATCTAAAGTGTATCAAACACATCCATGGCAATTTTGATGTGAGATATGGGTTTAGGTATCTTAGACTAAGGTCTCATGCATTTTCTAAACACAAATTTGGTCTCAATATCAAAATGTATTTTTCATCCTTAAATCAATTCAATTGATTATTAATGCAAGAGATGATGACATGGCATATAATGATATCATAAGTAAAAACATGTGCCAATGTCATGATGTCATGGCATAAAGTTTGAAAACTTAAATAAAGCATGACATATAAACTAGCTTAAGCATTATCATGACATTTCAAATGATAATAAAACTAAACATGATGTCATGACATGTGGGGGCAATCAATCATGGCAAGATTTAGCATAAATAAATATACCTAGATTACCTATCTAAGTATCCTTAACCACTTTACTAACCTAAAATTTAACCCTTGATTGCCCTAAAATGCCAAAATCCTAATTTTGACACTTCTTGAACTCTAGATTAATTCATGCCACTTAAAGATCAAATTTATCCTCAAAACTTGGCATGTTTCTTTTTTCCTCGAGAGTTCTCTAGATTTTCCCAAATTGTGCCAATTAAAATCATTCTTTTCCATAATGGCACATTTTACTCTTCCAAGGAGTAAATGATAATTCCATTTCATTTTCAAAGGTTCACAAAACCTTGAAAATGCTCCTTGAGTGTCAATTTCCTCAAAGTTGGGTTAACTACCCTTCTTATTGGAGTTGACACTCTCTAACCCATTTATGGGGTAGAGAAGATGCTCCTAGGAACCCAATATCTATGTGAGCTCATTGGGTTTACTAAATATTCACTAGGGATGACTTCCCTAGCAACCCTCCTAATGACCCTCTTAGGCTTTGAAGCCTTGGTCATTTGGGACTCATCAAGATTAACTCTAGGGGTGACTCCCCTTGTGACCTTGGTAGTGGTCTTCCTAGCCCTAGGTTTTGTTCCATAATCGAATGGAACACTATGATAAGTGGGCTTGACCACTTGGGACTTAGGTTTGTGACCCAAACCTTTCTTGTCCTTGGACTTGGGTTTTTGACTCTTAAACCCTAGAGATGACTTCTCCATGTTTTTAAGAGCCTTTTCTAAATTATCAAGTCTTGACCTCAAGACTTGATTTTCCCTCTCTAATACCTTAAGTGTTAATTTGTCATTTTCTCTTGAGATATTCCTAGGCATGTGTCTAGTCTTCTTGGGATTTCTACCTAGGTTTTCCTTAACTTTAGAAGCGTTAATCCTAGGATTGGTATTTCTAGTGTTATCCTTACCTAGGCTAACATGTTTAGCTCCTAAGCACATGTATTGGTTCCTAAAGTTAACATGCTTATCATTATTAACAATTGCAACAAAACTACTAGCATGAGTTTTATTAGAATTGCAATAATGAACCTTAGAGATTATCTTAGGGTTTGCCTTAGCCCCCCCTATTGATGTGCTTGGTTTCTTGTCCTTGTGAGGTTGCCTCCCCCTCGGACATTGGCTCCTATAGTGTCCCCTTCGCTTGCATTGGAAGCACACCACGTGCTCCTTGCCTTTGCGTATCGGGCCTCCGACTTCCTTGACCTTAGGCGCCGGTGGAGTCTTCCTAACTCTCTTTGGACATTTGCTCTTGTAATGTCCATACTCCCTACACTCAAAGCATAATATATGTAATTTGCTCGAAATTAAAGTGTTTGAGTTACCTAGGTTTGTGGATGGAGATGAGCTTTCTTCTTCATCCCTTCCGGAGGTAGAATCTTCTTCTTGCTCCGATCTTGAACAAGAGGAACTCTCCTCCTCTTCTTCCTTGGATGTTGAGTAGCCCTCAACTCCCAATTCGCTCCCTCCATGATGTGAGCTACTTGGCTCACTAGGCTCCTCTTCATGGCTTGAAGTGGAGCTCTCCTCATGGTACTTGACCAAGTTATCCCATAATTCCTTGGCATTGTTGTAACCTATCTTACACAAGATGTTAGTAGGCAATGAAAATTCAATTATTCTCGTTACCTCTTCGTTGATTTCGGATTTGTGAATTTGTTCTCTTGTCCACTCCTTCTTCTCAAGTGGTTTTCCTTCCTTATCCACCGGAGGAATAAAACATTCTTGTACACAAAACCAATTCATTATGTTAGTCATAAGAAAGTACTTCATCCTTACCTTCCAATACGCGAAGTCACCGCATTCGTAGAAGGGTGGAATGGTGACATCTTCTCCGTAGAGATCCATCTCTAGCCCGTGCTCCCCCGGGTGTTGATCCGTCGAAGAGCGGCCTCGCTCTGATACCACTTGTTAGGATCGTTCGTACTCGGCTAGAGAGGGGGGGTGTGAATAGCCGCCCCAAATCGCTCGTTTCTTCCTACAATTCGTTAGCGCAGCGGAAAAATAAACTAGAAACGAAAGGAAGAATATCAAACCTTAACACAGCGATGTGCGAGGTTCGGAGATGATGCTCCTACTCCTCGGCGTGTCCGTAAGGTGGACGAACCCAATCAATCCGTCGGTGGATGAGTCCCCAGAAAACCGGCTAATAAAAACTCCTTCTGGGTGGAGAAACCTCGCCACACTTGTTTGCAACAGCAAACAGGAGTACAAGTACAAAGAATAAGCAAGAAATACAATAAGAATACACAAGCACTCTACCAATCTTGCTTTCTCGTCGACTGGAGTCCGGATGAAACAGCAGTTTCAAAAACCCTAACAGCAGCAGCTATTCAGTCGTGGAAGCTCACGCGAAGCTTTCGGAAGGAACTCAAACAGAGCTCTTATCACAGCCCAAATCTTCAGCAGAAGAGAAGAAAAAAAAGGGTCCCAGCACAGAAGATGCCCTCGATCCTTTATATCTGTGAAGAAGAAACAGCGAAGAAACTAGCCGTTGCGTCGCAACGGCTAGAACCCTGATCGGTCTGTGGACCGATCAGGGAAGAAGCCTTCACTTCTGTTCCGTCCCTGATCGGTCCATGGACCGATCAGGGAACCTCCTGATCGGTCCACAGACTGATCAGGGAACTTCCTGATCGATGCCGGGACCGATCAGCCAGGCTTTGATCGGTCCCGACCGATCAGCCCCTCGCTCCTGCTCGGCTTCGATCGACTCTTGATCGGTCACCGATCGGTTATCACACAAGATGTATCGATGTATTGATCGGTTACCGACCGATCGAATATTCATATCCCGGATCGATCACCGGTCGATCCACTCATGGTTTTCGCCCAAACCAAGTCCAATCCAACATCCGGTCAATCTTGACTGTTGGTACATTGCGCCTAGCATCCGGTCACTCCTTGACCTGCTAGGACTTCCCGCTAAGTGTCCGGTCAATCCTTTGACCCACTTAGACTTTTCTCTCCGTACCAAGTATCCGGTCACTCCTATGACCTACTTGGACTTCCCATCACCAGATGTCCGATCACCCTTGATCCATCTGGATTTTCCCTTGCCCGGCTTCACTCACCAGGACTTTCACCTAGCTTCACTCACTAGGGTTTTCACACTGCCTAACATCCCAGTTAGGACTTTCTCATTGCCTGGTTTCACTCACCAGGACTTTCCACACTGCTTAACATCCCAGTTAGGACTTTCCCACTGCCTGGCTTCACTCACCAGGACTTTCCACACTGCCTAACATTCCAGTTAGGACTTTCCCACTGCCTGACTTCACTCACCAGGACTTTCCACACTGCCTAACATCCCAGTTAGGACTTTCCCACTTGCCAAGCTCCCTGCTTGGACTTTTCCAGTGCCAAGTCTCCATACTTGGACTTTTCGCGTGCCAAGCTCCATGCTTGGACTTTCCCAGTGCCAAGTCTCCATACTTGGACTTTTCAGGTCAACCAGGTCAATCCTTGACCTAGGGTTGGACCAATAATCTCCCAACCATCTATTCTTGTCTCACATCAAGAATAGAACTCTCTCACGAGTGTCAAACATCAACATGCAACTCAACTAGGTCAACCTTGACCTAAGGTTGCACCGACAATCTTCCCAAGTCAAACATCAAAATACAACTCGAGTCAAGTCACCTCGAGTCGGGTCAACCAGGTCAACCTTGACCTAAAGTTGCACCAACAGAACCGATCAGGAGAAGAGGATCTGGTAGAGCCGAGAGTGGGACCCTTAGAGATCATGCCCGATCTGAGGAGTCGCATCTGGAGAAGAGGGTCCTACAGAGTCGGTAGTGGGACTCTTAGAGAGCCTATCCGATTGGAGGAACTGATCGAGAGAAGAGGATTCGACGGAGTCAAGAGTGGGGCCCTTATAGAGTCTATCCGATTGGAGGAATCGAGCGAGCGCAAGAGGTCCTACAAGGCCAGCTACTCAACCTTTTAACCCCTCTTGGACTTTGACCACAACCTGTATCGGTATGTTGACTCCGTGGACCCCACTAGAGGGCCCTTCCCTATTTGTCGTATCACAAGTCTCCCTTTCAAGTCTAATCAAAGGAGACTCAGTTCTGACTAACTAGACCTCCCCTCACTTTAATTTTTCTGCTCGAATGCCCAAATTTTGTTGGCATCCCCCTGTCATATTTTTCGTTGGAACTTATCCTTTTCAGGAAGGGAGAATGTTAGGTGTCATAAATGCATGATAATATGAAGCGATACGCATGATGACGTATCAAGGTAATGATTCACCAGTCATCCCCATCATAAATGCTCTTTCCTATACTGCTGTCGACTTTTTAATTCCTGAAGGGATGTTCGCTGATTAGATTACTAATAGTTTTAGCTTTTTGATCCAACGGTCGTAGTAATTAGTCCACTTTTTTTTACTTTAGAGATCGAACGACTATTCCTGAAACCCTTAGAGTTTAAAAGCTCTGTTGGCCCAGGGTTTCTGTCTACACTCACTGCATTCTTCCAGTGCTCATTGCTTGCCATGGTGCCCTAGTTTTTTTCAACTCTTCTTCTTCATGCGTAAGTTCTTTCATTTTTGTGTCCTTCTCTTCTTGCATTATGGCTCTTGATGCTCCAAGGAACATTCCCACTTTGTGGTACAATTCCACCATTTTTGACTTCAGCGGTGGGGAGGTGGACTAAGTCTAATTAACTTTTGAACTTCTCTTTGACCATCACATCAGCAATCCTAACAACCTTGACCACCCTCATCTTCATCCCCTAATGTACATTACCTTCTTTAAGGATCAATTTTTAGGGGATCTTCATTTTCCCATCTCCCACTTTTTCTCATAAATCACTCAGTATTTTCACATTTCCCTCCAGCAATTGGTCCCCAACTCCATCCGGATACTGTATAAGGTTATTATTCTCTTCCGCTTGTGTCGTATTCCCCTGAATCCTCGTGTTTTACACTATTTTTACTACCATAAGAAATCAGAGATAGGAGTTTTTATCCTCTAAGCCTGAATGAAGGCTATTTTCTTTGATAAAATATCTTATGCAAATAAGGGCGGGGAGTCTCACTATTTTTTTATCTAACCGGTCTCCCACCATCTTAGCCGACCGGCTGGCATATGGAGCTACCTCCCGTGCCGGAACTGGATGACTTATTGAATTTTTCTAGGAGCCTACCTTCATTTCTGTATCTGGGATGTGTAAGTACCCCGTGATAGTTTTGATGTGATCAAACCAAGTCAAGTTAGGTCATGTTGTCTTTTGATGTCTTGTGTCTAAGTGTGCAAGTGTTGGAGTGTATACTGAAAGCCTAAGCTTTTTGTAAACATTTATTTTAAATAAAGAATCACATTTGGTCAAATTATCTACATTTGTTTGTAGTTGTTCAATTAATTTATATTGTAGATAACATAGTATGTGGTGTCACATGCAGAAGATGATATTATCAGTACCTTATAAATTATAAACAGTAGCTCACGACCAAAATGGAAAGGAACAAATCATTAGAAGGTCGTAGTGTAATTAGGTATTAGTTTATCTTGATTATATAATTACACTAGTACACTCAGAGTGTATTGAGTAGGATCATTTGAGGTCGTTTCTTTTATACTGACTTTATAAAGGAACAAAGACCTCGGTTATTATGGAAGTGTGTGCTCTTAATCCTAATATAATAACAAGCACATATATTTGATATTTATTTTTTAAATTTATCAATGGGTGAGATTTAGTTCGATAAATCAATAAACCCGATAAGTTGGGAAATGATATCACTTATAGTGTGTGTTGTTGATTATAGAAGGAAATTGTGTCCTAGAGATACTAGGTTGATAATGTCCTCAAGAGGAGCTCATAAGGATTGTCATGTTAAACCCTGCAGGTGGACTTAGTCCGACATGATGATAAGGTTGAGTGGTACTACTCTTGGACTAAGATATTAATTAAATGAGTTGTCAGTAACTCACTTAATTAGTGAACATTCGATATCTTAAACACAGGGAGACTAACACACTCATAATAAGAAGGAGCCCAAAAATGTAATTTGGGATTGGTGTGGTAGTTCAATAATAGTTCTCTAGTGGAATGAATTATTATTGATAAAATTAAGTTGTGTGTTCGGGGCGAACACGGGATGCTTAATTTTATCGGGAGACCAAAACCAATTCCTCCTCTCGGTCCCTATCGTAGCTTCTTATTTATAGAGTTCTATACCCACCTATACCCACTTTCTATACCCACCTGATAGGGGCCGGCCAAGCTAGCTTGGGAACCAAGCTAGGGTCGGCCTAAGCATAAATTGGTGTGGCCGGCCCTAGCTTGAACCCAAGCTAGAGGGGCCGACCATATTAAATTAAAAAGGATTTTAATTTTAATTTTTATTATGTGGAAGATATAATTTATTAAAGAGAATTAAAATTAAAATATCTCTCTTGTAAAAGATCTACAAAAGATTAAAGAAAGAGATTAGATCTCTTTCCTTATTTGTAGATTGGTGAGATATTTTATTTTCTCTTTAAAAATTATTCACATGTTGTTAAATTAAAATTATAGAAATTTTTTTTTATCAACCATGATGAGATTTTTGAAGAGAAATTTTATTTTTAAAATTTCCGGAAACAAATTAGGTAGTTTTAATTTGTTGATTAAAACTTATCTAATTTATTTCTTTTGATGTGGCCGACCAATATTGTTTTAATTGGAAATTTTATTTTATTTTTCTCAATTAAATCATGTCAAGGAAATTAAGGAAATTTTATTATAATTAAATTTCCTAATTTGCCTAGGCCAAGGAATATAAAAGAAGGGGTGAGGGTGCCTTCATGAGATAGAACCTCTATTATTTCTCTCCCTCTTTTGTTCCTTGGTGTGGCCGACCATCATCATCCTCTCCCTCTCTTCCTCTTGTGGTGGCCGAAACATCCCTATTTCTTGGAGTTTTTGTGGAGGCCGGATACTACTTGGAGAAGAAGAAGAAGAAGGAGAGAAAGCTAGCATCTCTTGGAGCTTGGTTGGTGTTTTGATCTTCTTCCTTGGTGAAGCTTCCTTATTGTTGGCCGAACCTAGCTAGGAGGAGAAGAAGGTGGTTGGTGGTTTCTCATCTCGGAAGATCGTTGCCCACACAACGTCCGAGGTTAGAAGAGGAATACGGTAGAAGATCAAGAGGTCTTTCTAGAAGGTATAACTAGTAATTTTTCATTTCCGCATCATACTAGTTATTTATGGAAATAATACCAAATACAAGAGACTTACGTTCTAGTATTTCAAATATGTTTTTCGAAGTTGTGTTCTTTTGTTTTATTTTTCCTTGTGATTTGATTGTTCTTTTCGGTTAACCTAAAGTTATTTTAGGAAATTAAATATTAGATTTCTATAAAAGGTTTTGTCTAGTCGGTGGTGGTTGCTCCCATATCCAAGAAGGCCATGTGCCTCGCCACGTCAGTACTGGGAACCAATTATGGAAATTAATATTTAATGGAATTAATAACTTAAGGTGATTTGGGTCGAACGTGTTAAGTTCCGCAGGAGATCCAAGTCAAAACCTAAAAGAACAAATAGATTAAGTTTTGGATCAAACGTGTTAAGTTCCGCAGGCGATCCAAAAATTTAATTTAAAAGAACACATGGTAGCTAGGAAAAGGTTCAGACCTTTGTACAAAATTTTTGTACAGTGGAACCTCTAGGCTTTCTGAGTAGCAACAACAGCAGGAACTTAGGAGCACAGGAAGATGAGTGAAAGATGTACCTAGCGAGAAGATGGTATGAGAGGGAGTCGACGGACTTGATGCGTCCGAGGGACAAGGTGTTGGATCGTAAGCGTTCGATAGAGGGGGTGAATATCGAAAAGAAATTCTCATAGAGTAAGTGCACAGTGGAAAAAGAATGAACAAAAAAATAACAAAAGTAGGTTTTTTACTTGATTCGGAGCCTGTGTCGACTCCTACTCCAAGGCCCGCACACGAGGGTGCTTTCGATGGGCAATTCACTAGCAATTCAAAAATATTTACAATTTAAAGTACACGAACGCTAATAAAGAAAATAATACTGACAAAAATGAAGAATGAAAAAGCAGAGCGTTGTCAGCAGCGTCGCAGGAGCACCAGAGATCGAATTGAGAGTTGATGTGTTGACTCCGGCCTTTACCCTCCTTATATAGGAGGTTCAGGGTGCCTGGAACCTCCAGGACGCCCTGAGTATGATGTAGCCGAGCCAACCAGGGCACTCCACGTGACGAAATGACGTTGCGGAAATATTTTGCATTCCGGGTGCCCGGGTCCCTTTCGGGTGCTCGGGTCCCTTCCAGGCGCCCGGACCACTCTTTTCCAAAAATCCCTTCTCTTACATGAAAGAGTTAGTCCGAGGTAAAATGCAAATAATATAATCCTACAAAATAAAGTGTTAGCACAGTTCAACATTAACAAGTAGAGTATTAGTTAGATTCCGTCTCCTCGAGATCAGAATCTAGTCACGATCTCGACTTAGAGATCCGAAATGGTCTAAGTCAGATTGATGCCTAATGTTCCCTTCCCGGGAACGCGTCCTCACAGTCACTCCCCTCTAGTGATTTACCTCCACTTACCTTCCAGAGGTCCGGTCAGCCCTTCGACCCGTCTGGGCTTAGTGTCAGCTACCTGATTAGCCCGTCGACCTAGCTGAACTTTTCTGCAACACTGAGTTAGCACAAAAAATAGTGATAACAGGATTCAAGTATAACCTAGGGTTGCCTAGCTTTACTCACTAGGACTTCCATTGCCTGGCTTCACTCACCAGGACATCCATTGTCTGACTTCACTCACCAGGACTTCCTTCACCTAGCTTCACTCACTAGGGCCTGACTTCACTCACCAGGACTTCCTCCACCTAGCTTCACTCACTAGGGCCTAGCTTCACTCATTAGGGCTCAGCTTCACTCACCGGGACTTCCACCACCTAGCTTCACTCACTAGGGCCCGGCTTCACACACCGGGACTTCCACTTTGCCTAACCTTTGGTTAGGACTTACCTTTGCTAGTCATCTAGTCCTGACTAGACTTCTCTCTCCCAAATATCAAGTCCTGTTTGGGTCAACCCTTGGTCATATTGTCAAACATCGAAACCCTAGAGGTCGATTGCACCAACAATCTCCCCCCTTTTGATGTTTGATAATTTTCTTAAGTTAGGCTTGGATCTTTTAGGGTTAATTCTCAATATTTGAGAAGTTCAAAAAAGTTTGAGAGGGGTTAGGAATGTTTTAACTTTTCTAACTTAAGATTTTCCTAACTTAAGATATCACTCTCCTCCTTTGGCATACATCAAACGGATATAAACTTAAGGTTAGTTTCTATTAGGTTTTGCACCAACAATGGTTGAAAAAACTTTTCAAAGTGTTTACAAAGACATCTTTCAAAGTATATTTTAAAATGGTTGAAGAAAAATTTTCTTAAGTAAGGAAAACTTTAGTAAACCATTTGTTGAGTTTTGAGAAAAACTTATAAAGCTGTTGAAAAGAATTTTTGAATTATATCTTTTGCAAAATTCATCTAAAAATTTTTGTCAAAATAATTTTAAATAAAGTTTCTAAGTAATAAAAGTGACTTTTGAAAGTGCAAAAATATTTTTCAATGTGTTTTCACAAATATTGTAAAGCAAAGAAAATTTTTGTAAAAGATTATGAAAGTAATTTTTCAAACTTAGTTTCAAAGATTTTCAAAAGTAATTTTTTAAAGATTACTTTTAGTCTTTCAATCCTATGTGTCTAGGGGGTTGGTCCAAATTAAAAGAACACAAAGTTTTCAAAATATTTTTTAAAAAATCATTGTGCACCAAAACCTTAAGAAGACCTTGTCAACTTAGGTTTTAAAATATTTACTAAATAACAAAATAATTTTCAAACTATGTACCAGTTTTTGAAAAGCATAGGATGTTTTTTTGTATAAAATAAATTTGTAAAATAGTTTTCAAAATGGAAAAAAATTTCAAACTATTTTAAGAATATTTTTCAAATAAAGTATGAGAAGGTTATTCAAAATATTTTCGTATTTATAGATTTTTTAAATATTTTTACAAACATAATTCTCAAGAACATCTCTCTTGACGTCAACATTTCCCTTAAAGTTAACACTCCTTCTGAAGTCAAACTCCCCCTAAAGTTAACATTCCCCCTGAAGTCAACACTGGGGTTTGGGTACCTAAGTATTCTACGGGATTTAAGGTTAGCAATATTTTCCTACATAATTATCTGTATATACTTGGTATAATTGTCATTTATTAAACAACTAGTCTAAAAGATAGTTAATTTTAGATTTAGGTGTATTAAAATAATTTGTTACTAATTTAATACTTTTTTTTTGTTTAAAATAGCTTAAATTTCGTATTAATTGATTGAGTTAATTTAATGGCAATCTTAGTTATAATATTTATTTCATTTTTTGTTTTAAATTTAATTTAAGTAGGATTAATTAAGTTTGTAGTCAGTATTAATTCGAAGTTGAATAAATTAGTAGATTAATTAATCTGTTAATTTTTTTAAAAAAAATACGATTAGGAATTAAGTAAATTAAATAAGTTGTTAATTTCAAGTTGTTAAATTATATTTAAGTAACATAGACCTAGAATTAATTTACTTTCCGTAGACTTGATGAGTCATTGAGTTCCTCAAATAAAAGTAACTTTCTTGAATTGATTGAGTGGTATACCCAAAGAAATAACGAGGTTGTCAAGACAATGAATGAAAATGCCCCTGGAAACAATCAAATGAAGTCTCCAACAGTTCAAAAGGATTTAACACGGGCTTGTGCCACTGAAGTCACAAATATCATTCCTAATGATATAAAAAACAATACATTTTCTCTTATGGTTAATGAGTGTCGAGATATTTCAGTCAAAAAACAAATGGGAGTTATTTTAAGATACGTGACCAAACATGGATGTGTTATCAAAAGATTTCTTGTTATTGTACATGTGTCCGACTCTTTGAAGAAGGCTATTAATGAATTGTTTGTAAAACATAAGTTGTCATTATCAAAATTGAGAGGTCAAGGGTACAATGAAGCTTCAAATATGTAAGGTGAGTATAATGGATTGAAGGCTCTCATATTGAAAGAAAATTCATCTGCAAGGTATGTTCATTGTTTTGCTCACCAATTTCAACTAGTTGTTGTTACAGTTGCTAAAAGCAATCGAATTGTGAGTGATTTCTTCCAATATGTTACTATGATTGAGAATATTATTGGTGTTTCACGCAAAAGAAAAGATAAGTTTAGACAACTTGAACATGATAAACTTGTAGAATGTTTAGAGAAATGAGATATTGTTAATGGCAAAGGAAAAAATCAAGAAATCAATTTAAAACGACTAGGGGATACTCGTTGGGTTCACATTACATGACAATTGTCTGTTTGATGTCTATGTGGACTTTTATTTTACAAGTGATTGAAAATGTGTATGATGATGGTACTAATGATGATAATAGTGGTATCGCCACCGGTTTGATTGATAAGATGGAGAGTTATGAATTTGTGTTTATGATGCATTTGATGAAATCTTTATTGAGAATTATAAATGAATTGTCACTTACCTTACAACAAAAGGATCAAAACATTGTACTGGCTGTCAGTTTGATCAAGACGATGAAAGTTTGATTACAAAAATTGAGATAGGAAGGATGACAGAATTTTTTGGACGTTGTCAACAAATTTTGTAATAACTATATGATCCCAGTACTGAATATGGAAGAAAATATGAGAACTCATAGTCATAGCAGACGTAATGGACAAATGATTACTAATTTTCATCACTATCGTATTGAAATTTTTTATCAGGTATTATTTTTAAATATTTTATTGAATTTTAATTTTCTAATAATATTTTTTATTCACTTTTTTATTGTTACGATATTAGGTTCTTGATATGATGGTTCAAGAGATGAATAATCGGTTTTCAAAATCAATTACGGAGGTACTTACTTACATTGCTTGCTTAGATCTAAAGGACGCTTTTTCTCAATTTGATATTGATAAGCTACTCCACCTTGCTGAACTTTATCCGGAGGACTTTTCATTGACTGATCGTGTAATATTTGAGGATCAACTTGAGACTTACATTCAAAATGTACGAAATGAATTTTTTATGATTAAAGATTTGAGAAGTCTTACTAAAAAGATGACTAAACGGGCAAAAATATAATTTTTTCATTGTTATATCGTTTGATCGAGTTAGCATTAGTTTTACCAGTTGCAAGGGTTTTTTCTACGATGAAAATTATCAAGACTGATTTACGTAATAGGATGGGAGATGAGTGGATGAATGACAGTTTGGTAGTATACATCGAGAAGGATATTTTACCACAATTGAAAATGAATAAATTTTATAATATTTTCAACAGATGAACACTCATAGAATACAGTTACCTCCTCTTGTTTATGTGTCTAAATCTGGTACTAATGGTTCAAGTATCAAAAAAATAATTACTTTATTGATATGCACATATTTTTATGTCTGTATTATCATCATTATCAATTCAGTACTTTTATCTTTTGATATATTTATTTGATATTAGAAAATATTTTTTTAATCTTTTCTTTGAGCACCCTTTAAATTTTTATCTGGATTTTTCACGGCAAACGCTTAATGTTCACGATTACAAAAGTTTTTTTAAACGATTAGCATCTGACTGTTTAGGATCCCAGAGTATTTTTAATGGATTAATATATTATAACAGACGATTAAAAAATTGATGAGCGAATACATAGGAATAAAATGGGAATTAGATATGATTTAATAATTTTAAAACTTATTATTTGGATATTTCGGAAGTTTGTGAACGTGGTTAAGTAGAAAGAAATCCATCCCAGCGACGGGATGGAGGCTTAGGAGTTCGGATCTTTTATCTTGTAATATCTCTGTCCAAATGCCCTTTTATTAATTGAATTGATCAAATTATATTTTAAGAATATCTTATATATTACGAAAATATTATACATATTATATTTTAAAGATGTCATAATCATCCAATTAATAAAAGAATATGAGAACAGAATTATTTTGAGATCGATAATCTGAACTAGGGGTTTAGAGCATCCACAAAGAGCTTCTTCGGAGCTGTGACTGTGACTTGTACGGGAGCTCCTTCGTTACTCTCGAGATTCTTCATATTTTTTAAATTAAATGTTTTTTATTACTATTTTAAAAAATGAAATATTATTAAAAAAAAACAGCTCCGTATAATATTTAATTATTTATTAATGTTTTTTCAGATTAATCATTTGTAAATTTAAATATTATAAAATTTTAATTATATATATAAAGTAATATAATAAAGAGAGATGAAAAATATATATAATGAAAAGTATGACTATAGAGATAGCGCTGTAAATAAATTAAAAGTTCATGAATAAATTTGATATTCAATTTTATAAGAACTTATTTATATTCGTTCAATATATATATAATTTATAAAATATCGAAAAAGGGCGAATAACAATAAGGGAATTTTCTGAAATTTTAAAAATTTTCTAGCATTTTTTCGGAGCTCGTACACCGGGTTTTGAGGGGGCGAATTTATGGGTACGGATAAACCTGTTTAGGAATTAGGATACCCGTTTAAGTGAGGAAATGTTTTATTTATAAATACATTTCTTTTTCTTTTTCTTTTTCCCCTTAAACATCGTTTCCTCCCCCGACCCGCGTCGCGCCTCACTCAACCCGTCGCCGTTTCTTCCTCTTCCCAAAACCGCCGACGCCGGTGTCGTTTCCTCTTCTTCCCTAAACCGGCGCGCCTTTCGTTTCTCCCCGTGTACAAAGCCCTCAGTCAAGGAAGCCGAGCCTACTCTTCCTCTCTTCTGCCGATCGCCCTCTGCCCTAGGTTCACCGCTCGGCGCTAATTCCGATCGCCCGATGCCCTAGCTGTCTCCACCGCCGATCCTCCTCTGCCCTATCGGTGAGCGGAGGCTTTTGATTTGGTTCTTCTTCTCCCTCATTGTGGTCACACTTTTGTTGCCACCGTGTCCTAGATCACCGACGTCGAGTGGGGCTCAGAGCACCGAGGCAAGAATCCAGATCTGGCGACGATCTCTGGAGACGGCTAATCAAGGTAAGGCAGTGACGAGAAGGTTAGGGATTCGAGGATCTTGTTTGATCTCGGATCAATTTCTTGTGACCTTCTTCCTGTTCTATTCGGCTTGATTCGTAGATTGTTTTGGTATTAGGATGTTAACAAGTATTGTTTGATTTATGATCTTCTTGTCGGATCTCATCTTGTTCTGTTCAGTGAAAGAATCCAATAGAAACGGTTGTTCTGTGGACTTTCTGGTGTCGGCAACAACCTCATTTTCACAGCAACATTCCTTTTTGTGTGGAAAAAAAATAGGAGGAAGGGGTTGAACTTGAGGTATGATGTAGGGATCTTGATACATTTTGTAATTGATGTGGTCTATGAATTTAGAATAGAACATGTGGTTGATCATGTTTTAGATTCATGTGTAATTGGATTTAGGTTTTGGATTTCTATCTAATGGTTTGTTTGGGATTAAGGTAACTAACCCTAATTGACCATGGGATTTAATTAGGGTGTATTGATTGAGATTGTGTGTATTAGGATTTTCCCTAACTTAGTCTTGTGGATTTTATTTAGCTATTTAAATTCTTATGAATTTTAGCTAAATAAAAATATATATTGATTGGTATAGGACTATGATTCGAGACGGTGTCTTGACGAGTGATCTATTTCGGATTAGACCTTTCTATTGGAGGCGGGTACCTTGACTTATCTATTTTGATATGTCTTGTTGATATGTTTAGTAGATTTTAACAAGTAGTACTAAATATGTTTATATCTGCATCAGCATGTCACTATTTGTTTCCGAGCATGTTTTGTTTATTACTCGTTTAGCGTTTATGCCCTGTTTGTTATATATGTTATGGAGATAGTGGCATGCCATGCTTTATGATATATCAGACTGGTTAGGTATTATACCTGACCTGTGTACCTAGATCATATTATTTGATCTACGTATTTTGGTACATGTTTATTTTTATGGAGGTAGATAGGATCAGGATATTTCTATGCTTAGTGTCATGCACCATCTCGCATGATTGCATTACTGCGCAATAGTCGGATCCATTATTGTTGAGCGCATCGCCAGTTACATGGATCTGTACACACCACCACTCACGGGTTAGTGGTATATTAGACAGGGTGTAGTGCTGGCTCTGTCAGTGCTTCGCTGGTCCACTCATGGGTAACGTGACGCAACATGGTAGCACGTCAGGGGTCCCTCCACTGGATTGTCTCAGGGAGATGAGAGCATTGAGCTCCCCCACTTATGATTTAGAGTAGAAGGATAGGTGGACTCCGATAGCATCCCGTCCACTCGGTCACTCATCAAGAGTAGTGAAGGCAGAATGCACGGTTGTCACAGCTCTACCCACTCGGTCTCACCATCGTGTGTGAGATGACTGACTGGTGTCAGGGGTGACCAGGACATGTTATTGGCATCATATGCATTATTTGCATTTATTGCTTGTGTTTGTTGCACTTTAAATGCTGCATATTGGATGGATGCATTGTTTGACATGCATACAGGAGTTGTGATACTTTGGGTCTGACGACCTTGATACTCAGGTTCTTGTTAGTACAGTTACTCCTTATCTTTCGGTTCTGCACTTTCTATATGTTATATCAGGAAACTGTATGCATAGTTATTGCTATTTGTTATAGTTTACTTTGCATGTCAACTAGATATTCGCTGAGTGTTGGACTCACACCCCATTATTACTATTTTCAGGTTGAGGTTGTTCAAGAGGTTCCAGTCGCTAGTCCCCCATCACTGCGCGTCGCGACGAGTTCGCACAGTTTGAGTTTTCTTATTTCAGACTTATAGCTTGACATTTGGATCTTGTACGTTTTGTTATTTGACGATGGGTTTTTCGGATGTACGTTGGAGTTTTGTGCTTTATAGTGTAGCTGATTAGGATTTTTGAGAGTTTTCTTTATTATCGCATTAGTTTAGTTTATTTACTATTAAACTGCATGGATGTTTGCTTATTGTACTTTTATTTTTATTATTATTGTTTCCTGTCGTGTTGGCCGATATATATGTGGCCCTAAGGGCATTGTAGAAGTTTCAGATTATTACCCGTACAGGAGAGATGCTGTCGAAATTTCTTCTGACAGGGACTACCGGGGCGTGACAAAATTAATTAAATAAAGAAGTTTGAACAACTCGTTAAACTAAACAAATAAGATTGTGTTCAATCGTTAATATTCATTCGTGAATAATGTACACAAGTCATTTGTTAATAATTTTTTTTGAATATACTAAATAAATAATAAAATAAAATAAAATAAATAAATTTATTTAAATTATTAAATTCAATAACTAATCAAATAATTAAAATTTTAAAATAATTAAATAATTGAAAATTTAATAATAAACCAATCTCAAAATAAACTCGAATAAACTGAAATCAAATTCAAATCAACTGAGTCCGATAATATCTAAATGAAACACCCTCGGCAATTTGTCACGTCGTTCGATGTGGTCGGGGTTTAACTGGACACGTGTGGGTCGCCCTCGTCCTGCCGTCGCGGCAATTGAAGCAGAGCAGTGGCGCAGCGTTGCGACTTGCGAGCTCTCAAAAGAAGCGCCTTCTCCTGTATCACCTCCGCCATCTCTCTCGCTCTCTGCTGAATTCTCAGCTGCAGCAGTTCGAGCTTTGATAGCGATCTGAGATCCATAATTATGCCACCAAAGAACCAGCAGCTGCAGCAAGAAGAAGCAGAGATGAAGAAGCAGAAGAAGGGAGCTGCGAACAGGAAGCCCCACTTTTTCAAAGTCCTTCTGGGTGACTTCACCCACCACCTGGCGAGCTTTCTTCTTCCCCTGTCTCTCCTCTTTCTCTTAATCACACATTTACAGTCACTGTTGCGATCTGATTCGTCTTCTTGTTTCAGAGGATTCCCCCAAATTTCTTGAAACACATTTCGGGAGTAAAGTCCAAGAGGGTAATCCTTCACGGCCCCAGCGGGAGCAAATGGCACGTAGAACTCGGCCGGTCAACGGAAGACACATTCCTGACCACAGGCTGGCCCAAGTTCGTCAAAGATCACTCCCTCAACGAGTACGAATTCCTCGTCTTCCAGTACGACGGCAACATGCACTTCACGGTCTTGATCTTCGACACGAGCGCGTGCGAGAGAGAAGACGTGTTCTCTGTC
Organism: Zingiber officinale; assembly: GCF_018446385.1. Lineage (NCBI taxonomy): Eukaryota > Viridiplantae > Streptophyta > Magnoliopsida > Zingiberales > Zingiberaceae > Zingiber > Zingiber officinale. The sequence goes on along the minus strand of NC_055995.1, from coordinate 5,138,304 downwards.
AAACCGGGGAGGAAGCCCCTTCAATCTGAAGCGAAGAAGGAGAAGGAGAAGGATAAAGGTTTGAGCTTACAGATCATCAAACACGAAGCACAGGAATCCAATCCAATGGAAGAAGAGAGGCTGAAAGCGCAGCAAGCTGCGAACGCCTTCACCTCGCCGTTCCCTTTCATCGTTCTCCGCATGACGCCCACCCACGTCCACAGACCGTACCTGGTATGATTCCTTTCTCACGCCATGTCTCTGCATTGCTTTTCTCATTGAGCTTCTTCTACTCTGTTTCGGTTGCAGAATGTCCCAAATCGGTTTTCACGGGAACATCTTCCACCGGAGAAATCGAGCATGGTCCTTCGTGACCCCAGCGGAAGGTCATGGACCGTGAACTACAGCCCGAGCTTGAGGTGCCAGATAGCCAAAGGGTGGACAGCCTTCGTGCGAGCCAACAAACTCGAGGAAGGAGACTTCTGCGCGTTTGAGCTCGTTGGCCCTGTCGAGCTCTGCGTGCATATCTTCCGAGTGGTCGAGGAAGCTTAATGATGCCTGGTATCTTGTGAATGATTCGTCTGAAACCATCAGATTCAAACTAGCCTGCTACTTACTAGTATTGAGGCTTTTGAACTATAGCAGTAGCTATCTATTATGATCAAATAGGAAATTAGTTTATCTATAAGAATGATACAGAGAGAGCGACTCGTGGTTTCGGATTTTATTGGTATGAAAAACTCGAGACTGATTCTTAGAACATGCTTACGCGGAAGAACCATAGCAGAATGAAGGCTATTATAAGGCAGGCCATTAGCAGGTTGCAGACGGGAAGGCGCCTCCAGCAAACGATCCTCTCGCCGGTGTCTGATGGACTGCGTGTGTTCGACTCTCCCCGGCTCGGACCTTCCTCTGAAACCCTGCTGTCCACCACGAGAGTGATGTTTTTCGCAATGGCGCCGCAAATCTCACAACATCTGCATCACATAGAAAATGATTAAGGTGAGGACACATCAATGAATATTAGACTGAGTCGTAGCAAGATAATTAAACTAAAAAAATATATGCAACCGAGGATGGGGGCACGGGCGGAAAGCTGATCGACTGTGTAGATGCTTGCATGAATCTATTCAGGAGAAGAGGAATTGGTTGGAATCCAATTGGGTCATCCACTCGGTTCCTCATTGTCATTGACGCAGTTGGGTTGTTCTACAAAAGACACCGGTTGTTATTGTTGTACTAACCTCTGTGCTCGGACAGTTATTAGTAGCTGTAAGTCTTCTTGTGACAAATTAACAGTGTTGAGTCATCCAGCCTTTTCCATTTTCGCGTTTCAAATTTAGACATTTTTTCCACAGACGACGTTAAATTTAACCATGTCTGAAAGTGGAGGGAGATGGTGTGATGGCTAGGTGGTAGGAATGTTGACGAAGGAAAGACTTCGAGCTAGGAGCTGTAGACCTGGATCGATCCTATCTGCGCACACCAAAGAGAGAGCAAAGGGGAACGTTAGAGCGAGAATCAGGGAGGAGTCCCTGACGTAGACACTCCGACGCTCAAGTCAGAATAGTAGCACCGGCAAAAAGGGTCAAAGAAGAGGAACAGTAGAAGAGTAGTATGGATGCGTATGTGTGTGCGCGTAAGTGAATATACCTGACCAACGGAGAGGATCCTATTTTTATACTTTCTCTCATAACCTCTGCAATTAATGAGGCGACAGAGAATGTTAGGTGTCAAAATGTGTCGGGGATGAAAGATGTAGAGTCATCCTCTAAAGAAGCTTATGCTACATGTATATGAATTATTTTTTATAACCTCCATAATAATGCAGCTGAGAATGTCTGATGTCAGGTAATATAAGATGTACAACCATCCTTATAAGAAGATTCCGTTGCATGTATATGTCATAATATCGAAATATTTCTTGGTGGATAGTCGTTATTCTCCGACAAATTGTTACGATTCCCTAACAATGTTGTCCCCTGGAGGTAGATTGACCAACCCTATGTCCGACTAACTATATGATGGGAAGCTTGAGCATGAGAGGTGGGGAGCTACACCCCGCAAGTTCAACCATTTCTTGAGTCGATCGGCTATATACTGAGAATTGTATTGTAAAAATGAAGAGCTAGGTCTCATATGTCCGATCGACGCTAGGGTTGACTGACTTTATTCTGTGTATCTTGACACTAAGAAGTGAGGAGTCGAGTCCCAGCGAGAGTGACTTGTTCAGTTGCACATATTCTGACTTGACCATCATCTCACCTTGACTTTAACTACCACATTATCTTAACCATTAATTTCATATTATTTATAGGTTCACTCACAACATACCGCATCAGATAACATCTATATAATATATATAACTATAGTTTGATAAATGCCAACAAGATTTGAAACAGAACTAGCAATGACTAGTTTTAAAAAAAGCAAGCAATTGCACTTCCTACTTTGCCCATGTGTCAAAAAAATAGAATCAATGACACAAGCTATGGCAATACAACAAAATGAATGGCAATGGATGTCTATGGCCATACAACAAAATGAATGGCAATGGATGTGATTACAACTTTAAGTAAATATCTTCGAAGTGAGGAAATCAAAATTAGTTTCAAACAATCAACGCAAATAATATATGAACAAATTATCATTAGTTTCAAACATTCACCAAAATCATGTAATTTTATGTAGCGGTGTAAATGAATCATACCACTCATAAACTATTTGAAATTCGATTTGATAAAAGCTCGTTTGAGTTCATTTAATGAAGCTCGTTAAGATAAACAAATCAAGCTGAAGTTTCATAATACTTAGCTAGTTAGCTCGTAAACATATTTATTAGTAAACTCACGAATTAACTTTTAAATGAAAAAAATAATTTTGATATTGAATTTATAAATTTTACACTATATTTATAAAAAATATATAGATAAATATATTAAATTTATTGATTAAAATAAAATTATAAATTTTAATAAGAATATTATAATTTTTTATAAATATATAATTTAGTTTTTAATGAATATTTAAATTTATAATTTATATTTATTAAGTTCGTTTAGGTTCGGTAAAAGCTAGAATAAGCTCATAAGATATGAATATATTCGTTAAATAAAGTTCAAGCTCGGCTCGATTATAAACGAGTCAAATTCAAATATTAAAGAGTTCGGATCGGCTCGATTACACCCCTAATTCTATATTGGCAATATATTTGAACCAAGCCATTAAAATAATTATTCAAGTATAGCTTGGTTTTTTTTATGAGTTTTAACTTGGCTTGAGCTTGTTTGTTTAGATGTTATTAAACTCTCAATTTAAATTTGTTTGATTATTCGAAACTTTTATATTTTAAATTTATTTAATTAGTCATTGAGCTTAATAATATAAATATATTTGTTCATTTTAAAAGTTTCTTTATTTATTTAGTAAGTTGATAAGATTTTTATTAATAAATATTGTTTACAAATATGTTCACAAACGTTAACGAGTTGAATACATCAAACATATTCGTTTAGTTAAACGAGTTGTTCAAACTTATTCATTTAATTGATCTCTACAATTAATAAGGCGACAGAAAATGTCAGATGTCAGAATGTGTTGGGATGAAAGATGTACAGTCATCCTCTAAAGAAGTTTACGTTACATGTATATGAACTATCTTTTATAACCTCCGCAATAATGAAGCTAAGAATGTTTGATGTCAGGTAATGGAAAATGTACAGCCATCCTCATAAGAAGGTTCCGTTGCATGTATATGTCAGAGTATTGGAATATTTCCTAGTGGGTAGTCGTTATTCTCCGACAGGTTGTTACGATTCTTTGGCAATGTTATCCCCTAGAGGCAGATCGATCAACCCTATATCCGACCAGCTGTATGATGGGAGGATTGCGCATGAGAAGTGGGAAGCTATACCCCGTAAGTTCGACCACCTCTTAGATCGACTAGCTATATATTGAGAGTTGTATTGTAAAAGTAGGGAACTGGGTCTCATATGTCCGACCAGCACTAGGGTCGACTGACTTTATTCTATGTATTTTGGCACTAAGAAGCCAGGAGCCAAGTCCCGGCGAAAGTGACTCGTTCAACTACACATATTCTAACTTTGACTGTCACCTCATCTTTACTTTAATAAGCATATCATTTTAACCATCAATTTCATATTATTTATAGGTCAACTCATAACATACCGTATCAAATAACAGCTATATAATATATATACCTATAGTTTGATAAATGCCAACAAGATTTGAAACAGAACTACCCAATGACTAGTTTGAGAAAAGCAAGCAATTGCACTTCCTACTTTGCCCATGTGTCAAAACAAAAAAAAAGAATCAATGACAACAGCTATGGCAATACAATAAAATGCAAGGCAATGGATCTGATTACAGCTTAGAAGTAAATATCTTCGAAGTGAGGAAATCAAAATTAGTTTCAAACAATCAACACAAATAATATATGAACAAATTATCATTAGTTTCAAACATTCACCAAAACCATGTAATTCTATCTTGGTAATATATTCGAACCAAATCGTTAAAATAATTATTCAAGTTTGACTTTATTTATTTTTTATGAATTTGAGTTTTACTTGAGTTTGTTTTATTTAGATATTATCAAACTATCAATTTAAGCTTATTTGGTTATTTGAAATTTTTATATTTTAAATTTATTTGATTAGTAGCTTAATAATACAAATTTATTTATAATCTTGAAATTTCTTTATTTATTTAGTAAGTTGATAAGAATTTTATTAATAAATATTGTTCATAAATATGTTCATAAATATAAACGAGTTGAACACATATGTATTTAAACTTATTCATTTTTGTTTAACTTATTCATTTAGTTAAACAAGTAGTTCAAACTTATTTATTTTAGTTGTTAGATTTGTTGAATATTTATTCAAATGAATTTTCGAGCTCGCTTAACAAGACTGCAAAACGAGCCTTAAAACGAGTACAAAAAATGAGCTCGAGCTCGCTTAACGAATTAGGCTCATTAACTATGATAATCAAGCTAATAACGAGCCGAGCTCGAACTGTTCGAGATCTTAGTAATTCTAAAATGTGCCGAGTTCGAGCCTTGTGATAAAAATTCGATTTGAGCTCGAGACTGAATATAACTTAAACGAACCGAGCTCGAGCTTAATATTGCTCAATTCTGTTTAGCTCATTTACATTCCTAACTGAACACATATGTTCAAACTTATTCATTTAGTTATACGAGTTGTTAAAGTTTATTTATTTAATTAATCTTATATGTACAATTTTTACAATGCGTTCGATTAGTTGCAATGGTTTTACTACGTTCCTCACGGGTCATGGAGTGTAGAAATGGCATGGCCATGGAATCGATGGAATAAGAAACTATCTTGTACAAGGAAAACCTCGAAGTTTCTTCCCTTCCCTGGAAAAGCTACCTCTTTTTGTCAAAAGGTAAGACCCAAACCAGGGAGAGAGGGTCATAAAGATGTCTCCTACAAGGAACTTTCTCCAAATTGGTAAAATCCAAGATAAAGATAAAAACACGAGTACTGAAACAAGAACGATGAATGAAACAACTCCAGGATTTCCTGCCACATTAACCAGTAGAAAGCAAGGCCTAGCAGTGAGGAAACGTTTCCTAGCCTTAGAAAAAGGATACTCTTTCTCAAACTAGATCTAATTGTCTGAAAGCATAAGGCACAGTGGCGGTGTCAAATCCGATGAAATCGAGGAAATTAGGCAGATCAAAGCAAATTCAAAGCTTACCTGTTGCCCTTGACCGAAAACCAAGCCTCCGCACAGTGGCGGTGTGCGACGCCGAGCTCGCCCTTGCAGCCGCACCCGAGCAGGATCAGCTCGGAACCCTCTCCCCCGGAACTCAAACTCAACTGGCAGATCCGGCACTCGCTTTCCCCCTCCCGGTCGCCATCATCCTCGTCTGCCTCCTTCCCGCTGCATCTCCCGACGTCGATGACCACACAGGCCCCCTTCTCCTCCGCCGGGACGACGTCCGCTCCCACATTCCCCGCTCTTGCGACCGCCGCCGCCGCCGGACTCGATTCCGCTTCACTTCGCCGCTCGTTCCCCGTCATTCGGTGGAGAATTCGAGGCTCCTTCTCGAGTTCGGGAATTTGGGATCGCCGAAACTGCACGACAAGCGATTTGGGAGACATAAATAATTCCAAGTTGAATTAAATTAAAGAAATTGAATTTCGATTTAATTGAATCGGCAAATATTCGGAAAGGCCGATACAGAACGGAAGTTGGATGAATCACAAGTCTAATAGTAGAGATACCGGCATGCGTCCCCAAAGTTGGCTCCACTCACTCAGAACTTCGCACGCAATGGATCACTGAGCAAAGAAGCCTGGGTCCCACATGAAGTGCTCCAGTTGGGGACCCGGAGTTCGTGGGTGAACGTTTGGGTAGCTGTCGCCGTCCAATTGTTGGGAAGGTCGGCAAGTAACAAGAAGGGCGGTAGGTGCCAGGAAAGATAGTTACAAAATCCAAATCGAAACACTTTCTTTTAGTGCGTCCGGACGGCGTCATCTCAATTTTCTAAAATTTAAGGATTGAAGCTTAGTTTTATCGCTAAATTATTTTAAAATACTCAATCACAACTTCAATTTTATATAATATGCCATCTTCGTATTTAAAACATTTTATTTCCACTTTTTGTATATAAAATTTTATTTACTTCAAATTTTTCATATAAATATCATTATCTAATTATTCCTCATATTTTTTAAGTAAAATAAAAATATTTTTTAAGTAAAATAAAAATCTAAAAATAAGTATAATTACTCTTAAATTCAGCACGGTTCCTGTCCGAAAACTTAGTCGATGGACGTTGGGATGTGGCGCTCCCATTGACTGGTTGAAGACTCTGCAAACGTAGATCTCCTGCCGACGTGGACTTACAAATACAACGTCGAGACGGGGAGGGGTTCCCCGGTGATGACCCTCCGATGCTCAAGTAAAATCTCTGACATAAAGAAGTAGAGCAAAGGGGAAACAAGAACTGTAGCTACAGTAAAGAAGTGAGCGTACCTCCGTCGAAGTATGGGGTGTTGGTTAATCCTAGAAAAACGTACCAGTTCCACTGTACAAAATTTTTTTTGTACAAGTGTCGAACCTTTCCTTAAATAACCTATTGTGTTCTTTAGAAGTTAAATTAGGAATCGCAGACGGAACTTAACATCATTGATTCCAAATTTAACTTATCTGTTCTTAATGATTTAGATTTGAATCGCAAGCGGAACTTAACACTATTGATTCAAATCCACCTATGTTATTAATTCCATTAAATATTAATTTCCAAAATTGACTTCCATGACTGCATGGCGGGGCACGTGACCTTCTTGGATATAGGAGCAACCACCACCGCCTAATCAAAACCTTTTAAGGAAAGCTAATATTTAATTTCCTTAAATAACTCTAGGTTAACCAAAAGGAACAATCGAATCACAAATTCGAAAAAGAAGAAAACACAAACTCGAAAAATAAATTCAATAAACTAAATCTAATTGCCTCTTGTATTTAGAATTCTTACAAAGAAAATAACTAGTATGATGCGGAAGAAAATTACTAGTTATACATTCTCTGTGTAAGCTAATGACCTCGAGATCTTCTGCCGTATTCCTCGCCTCGTCTTGGACGTCGTGTGGGCGACGATCCTCCAAGATGAACACCACCTAAAAGTTTCTTCCTCTTCTTCTAAAATCCGGCCACCACCACCAAGGAGAAGAGAGCAAAAGGGAAAAGAGAAGGGAGAGAGGGCCGGCCACCAAGAGATCACCAAGCAAAAGAATAAGAGTTGTGTCTCATGAAGCCCTCTCACCCCTTCTTTTATATTACTTGCCCAAGGCAAATAAGGAAAAACTTTTTACAAAAAATAAAATCATCCTCTAGTTTTTCCTTTTTCCTTTTTATTTTTCCTTTTCTTTTCTCTTGATTGAATCAATCACCAATTTTGATTTTGTGATTATTTTATTATTTTTAATATAGCCGGCCACTTGCTTGGGCACCAAGCAAGGTGGCCGCCCATCTCATCAAGGGAAAAAGGAAATCTAATTTTTTAAAAATTTTACAAAAAGAAATCCTCTTATAAAATTTACAATCTCTCTTTCCTAAAGTAAGAGTTAAAAAAGGAAAGTTCTAAAAATTAAAATCATGTTTTAAAATTTAAAACTTCTCTTATAAAATTTCCTTTTTTAACATGATGATAGAAAATTTTAATTTGAAAACTTATCTTCTTTTTTCTCTTAAACCATGAGGATGGTTAAAAAAATGAAAGTTTTAAAACTTTTAAAACTCTCTATTAAAACATGTGGCCAAATTCAAATAAGGAAAGTTTAAAAAAATTAAAATCTCTCTTTTAAAACTTATAGTTTTCTACAAAGAGAAGATTTTAAAAATTTAAAACAACCCTCCCTTTTTAATTTATTGTGGCCGGCCTCTTCATGCTTGGTCACCAAGCAAAGGGTCGGCCCCTATAGAAGAGGATGTGGCCGGCCCCTTGCTTGGTCACCAAGCATTGGACCGACCCACTTCTTGGACACCAAGAAGAGTTTTACATTTGGATGGACTTGAGGCTATAATGAGGCTACGACAGGGACATAGAGGAGAAATTGGTTTTAGCCTTTCGATGAGCTTGAGTATCCCGTGCTCACTCCGAACACACAACTCAAGTTCATTGATAATAACTCATTCCACTAGAGAGTTATTACCGCACTACCGCACCAATCCCAAATTACATTATGAGCTCCTTCTTATCATGAGTGTGTTAGTCTCCCTGTATTTAAAATTATGAATGTCCACTAATTAAGTAAGTTACTGACAATTCACTTAATTAATATCTAGCTCCAAGAGTAGTACCACTCAACTTCATTGTCATGTCGGACTAAATCCACCTGCAGGGTTTAACATGACAATCCTTATGAGGTCCTCTTGGGGACATTCTCAACTTAGATAACTAGGACACAGATTCCTTCCATAATCAACAATATACACTATTAATTAATATCATTTTCCAACTTATCGGGCATATTGATTTATCGAGCTAAACCTCACCCTTTGATAAGTCAAAGAAATAAATATTAAATATATGTACTTGTTATTATATTAGGATTAAGAGTACACACTTCCATAATAACTAAGGTCTAGTTCTTTTACTAAGTCAGTACAAAAAGAACTTACCTAAATGGTCCTACTCAATACACTTAAAGTGTATCAGTGTAATTTATTAGTCAAGATAAACTAATACTTAATTACACTACGACTATTCTGATAGTTTTTTCCTTTCCATCTTAGTCGTGAGCAACTGTTTATAATTTATAGAGAACCGACAACATGATCTTCTGAGTGTGACACCACACTCCATGTTATCTACTATATAAATTAATTGAACAATTACATTTAACAAATAAATGCAGATATTGACCAATGTGATTCTTTTATTTTAAAAATAAATGTTTACAAAAGCTAGGCTTTTAGTATACACTCCAACATTGGGGTCCTTATATATGGCTCCCAGAGGTGCGTGCATGATCCCCGAGGCGTGCACGCTCCTCAAAGCATACCTGGAATGGATGTGTCAAAAAAACGTGTCTGACGTCATACCTCAATAACACAGGCATATCTCTAACGAGATAGTGGAAGCTTCCTCCGTACGATTCTCTATCTGACCATGCCGCCGACCATGCCACCTGTCAGCAACACTGGTCCCTAAGAAGATATCGTCAACTGCTTCCTTTGTCCTTTACCAGGCCGAGCGGAGGAACCGCTCGGCTGGTGCCTTTCAAGCGATACCAGGGCCGAACCAAGCGGGATGTCCGCTCGGCCAATCAACCTATTGTCTCGGTTCTGTCTCGTCGAGCGAAGAAAGCACCTTTGCCACCCCGAAGCTGCGTTCCTCGCTTGATTGAGTGGGGGGGGGGGGGGGGGGGCTCAGCCCTCGCTCCTCCTTGTTGGTCAGGCTTGAGTCCTCTTAGCGTCAGAAGCTTGGCATCAGGCCGAGCCGTAATCCAGAATCGGACACACGCGTCCGCTCAGCTGGATGCTCGTGGTGTTGACCGTTGACTTTGACCTCCCACATGGCTCGGGACTTTCTACAGGACGGAGGCCCCCTCTTACCACTGGATCACGTGTCTTCCCCTCAAGTCTAGTCAAAGGAGGCTATAAGTCCAACTGACTGGACGAAATTAATCTAGTGCTCCACTGGCCGCTCGGCGAAGCGTATACCGATACTTATGCAAAATTCACCGTTCCGGGTCCTGGGCCGCGTGTGGTCAAAGTTGACACCATCCGAATTTCCTCGGAATTTGCGCAAATCATCATCATTAAACCGAGCACGCGACCATGCCCGGTAATGGAGCTCATTAAATGCACTCCTGTAAGTGAATGTCACATGGTGTCGCCGTCGTCACCACGTGATCGATGTGTCAGAGGTGATGTGACCTGCGATGGTTCAAATTCGACGGTTGGATGCGTGCGTCGATTCTCGTGACCTAGATCGGACGGCTCCGCTCGACGGAGCCTGATCTTTATAAAGTCGCTTCACCAACTTCTGTTTCATCGCTGTTGCCTTCGTGTTCGTGTGCTCTGGCGACTGCCCGCGTTCATTGCTCCGACGATCCCCGACTTTCTACTCCAGCGCTTCCCTTTCCTGTAAGCTTCCCCTTCTATTCCTTCGTCTTCCTTTCTCACCCTTTAGCGCTTTCCAGCGTTCCGTCATTTTATCCGGTGTACCTCCTATCGATCTTGCTTTCTGTTTTCCGGCGATCTCTTTAGCGACTTCTTTTGCTTCTTGGTTTTCCGACCATGGCCAGTGCCTCTCAGCCAGTCGACCCCGCCCCTGGTCTTTGGTACACCACCATGGAAACTAGGTTTGATGCGGGCGACGCGGCGAACCTTATAAACGCCTTCGACATCCCTCCCGACCACGAGATTATTCTGGCCGGACCTTCCGATCGGCCACACAGCCCGCCGACCAGCACTATCTGCTTCTTTCGAGACCAGTTTGTGGTCGGTCTCTAGTTTCCCATTCATCCGTTCGTAACCGAAGTTTGTAATTATTTTCAAATCCCGTTCGCCCAGCTCGTCCCCAATTCCTTCCACCTGCTGTGCGGCGTGGTGGTGTTGTTCCAAGTGCACAACATCCCACTGACCCCTCGAGTTTTCCACTACTTCTACTACCTCAAATAGTCCGAGCTGGGGACCTATCTGTTCCAATCTCGTATTGGTTTGATCTTCTTCGACAAGATGTCCTCCTCCAACAAACACTGGAAGGAGTACTTTTTCTATTTGAGACTTCCCGAGCGGCCCCACTTCCGAACTCAATGGCAGACCGCCCTGCCACCCCCGCCAGAGCTGAAGAGATATAAGACTCAACCGGATTACCTTCATGCTGCCAATATGTTGGTCGGGCTGAAGTTCAACATCAACAAGTTGTTGCTAGAGGGCGTGATGTACATGTTTGGGTTGAGTCTGAACCGAGTGAATCTCCGGAGCAGCATAGGTATGAAATTTCTTAACCTTCTTCCTTTGGGTCTAACTGACTTTGTTTTTCTTTTGCAGCCGACATCATGATGTGTGTCCGGGTAGCTGGTATAATGAAGGCTAAGCAGGCCGAAATCAAAGTAGTGCCCGCCAAGGAGATGGAGCGACTCAGCCTACCTCCCGTTGGCTCACAGGAAAGCACAGCTGGGGAAACAGCAACTGCTAGCAACGAGATCGCTGAGCGGACACCCAGTGTAGGAGGGGTGACCGAACCAAGATCGGTTCGCGGCGCGCCACCCGTCATTCCTGCTGAGGGTTCAGGGTCTTCAGGCGATGAAGTGTCACTCTCCCATAAGAGACGTTAAACGGGCGCGCCTTCCCGTTCTGCCACTTCGGTTGTCCAATCCTCTGCCGAGGGAGGCACCCAGTCTCCAATTGCTCCCACAACGGTGGGGGCTACTTCCTCCGAGCGAACTTCATCTTTGGTGGAGCTATCGGAGCCTCTCGCCGTTTAGCCGCTCACTTCCTTACCGCCCTCCAAACGGAAGGTGACACGGTCCGCCATCCTGTCGGTACCTCCTGCCCAAGCTTCCGGCCCGTTGGCCTCTGCTCAATCGGCTCCGAGCAGGCGTCGTTCCATCACGGCTACCCTCCACCTGCCGACAGAGGACCTTTGGGCGTCGGGCGACCAACCCAGCTCTCCCCAACACCAAGTCTACATTCGCGGCCGACTCGTCCGCATCTGGGAGGAGGCAAGGGCTCGAGCGGCGCTAAAGCCTCTTGGCGCGCTTGCGGACAACCATCTGGAAATGTCCACCGGGGTTAGTATTCTCAACTTCATCAATTTATGCTTTACCTCCGATCGGCGCTAATGTTTGTTTGCAGTTTTGGGTGGAGAATATTTCTATGTGCCAGCAACTAGCACAAGTGGAGGACGAGCTGAAGAAGCTCAAACTTTCTGGGGAAGGCTCCTCCTCCCAGGGACCATCGCCCGCTCGTCTGAAGGCCGAACTAGAGAAGACCCAACGACTTCTCGCTGAAGAACAGCAGAAGCTGGCCGAACAGGCCAGTAGGACGGGCCAGATCAAGGCGCAATTGAAGACATATGATCATAAACTCGAGCTGGCTTCTAAAAGGAAGCAACGAGCCATTGCCAATCTGGAGAAAAAGAACCAGGACGCTCGACAGCTGGCTGAGAAGCTGAAGAAGGTGAAGGACTTCCTGGTGGCCGAGTGGGAAAGTCGTTCGGCTAAGGAGACTGAACTTTAGGGCCAAGTGAAGCATCTTGAAGAGGAATTAGAGGCTTCCCGTGTCGCCCTGAAGACCTATCAAGAAGCCGAATCGAGTCGCTTTGCTGCCTTGAAGCAACAATACTTGCGCTCGGACCAATTTCTGGAAAAGATGATCGACCGGATTGTCCACTCGTTCGAACTAGCCATCGATGCCACGCTCGTCCAGCTAAAGGCGAACGACCACCTTCCTGAAGCTTTCTCCAACAAGGATGTCAACCGAGTCCAGCTTCTTGAGGCTATTCCCAATGAGGCCTTTGACTATACTGAGTGAGCAAGGGGTCGGTAGAGTGTTTTTTGTAAGCCTTGGTTGTATTCCTGCCGTTCAGTAGCGTTTATTAATGAAATCATTTTGTGCCCTCTTCATATGCCACCTGCTTGCTAAGTATTTAGCTGTGTAGTTCCGATCGGCCACCACTACTGCATTTTCCTTACTCGAAATATTGGCTAGGATAACCTTGAGGGTTTAAAGTCGCCGCTCGACTTTGGTTTTAGCATCTCCGCTAGATGATTTTCTAAGGCCAGAGCTTAATGTCGCCGCTCGATGGTTTTCAAGTTGGGGGTTTTATAGTCGTCGTTTGACTCTGGGGTTTAACGTCGCCGCTCGACGATCTTCAAAGCGGATATTTATAGTCGTCGTTCGACTCTGGGATTTAACGTCGTTGCTCGACGGTCTTCAAAGCGGATATTTATAGTCGCCGTTCGACTCTGGGATTTAACGTCGTCGCTTGACGATCTTCAAATCGGATATTTATAGTCGCCGTTCGACTCTGGGTTTAACGTCGTCACTTGACGGTCTTCAGAGCGGATATTTATAGTCGTCGTTCGACTCTGGGGTTTAACGTCGCCGCTCGATGGTCTTCAAAGCGGATATTTATAGTCGTCGTTCGACTCTGGGGTTTAACGTCGCCGCTTGACAATCTTCAGAGCGGATATTTATAGTCGTCGTTCGACTCTGAGGGTTTAACATCGCCGCTCGATGGTCTTCAGAGGGAATATTTATAGTCGTCGTTCGACTCTAGGATTTAACGTCACCGCTCGACGGTCTTCAGAGCGGATATTTATAGTCGTCGTTCGACTATGGAGTTTAACGTCGCCGCTCAACAGTCTTCAAGGTGGGCTGGCCGCTCGCTAATAACTTTGTAAATACTTGCTTTAGATTTTAATCCTGCAGCCGAAGGACGCAGAAAAAACGGAGATTACATGGCATCAGTTACATCAGCACACCTTTCATCCAGCTCGGTATGGCTGGAGGTGGTTTGCACTCCATGGACGCTCTAGCCTCCGACCGTCCTCGTCCTCTAGGTAATAAGCACCTGACCGGAGCTTTTCCACGACCTTAAAGGATCCGACCCAAGGAGCCTCCAGCTTGGTGATGTCGCCGACTGGCTTCACTTTCTTTCATACAAAGTCGCCGACCTGAAAAGATCTAGGTATTACCCGCCTGTTGTAGTTTTGGCGCATCCTCTGTCGGTAGGCCGTCAGCCGGACGACTGCTTTGGTGCGCACCTCATCCACCAAGTCCAGCTCCAGGAGTCTCCGCTCGGCATTGTCCCCGCTATACTGCTGCACCCGATCAGATTCAACTCTGACTTCAACTGGGACGACTGCTTCTCCTCCATAAATCAAGTGGAAAGGGGTCACTCCCGTCTCCTCCTTAGGAGTCATGCGGATTGCCCATAGCACGCTAGGAAGCTCGTCTGCCCCAGCTGCCTCTGATGTGGTCGAGCTGAACTCGAAGAATTCGTAGGATCTCTCAATTGACAACTTCAGCTTGTTCGTTCCTTTAGGGATATGCTACGAAAGTGAAGACCTGCTGAATCCCATACCCCTCGCACCATTCTCTGATATGTCGTCCGACAAACTGTCTTCCGTTGTCAGAGATGAGCTGACACGAGATTCCGAACCGACATATGATGTGTTGCAGATGAATTTCTTAACCATCTGCTCGGTTATTCTCGCGAGCGGCTCGGTCTCGATCAATTTGGAGAAGTAGTCTACTGCGACGAGTAGGAATTTTCGTTGGTCGGTAGCCATGGGGAAGGACCCTACTATATCTATGCCCCACTGGTCGAACGAGCAGGATACTGCGACCGCCTTCATCTCCTCCCCGGGTCGGTGCGAGAGGCTGTGGTACTTCTGGCAGGACAAGTAAGTGGACACTATCCGAGCGACATCTGCTTGGAGGGTTGGCCAAAAATATCTGGCCAGCAGTATCTTTTTAGCCAATGACTGACCGCCTGGGTGTCCTCCGTAAGTTCCTTGATGCACTTCTCGTAGAATGAAGTCGATGTCTTCTGGCCCAACGCATTTGAGCAGAGGTCGGGAGAAAGCTTTCTTGTATAGTTGATCCCCAATTAGCGTGAATCTTCCTGTCCTTCTTCTCAACAGATGGGCTTCCTCCCGATCGGACGGCGTAATTCCCGATCGCAGGAGATCTATCAGTGCTATCCTCCAATCATTTGGGAAGGTAAGTCCTTCCATTCGATCGATGTGTGTCACCAGAGATACCTGCCCGATCGGCTGCGATATAACAATTAGAGATATGGAGCTGGCTAGCTTAGCCAACTCGTCCGCCACCTGATTTTCCGCTCGGGGTATCTTTTGAACAACCACCTCTCAGAAGTTGGCCTTTAGCTTTTCAAACGCCTCGGCATAGAGCTTGAGTCGAGTGTTGCTTATCTCGAATGCCCCCATGAGTTGCTGAGCATCTAACTGGGAATCCGAGTGAATCATGACCTTGATCGCCCCGACATACCGAGCGGCATGCAGACCTGCTATGAGTGCCTCGTACTCGACCTCGTTGTTGGTTGCACGATATTCTAGTCGAATGGACAAATGCATCCACTCTTCCTAGGGGAGATCAGTAGGACACCGACTCCGCTTCCTTGCCGAGTGGATGATCCGCCCACATATATCCTCCAAGTGGCTTTTGGCACGAGATTCTATACTTCCGTGACAAAGTCTGACAAGGATTGTGCCTTGATGGTCGTTTGGGGCTGATACTGTATATCGAATTCACTAAGCTCCGTTGTCCATTTGATCAGCCGCCCGGACGCCTCTGGATTGAGGAGAACTCTTCCCAAAGGACTGTTGGTCATTACCACGATTGTGTGTGTGAGGAAATATGGGCGAAGCCTCCGAGCGGCGAGCACCAAAGCAAAGGCAAGTTTCTCGAGACCAATGTAGTGAGATTCAGTATCTTTTAAAATATGGCTCAGGAAATACACTCGTTGTTCTTCGCCATTCGACCGCACCAATGCTGAGCCGACAGCGTGCTTGGTCGAGGACAAATAAATGCGAAGCGGCTCGCCGGCAGCCAGCTTAGCTAATACAGGCAGAGAATTCAGATATGCTTTTAGTTCTTCAAACACCCTGTCGCACTCTTCGTCCCATTGGAACTTGGTAGCTCGGCACAATATCTTGAAGAAAGGGAGGCTACGGTCGGCAAACTTGGAGATGAATTGAGATAAGGAGTTATCCGACCAGTGAGGCGCTGAGTTTCCTTCAAATTCCTTGGCGGCATATCTTGCAACGCCCTCACCTTACTAGGGTTCACCTCGATGCCCCGCTCGGTGACGATATAGCCGAGGAATTTTCCACCCTTTGCGCCGAACAGACATTTGCTCGGGTTCATCTTAATTCTATAAGAGATCGATGACCGGCTTGAAGGAGGGTGGGATAGACGACACCCCCAAATCGATAGCTTCCTACACTATTGTTAGCTTACGCAGCAGAATAATACAAAAACAAACAAGCTAAACACTAAAGGAAGAAACAAGGAAACCGCTAACACATTGTTTAACGTGGTTCGGAGATTAGGGCTCCTACTCCACGGCGTGTCCTTGAGGTGGACGATCCCGATCCGTCAGTGGATTAGCCCCCGGCAAACTCCGGCTATCTCAAGTAGCTCCTTGTGGGTGGAGAAACCTCACCACAACACTCACAAACACTTGAGAACAAGTAGACTACTAATTAGGGTTTACCACCACTAATTTCGTCAGGGATAACCAAACTTCCAAGCCTTGGTTATATAGGTCGTGGGTTGAAAACCTTGTCTATCAGTCGACTGCCAAAACATGCAGTCAACTGTCCTCTGTGGAAATTCGACCGTTACATCCTAACGGCTCGATATCAGTCGACTGCTAAAACTAGCAGTCGACTGCTCCACACTGATCGAGCGAACAGAAACATTTGTTCGTTGTCAGTCGACTGAACCAGTCGACTGCTAAAACATGCAGTCGACTGCTACAGTAATGCTACAGTACTACTGCAGTAACGCTACAGTAAAACCCTAAAACTAGGATTTTACTCTGAGTACAATCTCTCATGCACTCGTACCCTCACCCTTATGGCTCACTTGACGCTTCTTTGCAGCCTTGACCTCTTGCCTTCTAGCCTACTTCCTTTGGCTCTCGTCCCTCGGATGCATACAAGCCCGCGGCTCGTCCCCAATGCTATCCTTCATGTATGCCTCGAAGTCGCTTCCCTCGGCCCTTGTCCTCGCTGCCTTGTCCACAGTCCCTCGGATGCTCCATCCTTCACCGGACCTGAAGTCATCAACCTGAGTCACATGTGTATCCTGCATACCTGCACACTCACATACACATATCAAATAACAAGGGTGAACCT